>NW_008751707.1:1685953-1742213 GCF_000715545.1 Opisthorchis viverrini
TGCCTTTACACTCCTGTCGCAGAGGACAGTACGACTTTACCCCCAGACCGCCTCGTAGCACGATTACTCGTAGTACGGGGTCTCGCTGCTCTTGGTCTGGCTGCTCCCCTTTGGCCTTCCTGGCATGGTTGCACCTTGTGGAACGAAGTTCCAGCCAGTGTAGCCCGCAGGATCATTGCAGCACTGAAGCCCGACCACCACGTCAAGGTGGCAGCTTTAGGTCGGGACAATTAAGCTGTAGGTCCAGATGGATATGTTGGTTAAGCATCTAATCGTTGACCAACCTGGTAGGAGAGACTGAGTGTCGCGCGGACACCCCCAACTATAATTCAGTGGGTCGCACCACGGTAAGTTCAAGTCTCTTCGTCAAGGAGGGATCAAAATGACGCTATGGTATTCAGCAAAGGAGAACCGTTTGGTACAATACTTCGAACAAAGATCCAGTCGTGTACCTGCTAACTCCCGTTCGGAATGCCGGCCTTCAACAGAAAGATGTACTGTGAATATAGAACACTTTCTAGCCTCAGAAGTATCACAGCGCATATCTGCGTAAGCGTTATCGTGATCCTTGTTTTGATGACCTTCCACGTGCTCTGTTCAAGGATGGCTGTGAATTCCTCACTCAGTGCTATGACGGGAATATGTGTGGCAAAATTAGTGCAGGAATCTCAAGGGCCAGAATCACTTGTCACTATGTGGCGTCAACAAGGCATATCACTGGGTATCAAGGGTCGCACGTACCAGGCTGCAGTAAGGGCTGTGTTTTTATGAGTGAGACGTGGCCTTTGCGGACAGATGATGTGAGGCATCGTCAGGTTTTTGACCACCGATGCCTTAGAAGCGTTGCCAGTGCCGGATTGCGTCAACGAATTCGCAACAAAATAATTGGAAAACGGATGTTTGTTTGTGCAGCAGGTACTTCGGTTGCGGAAAAAATCCAGCACCATCAAATTTGTTGACTCGGTCATGTGATATTCATGACTAAACATCTGTCGAAGCGAGTTTTATTGTCCGCGCCTCCTTCAGAATGGCACAAACTACTAAGTAGACAACGAATGACTTGGAAGAAGTGTATGAAATAAATTACGAAGAGTGTAGGTGGTGTTGGTGCTGTCCGCCTTCCAGGATGAGGTTCCCGTGACCCCCCACTCCACTGCGCTTGGTTGGAGACTGCAGGAAATGACGGCTGATCGATCTCAGTGACGTTCATGTTAGTTTCCAGTTTAGTTTATTGAGTGTTTAGAGATGAAGGAACCTCTAAATGCCTGCGACATGCCAGTTCCAGACCCCCTCCATCAACAACTCTTTCACTCTAAGGCTTCAAGGTTATGGTTGTACGGCAGTGAGGCGTCAGTGTCAACACCAATGTTTCTACCTATGATGATGTTGAGTGGATGGCATTTTTTCGAAGGTGAACTGTCGACCAGGACGAGGCGTCAGTACACCAATGTTTCTACCTATGATGATGTTGAGTGGATGGCATTTTTTCGAAGGTGAACTGTCGACCAGGACGTAGGTTACCTGCATTACAATTTACTGGGAAGTCAAACAGACGGCTTCAAATGTGTGCATGACACTACGACTATATAGTTTGCCATCCCGTGTGTTGGCCTCTAACTGTGTAGATCCCCTCAAAAATAAACAGGGTTGTTCGGAACACTGAACAGATGGTCCCGATTTATAGACGGGAGCTTTTGTGGTGGTTCCTATTGAGAGATATATTTTCAACAGATACCATTGCCCACGCTGACATCTAATTTGGTGCTTTAGGCAGTGATAAGCAGATTGACCAACCTTGTGGAGTTGTCTTGCGTTTTGTTCTTTCCCCTGAAAGTTTGTTTACCATCGCGTCCAGATCCACTAAAATGTTGACCGATTGGTTTTTGTTTCCTATCATGTTTCTTATTTCATGCCATCAGCATTATGTCTGTTGTTGATGCTCCACGATGAAGATCCCTCCCTAGTAGAAGTCATTTGTTACGTCACGTGGTTTACAGGCAGTTGGATCACCCAGAGTAAGCGGTCAAAAGTTTGAATATGCTTTTGGAAGTTCACTCTAGCTCTGAGGGTCACAGGTTGGAACTGGAAAAAATATGCTAGATTCGAACCACTTGAAAGAAATTACTTCAATATATCCTGGAGCTTTGTTTCCTGTTCTCATTTTCTTAGGAGTGTTAGTTTGTTAGTCATATGTAGAGAAACTACAGGATCACAAAACTTGTTCACAAAGCACTTGCGAACATGGACAACAAGTGTCTGTAGTTTTAAACAGCGCTCCTTGGTTCGAAGTATATCGAGTTGGTCGCTGGGTGTCTCAGTTTAAAAATTAAGGGGACTTAAGAAGGTAACGGGATCTTCCGATTCCCCATTAATCTGAAGTTTCGTTGTCTTTTGTTTTAGACCGACCCTACGGATCCGCTGAATCTCGGTGTATTTCACCGAAACGTATCTACTGACGTATTTCAATTCAGTAGAGCTTTTGGCGTTCTGCACGCGTCTTCAGTATGGCCACGCGGTCCTTGACTGAGAGTTTTGCATTTATGCGGAACAATGCATTTCAAAACCGGCAGTTCTTCTCAGACCAGGTCAGTTTTTGTCAAGTAACCGAACGACGTAATTATCGTTTGCACCGGACTTCGTAACCTTTTGTTTATATGGAAGTTCTGAGCAATACTTAGACCGAGTTTGAGAACTCCATCACCCAGTCCGCCTCTTCCAGCTAAGCAGTAATGGTTTTGGTTCCTAGGAACTCCATTCCATCCCAAGAAACGCGTCAGTAATAGCAGCTCGGAATGTGTGGTGCCGTTAAAACCGTACATATATTTGAACCGTTTCGTCGCTCCTGGCTTACAAGGGTTGACAAATTGTTTATTTATCATACTTAATTTGTTACTATTCCGTTCACTATTAGACGCTCTCTTGCGAATAGTCGCTTTCACAGAAAAAATATTCTCAATTTTACGGATGGTTTAATTTATCTGATTAGGTTGTTCTCTCTTTGATATACCCGAGTTTCTCTAGGACGAATAGGCGAGCTTCGTAGGTGAGAGACTGGCTGCTCATGTGCAATGCTTGGTGGTGTACTCTGCGCAGATACTGTCTGCAGGGATTTTAGAAGGGGTCTGGTACGAGGATGAGATGGCTTAGTGGCAAGAGCGTGAAGTTACTGACCGTTAGGTCCCGACCCCCGCCTCTCGAATAGCCCTCTCTAGGCTTGGGCAACCTGGCACTATTCAAGCTTCCGTGCTTTCTTCTGGTGGCGCGTCAGTTAGGCACCGAAAGGGCGCTACAGCTTGACGATTACGACTGTTGGTTCGAGTGCCAACCGTAGAATCCACGTAACTGGGTGGAACTGGTCATCACTTTTCAGTTTCGCCGAAAAATTTAGTACTATTGTTTACTAAACATTTTCGGAACGATAATACTTTGTTTCCTCTTTGTTTGCAACGTTACAAAGTCCCTCAACAGTACATGGATAAACACTTATCCACCTTTCGAAATGTCACCAATAGCACACATAGGAACCTTTGGATGTCAACCATTGGCAAGGGCGCGCGCAACGCTTGTTCGTAATATTTCTTTCAATTAAAAATATCTCACCATACTGCCTACAACAGCTTTGAGCAACATGCCATCTGGCTAAGAATTTTGCTTGAGATAAAAATCTCTTCGTCCTGCCGCTTGGGGCGAGATGGCCCAGGTGGTTAGAGCGCGAATTTACTGACAGGAAGGTCCGTGATTCGAATCCGACCTCCGCCACTCGATTCCCCCTGTCTAGGCTTGGGCAACCTGGCAGTATTCTAGCCCTCGTGCTTCCTTCGGGTGGCATGGCAGCTAAGCACCAGAAGGGTGCTACAGCTGAACGCTTTGTGTCTATCGGTGTCCCGATGACGGATGGTGTCGCGAGTTTGAATGTTCCTATAAGACGCTATTACCTAGAGAACGGTTTACGATGACTTACACGGTGCCGGTTGGCCTCTCCTCAGGTCTGGGAGCCCTCCTTTGTGCGTGATTACCATATTTTAATGTAACATGGAAATCGGGTGAAATCGATGGGATGATAGTCGTCTCCCTACAATCTAGGATTGGTTCTTGAATACATCGCAGTTATTTGTCACCACCCAAACGGATTTACTTTTTTCTTCTTCATAGCCTTTTAATTACACCAAATGAGTTGCAGAGAAATCTGAGCCTAGGGATCTCCCCTAAAAGTATTGAAATATATCAGTGGGACTTTTGAGTAGCTAGAGTTTGTGGGAGTTGAGGATTGTTGGCTAGACTGGTTGTAGCGCTGAGCTATGCCTGCGAATGATTGGCTCGCGCTGCCGTTGAGTTCGATGATGACGAATGGGAAGCAGTAACGGCAGCGAAATACGAGAACAGGTTAAAGCTAATGGATATGTTTTATAGAGACTGAAACTGGGAACACAGCTGTTCAAGATAAATAAACCAATCGAGACATTTCGTCCTATCGGAAGGGACCTTCTGTACCAGTGAGGACTATCTGCTGATCTCCAACTCACGATAAATCGTTAAATCATGCGGTCAAAACCTTGGATGCTCCTAAACTCATCATTGGCTGACTACCGTGTCTTGTTTTCCGATTTATTTGAGCTTCGCAGTCTCCGGCGTAACGGTATTTTTTTCCTGACATTTGAAGGGCACTACCTAGCCTGAGAAGGTTCTCTGTTTACGGTAGGTCGGTTGTCGAGCGCGTGCGTTCCTCTGTCAAACACATTTACGTATCGTCTCATTACTGTTCCCCTGAACTGTGGAAGATAACGAGCTTGTATGCTTATTCGAAAAGAAGCCAAATCTTCCAAGAGAAGCTGATCTCTTAGGAGCACTAAAACGCCATCTCTAACAGCCAACTTGATACGTTTTCGACACCAAAAGTGAAAGTGCGGCAGACACAGGGTACGCCTTGCTCATTCTGCAGGCTACTTCATCCGCAGCATGTAGGCAGAAAAACAAATCGGTTTTCAAGCAAGTGAACCTATCAAAAGCTTCCAGCTGACCGCCGAATGTGGAGGGAGTCGGAGTACTCTGGACTCGCCTTTGCGCGATTCGTATGGCAACATCTTTGAAGGATTCTTACAAGGAGAAAGTTCATCGATGTTTGTTTGTCATGTCTTCTTACGTCCCAACTGACTGTAGCCCTCACATCATCAAAGACAAGTTTGATGGCGTCCTGAATACCGTGTTGCAGAGAGCTAAAAGTTCAGGTATCGCTGTGGTTGCGGGAGATTCAAATGCACAAGTGGGCAGGCTTAGCGCATTTGAGATTCAATTAGGTGGTCGACATCGATTGGACTCGGTACGCACGGATAATGGTGAACGCTTGCTTAAGCTGTGTGCCGACCGCATGCTGTTTTTATGCAGTACTAGCTTCCGAAATAGCCGAAGTCGTCTGGCCACATGGTGTTCTCCGACGGCGTGCCGTCCACAAACTCAAACCGATCTTATTGCCATCACTTACCGCTGGAGCGGATCGATATCTGACTGGCACTCGTTTTGGAACACGTTTGAGGATTCTCTCCACTCACTGGTCCGGAGTCACTTCTTCCATCGTTCTCCAGGGCCGCATAAGATGCGGAAAAATCACCTGGTAATAGAGATAGACAGATCCGGATGTTTGACGAATTTACCAGAATCGTCTAGCGTTTCCGCCAAATGCTTCACCATCATATTTAATTTTATACTGGTTTTGTTTGTGGCACAGCGCCACCAGACTCACTCGCGCTGGATATCAGACCGAACAGAGACATTGCTTAAATCTGTGAGATACAGCGCGGACTCTTTTGTTGCATAACTGTCAGTCTTGGCCTGTTCGAGCAGTGGAACTGAGACGTCTTCAGTTGTTGAACAACTTGTCTTTAGAGGATAGCTCTTGCGGTTTGGCGTCCGCGAATATGCAGTGAGGCAATTAGAAAGCGAGCTCTCGGTTGTGCCATGGGGACTTCCATTGAACAGTGTGTCCAGCACCAGAAGCTGCATTGATTAGGCAATGTATTGCGTATGCCGATCCGTCTACCGAGGAGAGTGTTGTTACCCCGTAGCAATTCAGAATGGCGTAAGCACAGAGTTGGTCAACCTTTGAGCTGGCAGAAGGGTATGAGAGAGATTACGTGTGGGTGCTGTCGGTGCTGCTCGCCCTCCAAGATGGGGAACGCGTGATCCCCATTGCGCTTGGATGG
Source organism: Opisthorchis viverrini (assembly GCF_000715545.1). Classification (NCBI taxonomy): domain Eukaryota; kingdom Metazoa; phylum Platyhelminthes; class Trematoda; order Opisthorchiida; family Opisthorchiidae; genus Opisthorchis; species Opisthorchis viverrini. Next base: position 1,692,151 of record NW_008751707.1, read on the forward strand.
GGACCCTGCAAGATATGGCTGCTAATCGATGTCAATGGCGTTCGTGTTGTCAGTTTTTATCTAGACTGCCTGAATGAGTTTGGAGGAATGATTATGGTAATGTAGCACTAGGTCCCTTCCCTGCCTACCTTTATTACTTTCTTCACAATAAGGCTTTCGAATAAATCATTGTTATACGACAGCGAAGTGTCAGTCTTGAACACTTATGTGTTGCCGTCCATGATAATGATGATTACTCACGGTACGGATACTTGCTGTTCTTCGTCGGGTTGCTCCCTGTTGGCCTTCCCGGAATGGTTGAACCTTTAGGGAGTAAATTCCATCCAGTATTGTCGGCGGGATCATTGTAGCACAGGAGCCTAACCACTACGTTAAGGCGACAACTTTAGGTTGGGCGTGTGAGCTAGCCAAATAATCCATCCGATCATAGACCGGAGTCGATTCTTACCATGCATTAATGTACATACCAGAGGATGGTTCGGCGACAGCCCACTTTTCTCATTTCCCATGGATAGTTATTGTGATTTGGTGTGAACCTTTTGGCGAACGTCACCCGTCCATGATAAGCAACTTTATTTCACTAAGAGCGGTGGATTGTATATGTAGAGGATTAACCCAGCTACGAACAGGCATTGGTGGTCAACCGTACATCGAGTGAGTTATCTTGAGTGTTGAGAAGGGCTACTATTGGTGTGATTGTCGTTTCGTGTGTCTACATAGGGCGAAAAGCGCCGACCTCATGACCCTTTTTTGTCCTTGTTAATTTGTCACAGAAAACAAATGATCGGGAAGCCCTCGTCCCAAAGTCCCGAGATGATGACATTGAGAAAACTTCACGGAGTCGGGTTCCTCAGGAATGGCAATCGCTGGTCAACTCAGTACAGTACACATTTACCCTGATCCATCAGAAGAGTAAATGTCGCTTTCGATTCTCATCTGTTTGATTTCAGTGAAGGAACTAGTTGCTCTCCATAACCGGCACCTGATGGCAACCAATTTGGACGACAACCTGGATGAAGATCAAGAAATCGAACAACAAACCAAAGAGCTTACTGAGGTGAATATTTTATCTCTAGCCTATGCTTTGAAATGCCATCGCAAGATGAAGCGTACACAAGAGATTTTTGTCCATGGCCTGCGTGAGTTGACCACAGAATAGGAAAGCCTTCACGTGTCTAGTAAACGCGTTCCACCTGGTATGTGTAATGTATATAGTGTCACTCCTCACGTACAGTTTTCTGATGGACCCTCACTATCACAGACCTCCCATAAGTTCCATTGTCATATTAGGTTGGAGTCGCTTTGAATTCATTCTTCTACTCTAAAGGCCACATCGTTCTTTTACAAAGCGAAGCCACCTGGCGAAATATCACTGAGGATGCGTTTAACCACCGACTAGAATTCCAACACGATTTGGGCTTTATCAGCCAACGATTGATGGCCATCTCATCATCCGTTGGTCCGCCAATCTGTATGCAATGCTGTTTGCGATACTATTTGTATGCGTACTGATGTGCTTTCAATTTACCACAGAACTATTTCTCTGTCTATCTGTCTCGCATTCTGTCTGTAGAATTTTGTCTTCTGCGGACAACCCTAATCCCTATACTTTTTTCTTACAGGTCTTTAGCTTATCGCACCGGCAGTTGGGTAAACTCTCAGCTCTCAGACGTTCGCCAACGTTGTGGCAAGGATCTCAGTCTCAGAAGTTATCCGAAAATGTTCTCTCCAGTTTGGCTCGTACTCTCCAAGATCTATCATTGGCATTCAGAAAAGCGCAATCAGAATATCTGAACAGTAGGTTGTGTTGGGTATTCTGCACTTAATGTTTCCTCAAGCTTAATGTTTTTCATTCTCAATCAATTGGAAAAGGTTTGGAACCGACTGAGAAGTCATCGTTTCAGAAGGGCTTTCCTGTTCTCAGACAATGAGCCTAGGATAGCTCAGTTAAGGCGCGAAGGTACTGGAGGTACACAGTTCGAACCCTACCTCAGCGTCTCGGCTGCTCCTCTCTAGGCTTTGGCAACCTGACAGCATCTCACCCCTCGTACTTCCTGGTGGCATAGCAGCTAGTCACCGGAACGATGTTACAGCTGTATGGCTGACTGTACTGTTTTGTTATCAGGTACCATAATTCGCCTCCGTCGTAGTTGTCGTGATGGGATTCATTCTGTGATTTTTGTGAGTTGTTTTGTCTTCAGTTGTCTGCCGAGGTCTGAAAAATGTCCGTAACCCTATCACACACCATGCTTGACATCATTTACTTTGCATTAGAGACTTTTTAATGATCTGAGTAGAAGACGACCTCAAAGCTGACGAAGTCGTTTCAACTTATATTCATTGAATGTAAATTGAGGAAACTGAGCGACCAACTTGCACGCGCTAAATCATCCGAATTTTTTCATGAGAATGATTTTAGCACGAATTTCATTGCCTGCCAAGGTAACCACTAGTAAAAAATGTGCTTTATTGCCTAGGCTATACAGACAACTGAAACGCGATGTATGGTTTGCATTTAAATGAAGTCAGTTGGCTTCTTGGCTCCGGTCGTTGTACCCGTCAGACTTTTTGAGAAACTGCCGGTGACTTCCAGACGGCACGCTTACTTCCTTTCATTCCTTCCTTTGATCATGCACCTCCCTTGGTATTTCCCCATTTGTATTCTGCTCATGAGTGCATGCCCGCCCTCTGCCAATGTGCATTTTTCTCATTGCAGAATTGAAATCACGTGATGATCGAATCCAAGGCTATCTCTCTTGGGGCCCGTTGTTAGAAAATAATTCTACCGGACTTGACGATTTTGGAGATCAGGAATATCAGGTAAATCTGGAAGCCACCCTGAATCGCACACGGTTTTCGCTTAGTTTTCTTTTTGTTACGAATATGCCCTTACTTCTTTTAAAGGACTTTTTCCAGGGGAAAGTCTCACTCCAGTGGATACCCGATATTTCATGCTGCTGTTTCCTCCTTCTGGCTAATTTACTGGCGTACATGTTACCTCTCTTGCTCCTGCCGCACCTCTGTTGCTCTTGTCGTGTGCGTGTGGGTGCGTATTTATGTGATCACACGTTCACCCACCTGTTGATTCGCCGTCTGATATCTACCGAGTTCGTGTGGTTTCTAGTTTCACACTGATCCGCTGATAAATGGCATGCTTACTTCTGCGTGTGGCATAGCATAACTAATATACCAGGTCGTAGCAGCCTGCGGAAATGATTGTGCTGCCCCATCAATCTTCACGTGTTTGTGAACTGTCTCGACTTTTATGGTGCACTTTATCTTTACCTTTATCTCCGTAACAGGTGTCCGTAACCTTCAGTTTCGCGTTCGGTCCTCCATGGACAGTATTATGCTTCTCGCTTGATGCTTGAGACAATTTTTAACACTGCTGTGTGGCCCTTGAAATATCCATTTTTGTGCATCGTCCTACTGTGGGAAAATTGATGTTTCTCAACGAGCAATAATCCTCTTAGGAAACTTCTTTGATGCCTAGATCGTTTGCTGGTATGAGTTTGGTTTGGATCTGCACGAAGAGCAATTCCGTTTCATCTCTACCGAGCTTGAGATGGTTCGGTGGTTAAAGCGCGAACTCTGTGACTGGAATTTGACCTACATCTCGACTACTCCTGTCTACGCTCGGGCACTCCGGAATTTTCTCACTCCTCGTGCTTCCTTCGAGTGGCATGGCAGCTAGGCGCCAAAAGAGTGCTACAACTGATCCATTATTTTCATTATTATTTTCATCTCCACTGGAGATTTCAGCTAGCTTGCAACCCACAAAATCTGAAAAGGTTGTTCCCTCCATGGGGTCACTGTAGGACACCAAATGCGACGATTTGACACGAAGTTCATGCGCGCCAATACGTTTGGCCTCAACTTCACTGATACGCCATTCAAATTCATGACCTTTCCGAGACGCCTCTTAGTGTGGCAGATCTGAAGCGAATCCTCGTACTGTCTGTCGCCCGAGCTTTATATTACAGTCGCAATTGCAATGTAAGAAGCTGCAATAAACATTTAAACTCATTGTTTCGGGCGGATATCTCACAGTAGCGGGTTAGAAATGTCTAAACGCCATAAACATATGAATGAATTAGCTAGTGTCCCGATTTGATCATGTTTGAACCGTTCGCCATCGCACAATAAAGAACTGAGTGGTTTACTATCACGTTCAGCGTCTAGCCACCAGACAGCTGGTTCTCATTCTCCTCACTCTCTAGAGTAAACACAGTGGTCAAGCCCCCCTCATAGCGCTTCAGCAAAGGTCACTCATTAAGCAATCTGTGACATGTCATCATTCACACCCGCCACCCCAAACCAAAAAGCATGGATCAACTGATTTATCAACCCTTTTTCCCATTTGAGATCCTACGGGAACACCTAAGGGTTGAGCTGTCTCCAAGATGCGAAAGCAGAACCCCCGGTCACTTGCTGATATAATTGTCCTTGACCAGAGGTTGCTAGAGATGTGTAAAAGCTCTTTCACTATTGAAGTCTCTTCTATTGGATAAGATCAACAAGGATTGAGGCGTTTTAGGGACCAAATGCGGAAAAAGTCTTTTGGAAGCATTCCCATTCACTTCTCTAAGACACAAAGTCCAAAGCGTGAAGTTCTACGAGGCAGCTGTTTACCACTGAAGGTCCTCAACTTGAGAAAGTTCGTTTTTAGCAGGACAACGTTACGTTCGATGTATTGGCGCTCGACCATCCCTATCCGCCCTCTACCTTCTGTTATTCTTACTAATAATAACAGTTGGCAGCCTAATATCCAGTCTGCTGGAAACAGGTGACCTAGGCAGTGTTCTTCATCTCTAGAAACTGTCGCACTGAGAGCCGCTTACGAAACCTCAGTCAGAATAGAGTTGAGCAAGTGATGACCGACCGAGAACGTTGTGTCTGACTACTAAATCACTGTTTAGAGGGTTGGCAGATGTCTGTCAGGAGATAAATTCATAATAGTACCGATTGATCGGTGAAAACTACGGGCACTCCGCTTCCGAATTCGCCTTTTGTTAAGGTTCATCCGGGAGGCCTAATCCATCGGCGCTAATCTTAACTTGAACACCAAGTTGTACGTATGTATTCCTCGCAATAGGTGGTAAACCTCTTAAATCCTTGGAGTCACTGATCCGGTTAACGTGTCGCAGGCAATGATGAGCACATATCCATTCATCCCATCTTGAGTTTCTGTCCCTGTATCGTTGCCAGTTTTCTCCTGTTGTTTACTTTTTCGGTCTGATAGTATGCGTTTTCCTCATTGTTGTCCAACTAAATGGCTGCACAAGACATTGCTGGAGGCTGTGAGCGCTGTATTGTTCTTTTGTCTACCTGCGTATATCCGTAGCCGACTTGATTTCACACACATGGAGAAAGTCTCATTACCCCGTCAGTTAATTGGTGGTGTTTTCCAAGAATTCTCATGCCGTCCATAAGACATTCGATGTATTTCTCTGTCAGTTTACGTGCCTTACTTGCTTCTTCTGGGTCAATTTCTGATTTGTTTCGTTGTGTTGATAAATCGGCCATTACCTAACTGGGCCCATATGGGTGGAACCATCTTCCCCACCAGTAGACGATTTTTACTGAGCTATTGCCTCTGTCAAGTTCATTCTACTCGTGTTTTCGTTCTCACAGCTTTGGGAGGCACAAAAGCAAAAGCGAGAAATGCTGTTGGAGGAAAACACTGCAGCGGTTGCTCAGCGCGAACATGAGATCAATCAGATCGTCCGATCTATCTACGAACTCAATGAGATATTTCGTGATGTCGCACAACTAGTAGTTGATCAGGTGAGGCTAAACTCGGTCATTCCTATGATTGGATACTAGAATTTGTATAGCCCGATCTATGTCGGAATTAAACTGAGAAACTCAGTACTTTTATCACACAGTATAAACCAATCGTAATTCACCATATCGCATATGGTGGTTCTTCTCTTTGGTGTTTATTATCCGTTCGTTCTTTTTCTCACATTCATCTGCTCATAACAATACCATTGACCTGCAGCCTTCAGAACATTAAGAACTCTTTTATTGTGTGCATCCAATTTATCCCATAGCCCTCTGATCGAACAGTTAGATTTAGTCTTCTACTTCACCGGCTGCCCTCAGCGATCTGGATTATATTTCTGAACTGCACATAGGTTCTCCAGTCACTTCTCTGATCTTTTCACTTCGTGGAAACTGTACGCGTCCATCGTCACCAACTAACGCTGAAGGGATTTGCGAAAGTTGTCTCAGCATGAAATTGAAGTTTTCCAAGTTTCTGGCATGTGTCGGCATAGAAATACACACATGAAGGAAAATGAAGTCCCAGAACAGAAGAGATCTTTCTAAAGGTGGTCTAAGGTCCATATATGTTGGATTTGGTCGCTTTGGATCTGCGTGATAATCTTCTATCATTTGGCCGGCTCAGGCCGGATGTCCTCATGTGCAAGGCACATGGCGATGGCGCAGTCAGTATATTCAACAGTGCTTATGATTCGTCTTCGAAGCTTGGGGCGAATTCAATTGCGTAGTCCAGATCAACAAGGTTATGACTAGCAATAGTCCAAACACCTTTGTTTTGATGACCCTCCGGAATTCACCTCATCATTTCACTGGTGAAGGTGAACAAGAATGAAGACAAAAATGGGCGTCCTTGTGGGACATCATGTTTTGTAGAGAAGCATTATCCCGCCCCTGTCGGGTCGAAAGTGGGATCGAATAAATTTTCTTGCTCCTCCTACATTTGTATTCCCCACGTTGTGAAGCATCCCGACATCGATGAGACCGCGCGTTTTTAGGATCTTTAGTTTCAAGAAATAATCTCATTCACAGATCAGTTTTTTACGAGAGACTCAACTGAATCTCTCGTTTAAGCTATTCTACAACTGAATGTGCTGCACACAGGCCGTCTCATGTTTCAGTTGACACGATATTCGAGATATACCAGTATATTTTCATAAAGGAAGCTACTCACAAGGTTACTGAAAACTCTTCAACGGCCCACTACCGGTTTCGCCCTTCTTGGGGCTCATCAGGTATTTGCTGCAACCGTTTAACCGGTGTGTTCTTTTTGACACGCTTGCCGATCGAGGAATGCCCCAGAAGTTTCTGAACATAATACGTTCTTCGTATTCTCAGATTTCCGGGCGTATAGAAGTATACGGAGAGCTCTCCAAAAGCTTGCGTTGTTCGTCAGAGACGCCCACTCTCTCCAGTCTTATTTAATTTCGTGGTCGATTAGATAATGAGACGGACGCTGGAAGGTCTTCAAAACCCGTGTTCAAATAGCCTCTGACGCAAACCTTGTCACTCTGGAAAACGCAGAGGATATCATTCTCGTCTTTGGAGAGGAGGAGGCGTAAGTGTTTTTGGATGAACTGACCAAAGTCATTCCCTTCTTTGGTATGCACTTTGCACCCTCAAAGTGTAAGGTCATGCTCGTGGTCATGCAGTCACTGAGCCTACCACTTACAATCCAGGTAGAGGCACGGAAAGTTGTGGGGCGTTTCACGTATCTTGGAAGTTGTCAATGCACAAATTTGCAATGATTGGGGCGCGTTTACTAATTTAAGACACCTATGGCGTCAAAGTTGAATATCCTTAGGGAACGTGTGTATCGGGCTACGGTACGGGCAGTCTTGTATGGCTGTGAGTCTTGGCCTGTTCGAGCAGTGGAACTGAGACGTCTTCAGGCGTCCGACAATCGTTGTCTTTGAAGGATAGCTCTTGTGGTTTCGTGTCGGCGAATCCATAGTGAGGTAATTAGAAAGCGAGTTTTCGGTTGTACCATGGGGATTTCCATTGAACGTTGTGTCCAGCACCAAAAGCTGCGTTGGTTAGGCCATGTATTGCGTATGCCGAATGGTTTGCCGAGGGGAGTGTTTTTTCCCCGTGCACAGTTCAGAGTGGCGTGAGCACAGAGGTGGTGAACCTTGTAGCTGGCAAAGGGGCATAAGAGAGATTACTAAACGTTCAGTGCTACTCGCCTTCCAGGGTGGGGAACGTGTGAACCCCATTGTGCATGGTTGGGGACGCTGCAAGATATGGCTGCTAATCGATGTCAATGGCGTTCGTGTTTTCAGTTTCTATCTAGACTACCTGAATGAGTTTGGAGGTGTAGGCACCTCGGAGTGGCTGTAATAAGCTAGTACCAAGTCTCTTCCTCGTCTACCTCTATTCTTCCCTTCACAATAAGGCTTTCGAATAAATCATGGTTGTGCGGTAAGGAAGCATCCGTGTTGAACACTGATGCCATGTTGTCCATTGTGATGATCTTGTCATTTCGGCTTCGAAGTATGTAAGACTGACCAGTTTAACGCAGCTTGCCTCAGACCTAAGCGCGTCGATTGTGGAAAAATGCCTGGGGCTTTTTCAGTTTATGGACTCACTGTCTAAATTGCAGTATTTTCGTTACTAATCGGTTCGCCTATCTCTAATCACCCATGTTAGGGCACACTGGTCGACCGAATTGACTACAATGTGGAGAATACACAAATCCGTGTGGAACAAGGCCTCCAACAACTGTCGAAGGCGCAACATTACCAGTCCAAGGATCGTAAAATGTTGGTAATCATGGTACTGGCGACTCTTGTTATCGTGTTTGGAATTCTACTGATTGTCACAAAATTTCGCTAGAAAACATACATGTGGAATACCTGCACAATCCAGTCGCCTTTGTTGTGAGGTCACAACTTTAACGGTCCCCTGATTCCACAACGGCTGAATATGGGAGAGAAAACTCTCAGTTCACTGTGATAAAACATTCGTGGATTGAATGGAATTGTGCAATGCTGTTTTTTTACGTTATGTACTTTTGTTCTCGCAACTTATCATTCCAAGTCAGAAGTCTACATTTTCTTATCGTTGTGATGTCATAGTTGCGCGTGAATTTTTCGATGAATATAATTTATCACGAATGTGCTGGTTTTGATTACGAACTTTGGGCTCAGTCAGAAAGCTGCAAAGCAACGGCGACCAAGGGCTTCGATGACTAAGCGTCACTGTTCTACTAGACCAAGGATAAACCGGCGGAATATCTATGCGATTACGGAGCTCGAAAACCACATCTGTGGCATTTGATCTCACCAGGTTCCTAGTTGTCGCGGGTTGGGAGAAAACATGTTTGGATTTTTTTTGGATGAGTTCTATGTCCTGCACGAAGTCTGCACACCAGAACAGACTGTTTTGCATTGACACGGCCGTGCAAATCAGATGCTAATGCTCCATCGGACTGTATCACAGGAGAGGCTGAAAGCCGTAAAATAATAGGATGTTTTCGGAGGAAACATCGAATGTGAATTGTACGACACGTTGATACATCCGGCTGCGCAGATAACCACAGCCCTGAGACCGATCAGCCGCACTGTTTTGAGTTTGTTAATGCCCATTAGGCCAACTCGTTCCAGTACACGTGTCTGCAGAGCGGTTCTCTTTCGAGTTAAGGGCTTCCGTTTCCCTTCGATTTTTGTTTGTCCATATGGTCCGGTTCGTAAAATGTCTGCGCTTTGTTGCAGATATCTCTTTAGTCATCAGTGCTGTTCATACGAAGGCTGCTACAGGACATTCTTTTGTTCTATAAAAACTGACGAAAGGATAACTTTTCTAAAATGCTATGTTTAGAATCAGGCAGAGAATGCTTGGGCACAAGTGGTAGTATTTCCGTAATAAAGCTTTTCAAATATGAAGCCAACTAATAAGGAACATATCACTCTGGATTCAGAGGGAGGGACTCACTGAGTGTTCTCTCATGATATCTCCACGATTGGTGACAAAATGTCCTTAAGCTGATTGTCAAGCTCAACGAACAGACAAGCAGCAACCTGCTTACGGCGTCAAAGCTGTATATCCCTGAATCCCAAAGGACGTGTGTATCAGGTTACGGTAAGATCTGTTTTGTTTTATGGTTGTGAGACTTGGCCTGTTCGAGCAGCGGAACTGAGACGACAATCGTTGTCTCAGGACCATAGTTCGTGCGGGTTGGTGTCGACAAACCCTTACGAGGAATTTAGAAAGGGAAGCGTTGGGGGCTTCTATTGAAGAATGTGTACAGCACCAGAGGCTGCGTGGTTAGGCCGTGTATTGCACATGTCGAAACATCGTTTGCCTAGGAGAATGCTGTTTTCCGTGCCTCATTCACAGTGGTGGAATCAGAGAGGTGATCAAATTTTGAGGTGACAGAGGGGTGTGAGAGAGATTACGAAACATTTTGGTGCTATTGATCCTACTCGCCTTCTAGGATGAGGACCGCGTGGACCGCACTGCATGTGGTCGGAGACGCTGTAAGATGTGGCTGCTAATCGATGTCAATGTCTTTCTCGTTGTCAGTTTCTATCCAGATTACCTGAACGAGTGTTTGATGGCGCCTTGGAATGATTGCATTAAGCTAGCACTAAGTCTTTTCGCCGTCCACCTTTGTTCTTTTCTTCACCATGAGGCCTTCAAATAAATCATGGTTGTGCGGCAGCCAAGTTTCAGTGTTAAACGCTGATGTCATGCTGTCCATGATGACGCGAAAAATTTACAAACTGGGACAGCATTAATCAGAACTACAGAATATGAAATGTAGGCAAACAAGCACTCAAACAACGGAGACAGGCACAACCATTAACCCACCACTACGCTATCCAATGACGCACTGATGATGTCACCTCGATTGGTGATGAAACGTTTGCAATCAAACTGCCCAGCTCAGCGTACAAGCCAACGACCACGACAATACAGCTCACTTATCCACACCTGCATTCACCAGTGGGTTCGTGGGGTGGCATGCATCTACAGCTAGGGAATCTCGAAAGAGGTGAAGTATATATGGATTCCAACGTGTATTGGCGCATACAATCAATCAATATATGCGTTGGCATCTTTGCACGGGTAATAGCTAGTGTTGAGGGGACCGTCAATTTGCCAAAAGTATTAACAGTGGCGTCCTAACCTAAACCATCCATTTGCTGTCTTTGATCCTTGGAAGAATGGCGGAGCAACAATTGTTTATTGCAACAGTAACTAAAAAAGACAAACCGATGACAACCCGGTAGTCAATTGTGGATGATTGGTCGGTATCCACTGTAAGAACTCAGGATTTGTGAGCACAATATATTATCGATCACAGCTTGAACGACCAGAAGTCGGGGCCGAAAGTAGGGGGAAATCTCGAAAAAAAACACTACGACTTTTGCCGTTGCGTACGTTTCTCAGCCACCCAAGCACGAATGGCGGCCTTGAGATCTTCCTGAGGTACAACCTGCGACATAGAAAGTGGCTGCCGATTGAAGGGATCTGTGGAATCGCTGCAAACAAGGGTAACAGTGAAATGAAATCAACGTTAGCTACGTGCATCCAAGTTAGCAGTACATCTGGAACTGAAAAAAGCAACATTTAGGTGTGGACTGAGATCTCAATAAAATCGCACGTTCGTGTACAGTATTATGCTCCTCTTCCAATCAGGTGAGTTTGGCTACCTTAAACAGGTGTTCATGATCTAGGGGAACGAATAATCCAAACCTACGACTGCCGTGCACAGCCCCACTGTTGGCTTGGGGATGGGACTATCATAGGGGGCGGGGTGTAAGACATAGGGTGTAATGTACGATAATACCTTCTAACAATTGCGGTTTCGGAACCGGATAAAGCCGTCCCGCTTGTTTCAGGGATAACCGATTTCTAGGGTAATGTGTTCCTCAGAGGCATTCAACCTCTATCCTGTACGCAAAGTGTATCCACGCTTACACCGATTTGGCTGACAGTGCAGTCATACTTATCAGGTGATATCTGCATATGGGCATCATTAAAACAACTTACGCGACATCCTCCCGCTTAATACTGAAGTAATAAATTCTAAATGTTATTGACAACAGCAAATGAGAATCTATAGGTCGACAGGGAACCAAAGCTGGCCCAACTAATGGTTTTCCCAAACGAAATAAACGATACACGCGTTGGATGATCAGGGAAGGAGGAACGAACAAAACGGAAAATGTGAAAGATGCTCGGTAAGTTCTATGCCTAGGCTTGGAATCAACGTCCTTCCGTTCACACGTTCGGCCATCGACCGCAGCCTTCCTCTCCCTATTGATGAATCCCAAACCAACTTACCTTAACCATCTACGCCAGTTCATTCTTCTGCTTAGTGGCGTCACACTGACGGTCACTCAGACATTCTACACCTCAGTGCACGGAAAAGAACTTAAACGGGGTCGATCGATGAATGGGGCGCATTGGGTCATGCATTACGATAGCAACTCCAAGATAAGTCCCTGTTTTGCCAACCTGATGGGATAGTGCATTAGATCCAAGCGGAGTGATTCTAGTCCCTTACAGAATAACGTCACATCAAATAGTTGTTCCCGAAAGAGATCGACAACCATAGCTATCATTGGGGCTTTGCTAGGCGACAAATATTGCTTCGTGTCTTCAGTGAGAAGGCTGTTGGCTTACGTTACTGCGCCTGAGGGGCGTTCGTCCGCAGGGAGAGGTGGAAGCGTTCCCTCTTCAGAGCTAAGTTCTTGGGAGGCACTACTCCACACAACCAAAGGCTTAGAAAAGTCCATGGTAACGAATCAGAATACTCACAACAGCAAAGAATGGTCATTAGGTTACAGTGATTGGAACATGCATCAAGTATGTCTACCAGAGAAAGTGCTGGTTTTGGTCGGTGAAAAAGTTCTCAGGGGACGGCTAGTACATCGAAGCAGCTGCAGTTGAAACGCATGCTGTGCGATGTTCGCCCCTTTCCAGCTAGAGCTCAGCTGATCCTCCTTGCATACGATGGAAAACCCTACGGGATAGGCACGTAACCGACTCCAGTGGCAAGCATTCTGCCACCTATTTGCCGGGGTGTTTTACTAAAGCTTGTGCGTATGTGTTGGATGAGGTTCGCTAAGGATGTCTTGTCCATCTTACTGATGATGCGTCACTTCGATACGATGTTTATCTCATTATTGTTAAATAGTGTGGGCTTTTTTGGACCAAATCCCTACTCTTGTCCTTTCGTTCCACTCCAACAGGGTGCTTGTTCTTCATAGTTGACAGAGTTTAGCGTCATTTTCTGCCGGTCAATGTCGATAATGAGGAGTATGATAAATCGTTTATTCAGATAACAGGGACAGAGGGTCGCAGTTGAATTCTGAATTACGAGTGAACTGTTAGTTATAAGAATAACTGTCTGAATGGTGGAAAGTGGCAAGATTGTGGTAACTTACTTTAACAGGTGACGATAGATGGTCTTACGGTCGACGACGTGACCAGAGGTAGGCAGTTTGACGGGATCTTCCATGATGTGACCCATGATGGGGTCGATATAATCATCCGGTGCATCATCTATATCCAGATCGTCCTCAAGTTTCTCAACATTCTCCCTCTGTTTGAAACAAAAAAGGCATCGTCTAGGAATGCCAAGTAGATAACCGAAGCATCTTGAAAAATTGCAACTCATTACTGTCGCAAAGAACAATGGGATTGATTGCTTCAAATCGAGACAGACCGAGGAATCATGCGTAATCCTTCACAAAGATCGACTAATCAACTGAATGCGCTATAGCGCAATGCACTGACTGCACATGAAACATTCGACTAACCTTGATCAGCGTTACGGCTTGGTTGAATTTCTCAACTAGCTCGGGTGAGCTAGCGACACGTGTCAGCACATTAGAAGCCTGATCCAAGAGGTCTGGTGTGAACGAACGCTCATCACTAACGACGGCACGCCGAAACGATTCCGCGTGACAGGAAGTAGCGTCACCTGATCGTTTAGATCAGAAAAAATAAGAGCATAAACGAATGGGTCGGTAGTGGCGCGAAGGAAGCAAGAATTCTGGCCGTTATTTAGGTCAGTGTCAGTGAGATATATAACATGACGTTAGGATGGATCATGATTGGGTCGAGTAAACCCAGAAAGTTTCTAGTATGTTGCACATCGGATATTGATAGGTTCATAACATGAAAATGTTCACGAAAAGAAGTGGATGGTTAGTTAGATGAAATTCTCGTCGAAAGGGGCATACAATCAGCGAAATCGCCGTTTCTCGTTTGAAGCTGGAATTCTGCCTCAACATAATAATTCCGAGTTGTGAGTGCTGGCCGTTCGCTAATAACGAGCACCAGAAAAAGGCAAGGATTATTTGAAAAGACAAAACACGGATGAATGCTATGGAGAAGAATGTTGATAGCTCAGATGGTCGTTGGCTTGTTCGCTGAGCTGGGCAGTTGGATTGCAAACGTTTCATCACCAATCGAGGTGACGTCATCAGTGGAGTGTAAGAGAGCGTAGCGATGGATCGGTGGTTGTGCCACAATCAAATTGCCCAGCTCAGCGAACAAACCAACGATCACACGGATGCATTTCAAGCATCCGTCGAAGTCTCTGGATCGCTGATATACAATTCACTGCTCAATCCTGCGTGCACTCGGACAGTAGACAATTTATCAACCTAAAATCGGCCGATGATGCTGCAAGAGCTTGATAAACGAAAAAAAGGTTTTGTATCGGGAATCAGACCGTCTAGTTTGAGAAAGAGGGATAGTCAGCCTACGGAGAGCTAAGAGTTAACAGTAGTTATTTTAGCTGTCCAGAAACTGCGATGGGTGGCCTTTTGGTCAATGACATTGTACCAGGCGGTGAAACCTGCTTGCACAAAACAAAGGCATCGGCACATGGGCTGCGCAATGAAAATTACCATCGATGCAATTCGACTAGGAGAAAGGACTGAACACAGCAGATACCTAGGAGTGTTCGGTTCCTTCAACACATGACGGCGAGGCGAGCGCTACAGATTCGGGTCAAACGAACAGCTGATGATATCAATACAACACATGACTTGAAAAAAAAACGGATCACCTTGATATCTGATGCAGTTTGTATGATGATGCTTGTCCTAGCTTCAAAGGAAAGGACAGCTACGTAAGGGATGTACAAGAAGGCTGCAAAAAGATTTGAAACTTACTGGGGGCATCCAAGGCCAGGGTACAATAGATTTGACAGATTTCGATGACCAGAAGATCCGGTCTGAACCCGTAGGCCGACTTATCGCGAACGGTGAGGTCCCGCTGTTTTGGACTGACCTTTTGTAGTGCAAAGCGGAGGTAAACGTGCAGGTAAGAATTCCATGTACCCGCATGTATTGAAAGCAAACGGAAGGAATCAGACTAACTATACTGGGTGAGATTATTAGTCCAATATAGATTCGACAAACCCTAAACAGAAAAGTGGGACAGACAATACGTTAACTCACAAGACGAACTAGGAAATAGTTGAGCATACAGGCCACTCGATCTACCAAGATTGGGTGCGTGATTAACCGCTTGCATACGGAAAGAACCCGACGGAGGGCAGCAATTGTGTCCAAACCAAGCATGATATGGTGTCGTGCTAAGCGTCCGGTGTGCATGAAAAGAGCCTCCTCTTCCTCGGTAGCAAGTCTATGGGTGTTGTAACAAGAAAGAAAGCATTTGGTGAAACGAGCAAGAAATCAAAGAATATACTATTACTAGACTTGCAAGGCTTCTGTAGCTGGTGTGGTGTGGACGCGAGCGAACAATAAAAAAGGGAATCACTACTGGACAGTTTAACTGATTTAACGGATGCGAAGCAGATATAACTTGGATTGTGGGGTTTAAGCATGAATGGCACCATATTCTATCCGAATACAAGCTGGTTACACTGTTGGTTAGTCTACTGTAGCTACCAAGGTGAATACTTACACTCCCACGAGAGAGGTTGCGGGTTCGAATCACGCTAGGGGCTCGTGAAGTACAATGCTGATCATCCACAAGGCTGGAATAGCCGTGTGGTGATTCCCAAAACTGGTGCATCAAGGAAGCAAACGATCTGAGTATTTAGAGAATAAGTAACTTCTGAGCATCCAGTGACAAATATGATGACAAAGACCTTGTGGGGACATGTATTTGGCAATGTTACGCACACTCGATATCACGGATATGATACGCTCATTGGCGCCGTCAAATCAAGATAGGGTATATTCGACCAGGAGTGATGGCCACATATGGAACAAAATGCAGTGTATAAGTGACCAATTTGCCTTAATATTCACCTATATCACAGGACATTCTTGAGCAGTGTCACACCAAATGAACATAGTGTGAAACAGCATCTAAGTCTCATGATCACGATATGAAGGTATTAGCCAGTTTGATGGTGAAAATCCCTAACGGATGTCCCCAACCAGTTGGAAAAGCATTGAAATGTTGTGATATGGGACAAAAACTAGCCATGGAAGCAACAGTATGCAAAAAGGAAAAATGGATAGCACAAGTGAACAGGTCGTACAAGCTATCAAATCCGTAGTACCCTACGTCCAAACCTGGTTGTGTCCTTTAGAAGAGGTTTATCGTGCACAAAAAGGGGGCAATACTAGCCCTGCCAACCAGGCCAAACCGTTGAGTAGAACCTGAGTGAACCGTTCAGTGAATAAGCCGAATATATTCGAATGAGTATGGCCGACGGGACAGGGACCTTTCACCCACTGTGATACAAACTATCACACCAATACCGGTTAACACAACTGCTACAGAAGCGAAAAGTCACTTAATACACTGACAGCGTTTCATAAGTTTGAAATTCCTAATAAGTTGGCCAGCCTACCTTCCTCCAGCAGCTTCTCGTTCTTGCTCTTTTCTTTTCAACTGAGCTAATAGGCTAATCGCTTCGTCCAGAAGAAAGATAGCATCGTTAACCAATAATGAGAGGAACTGTAGAAACAACGGTGGGGTGGCATCCTCAATGTGATGTAAAGCCTCAGTTTCCAGCCGCTAAAGAGGAAAAACAGGAGAGTAAAAGGACGGAATACCATCGGTATGGATGTCCTGCGGTTACGTATAAAGGGAGTTAGGTTCAGTATTCAATGTGGTCGTTTTCACACTACGCATATATGAAATTGTACAGTGTACGTAAAATCAAACTTAAAAGAAAGATTAACTCACAGGCTTTCAGCAAAGAATGACGTAAGCTGGAGTAGCTTCCTCTAAGTGCGTGCGCGTATTACGATTCCTGTCGCGCGCCGATGACAGAAAGGCTAACACCTGGTTCCACTCTACCAGCCATAAGTGAGCGCATTTTATCCCTAGTTTAGATACAACCCAATGCATTCATTAGACATCCGGAATATAGGACTTTCGTATCGTACTCAATGACACGAGGGCTAGGTGCACGCCCACACAGATACTCAAACAAACGAGCAGAGATGCAAATGACTGTATTTAGCCAATTTCGTGAAGTTGGGTTCGGTTAGAGCATAAGGTTGACGGAAACTCGGGGACTGCGCCTACCTGCTGAGCCCCAAGAAGGGCGAAACCGGTCGTGAGCTGTCGAAGGGTTTTCAATCCCCTTATGAGTAGTGTGTTGCGTCTATAAATTCAGTAAGTTTTCTGATTCTTGGCAGTTCGGTACTGACCAGGCAATACGAAATGCATGCCCTATCAAGCAACGGTTTTTGCTATGTTGTTCAAACTACTGAGTGACCATAACCGGTTTGAAGTTTTAGAACCATCTAATGGATGAACTCGAATTCTGCTTCGCCGTTAGGTAAGTAAAACTGAGTGCAATCACTGGTCACTTTACAGTGGAACACAACCATTCGCTTTCTATTGTATACTGTTGAGTAGCTAGTGAATAAAGCCAGCGCTCGGTACATCTGCATGAGCGGTTGATTAAGCAGCGGACCACGGGAAATGAAAACCAGGGTGGCTAAGCAGATTCACGCAGCTTGAACTCCACTTGATGTACTGAAAGCTTGATCGAATCCACATAGAAAAATGAACAAATGAAAACAGAGCAGACAAACTCGGCTTTTGAGGTAGGCCATATAAACAGACCTAATTAAATGGACCAGCAAAATGAAAAAGTAAACATACCGTAAATTGGGTGTCGAAAAAAGGATTGCCATGCCAAAACCGGAGACATGCGTACATCGGGCGACGATAATGAAACTTTTCCTCAAACCCGACAGTCGCAGCTTGTGTGTCTGCTGACTGTTCCTGATGACTGGATCCTTCAGTCGTTCCATCAGCACTGCTTCCTGCACTGTCTTGAGATGCTGACCGTATTAGCACATCAGCAGCTGTGCCTGCGCTGCCAACAACATCCGTACCCGGAGACAATTCTATAGATACGAACGCAGTCAGTAGCGCCGCAACGACCTGACTGAAAGCTCCCGGTTGTTGCGTACCGGTAGATGTGGGGACCATTAGCTGTTGACGTCGAAGGCTAGAAAAATGAAGTGGAAAACGGGCATTCATCCTACGACACGACAACAAATCTAGTGTCATGTATATATGAGAATCTTCGATTCGCATCATTTCTCGTGTTATAATGCAAAATTCGAACAGCAACACAATCAAAGTATGACGAAATCAAGTAAGAGGAAGCCAAATGAGCAGCCAAGGAGCCAGTGACTCGACGGACAGACACATCCGATCTCTACAAACCACATGGAATGATCGCTATCTTGGACCCGTCTCAGTGTCTGCATGATACGATTTCCTCCGACAACCTGAATAAGGGGACCACCACCGAAATGGTAAGCTGTGCTTCAGCCAAATGAACCAAGGTCACCATGAAAACGGCAGAACAAATGTTGTCACGGAGGTACAGCCTGCTTCCATGGAAGCTCTGTTGTTTGTAACAATGTGTACTCACTAGACCTAGCAGTCTTTTCATTACAGGACGAAATTTCACCTCGAAGTAGTTGTAATGGTTTTTTCTTTGCCTCTATTAAGAGCTGTCTCAATTCATCGTGGCTTTTTGATACACCATAGAAGGCGGAAGTGGAAGACAAGGGCTCACATAGGAGTTGCAATACTGTCTGCTAGACAAAACACTTTATCACAGCGGTTTCTGAACTTTTTTCGGTTAGTTATTGGGCGTACAGAAACTATACCTCCTATTCGGTAACTGACCCTTGCTGCTGCAACAGAAGAATTACAGAAGTAGAGCAAAACAAATGAACGGCTACTCGAAATGTGAGGTACAGGACGCTGTAAAAATATGACATACAGCCACCGGGTTTATATTCGCAGTGTTTTTAGAAGCCTTGATCTGAGTCACAAAGGGCTTGAAGACTGAACAAATAAATCACCCCATAAAGTGCTCTTTCCAGAGCAGAAACTCCAGGCAAAGGAAGTCATCCTGCCTGACCACGTGGAATGAAATTTTCTCGGAATAATGTGTGAAGATCCAAAAACAGCACACTAGTTTGCACCAGACAAAAAGATCTCGAGAAGAGTGGGCTTCGCGTATGCTGTGTTTGCAGATAATCAGTTGAAATAGTTTGATCACCTGGTTAGATATTTTTGGGAATCATTCGGCAAAGATTACCTTCCATTATCCGAATGAAACGGTGAATTATCTCCGACCCGAACAATATGTCTAGCAGAACCCACCTGGGCTTGAGTATCCCGGTTCCCGACAAAAAATTCACATTATCACCAGTAGCTCGGAAGTGAGCAGTTGTGGGCACGTAAATAACCGTGAGAAAATACAGAAACGGGGAGCAGTATATTCGGCAGAGTTGTCTATAGCCATATAAATTAGCGTACTATTTTACTGCGTCCTACCTTGAGATGATGGTACGCATACATTCCGAGAAAATATTAACTACCAAGTAGTGCATTGTCACTCGGAGGACCCTAGACGCTCGAAGTATGCTCCCATTCCGAGACGCGTTTAGTTGCTTGTTTAGTATGTACAACTACTAACCCACCGCTATGCAGCACCACGTTGCTCAATAACGCACTGATGATGTCACCTCGATTGGTGATGAAACAATTACAATCAAATTGCCCAGCTCCGCGAACAAGCCGACGACCGTAAATGGGTATTTTTCACTAAGGGTGGAGTTATTATTTTCTGGGAGACAAAAATACACTTGTAGAAAATACTCACAAGGAAAACTGAGACAGTCCGAGTGCACCACTTCCAGCGGCTTGTTGGTTATTCCAAGCTTCATCATCACGCTGGGGAATAAGCGATTCCAGTACCTCAGCCAATCTGGCACGTAAATGCGGATTGGCCAAGGCACTTGTGTGACGCATAAAAAGTATGCTCAACTCGAGCAATGGTTCCAATGGAATATCAGCGACTTCAGCACACTAAGACGGGATAGGGCAGAGAAGAAAGCACCATGAGGAAATAGAATCAACAGTAAGCAAGCGAGGCGGGCGAAAAAGAGAAGCAGTTACCTCAATAAAGTCATCCTTGGCACGCCTCAAGTAGCCGACGAGTTCCACTACATTGTCCATAAGAAACTCAGGTAAGTCGGACAGCTGGCCGTGTTGAGATTCATTTGTATGTGCAGTTTGGGAGCCGCCGAAAGAGGAATGAGCCAGCATGACCAAGAACTGACTGGTGGCGACGGCGAACGCAAGCTGATCACGCAGGCGAGCCACGCAAGATAAACTTGTTGACTGCTCTAGATAACGAGATGTCCGTTCACGAATCAGTTGTCGGAGAAATTGCCCTGCAAACATTATTCCACACATGATTATCGCACAATGACCATCCAACATGACGTAATTTCGCAACAGTCGCCTTAAGGAACGGACATGCACTCAAAAGTAGTATAAAAAATCAACTCCAGGAAACGTTAGAGGAAAAAAGAGGACTTCCTGGACAGTGAAGTCGACCAAAGATACATAGTAATGATCAGCTGTTGGACGGCAGTACCAGTTTTTACAATAGCATTTGATAAGTATAACATATTTCGATGGGCACACTCATTTGCATATCACATTGGTTTTCACATGAGACTCCTCTGAACGTCTCGTTTACTATTACTGGTACCGGGTCGCAGTCCTTGGTTAACCGAGACTCTTTTTCACAACTCACATACGATGTAGATTAGTCTCGAGAGACTATCAACCACCTGCGCTCGGTGAGCAACGGAGTGAGACAGAACATTTGTGCCAGAGAGGTTGCTTGAGCTCAAGTTACTGTTAGTCCAAAGTGACACATGCTAACCAGAACATTCGCATTCTACGAGGTCAAATCGTTCATAACAAAAGAACTAGAAACACACTGAACCGACAAGGGTAGCCTACCTCGTGGATCCGAACCGGCCCCAAGCGAAGTAGATTGGTGAGCTTCCCACTGTGATTCTAACTGGTGTAATTGACGAGCAGTTTCGAAATGCTTGGCGATCAGAGGGGTCCAACCAACTCGAATTGATGCATGGGCAAGGAAAAACAACTCGGTGAGCAAGGGGTAATCAGTGGATTCTTGAACATCTTGGCCGGCGGCGGTACATGTACGTGGCATTGCTCCAGTGAGTCGAGTTTCTTCACATAAACCTGAACGGACAAAAGCCAGTCGATGAAATTTGGAGTAGTGCGATAATTCGAATGAGAATGCGCGGAATTTCAAAAACTCTCCTGTTGGTTACTACCTGTCTGTGGCATTGTGCGACAACGAAATTCGAATTACTTGGAATTATTTTCAAAATATTCCATCAAACCACATTTGGAGAGCTTCTGACGAGGATGACTGGTCTGACCAGCTGACACAGGGTCACAAAACCCCTGCACACAGGCTAGAGCTGGTAGTTATTCAACTTGTCTTTTGCAGAAAACATGAGGATTTCTCTGACAGAACACGCTATAGTTTATAGGAACTCTCCGACAGCCCACGATCGGTTTTACGCTTCTTGGGGTTCGTCAGGTAGGCCCAATCCCGAGTCTCCGTCGTATCGTAAACAATGGATTCAGCTGAGTCCCCCGTGAACATGAACTTAGCTTGCAAACGTGTATTTAGGCAGTGACGAGGGTTTATATATTCCAAACTAAGAACTACGGTTTGCATAACTTGCATTTCGACAGAAGTGCGAGACACCATTGAGGAGCAATTGTTTCGAACAATTTTGATACCATAGGATTAATCTGCAATCGGTTGGCTAGTTTCTTAAAAATTTTGCGTCAACAATTAATGAGATGTGGTGTTACACTTTAATCACCGTTAACCCTGATGATTATTTGTCACTTGCTGCGTAAGGAGGACTGTTGCCTGCCCTAATATCAAACAATACGGGCAAATATGGGAATGAGGTTCAAACGGATTTCCTACTGTATTTTATCAACCAATTGGGATGACATTTGATGGGATACATATGATGAAGAGTCTGGCTGAGTTTTGAAGTTCCCTGGTGGGTGAAAAGTGTTGCGATAAAATCTTTCTATATCCCATTATCAGTCTAACAGTGTTGCAAAAGTACATCAGAGAAAACACTCTGACGTTTTCACCAGAAAACATTTGTCCAACGAATACAGTGCAATGGAAAAAGGAGAGAAGATCCGTTCCTTCGAGGTTGAAAATGTCCCGTGTATTTTCTCCATCAAGTTTGAATTTTCGATGTTGCTAAGTTGTCGTTTGGATATACGTCCGCTTGAATACGAATTTTCCTGTTGAGATGTTTGGCCTTCACTTACCAGATATCACGCAAATCACTTCTCATAACATAGCGGCATACTTAGCTCCGAGTCAAGCAATTTCAAACTGCTTCGTTGTTTTCGACCAACAGTGAAGCAGAAATTCCAGTGACAACCTAGAAATAACTGGTTGGCCACTGACAGGAGTTCAATATAAACCCGACAATGTTCTTGGCCTTCACCCCCCCCCTTACATGCCCAAGAACATGCAAAAAGTGCAAAGAAACCGTTTCGTTCATCACACGAAGCAACAGACGAATGAGCTAATAGTTCCCCAAAAACGGTGACAAAGAGAGCGAATCAGACAGACACACATTCCGCGCAGTAGAGACTCTGATACCAATCCTTTCATCTCGAACAGGGTAGCTCTGAGATCCAATTCGGAAAACTTTGTTTCGGTTTATCAAAACATTATTAGCGAATGAACATTAATGCGCTCTGAAGCGCTCATTCAAAATCGGCGCACCTTTGTCGTATTTGACGACTGGAAGTGGTTCGCCGCCGAGCGCATAACATTATCCTTCTAAACATTCGAACAATTCAAAATCCTGTATTATGCCTTAACTATTTTCCAACACATTCACTCTAAACTTCCTATGAATGACGATATCCTGTCACAGGATCTCTAGCGAAAGAATGTCTCTAGAGCAACTCACTGGACTAGAGATGGGTAGTTGATTTGACCAAAGAAAGTCGTTCATGACATACGAAAACTTGCCCATTTACGTTGAAGTTGAGCTTGAAGACACCACAGTATCGTGCGGAAATGTTTGCGGATCTGGCCTTGAAAGTCGAACTGTTGATGAAAGCAATGAAATCACAATATGGGCCGACAATTGTCGTCCGAAATGAGCCCGGTCGATCTCAATTAGGTTTTAGAGACTTGTTCACATTAACTATGCATACTATTTTCTCTAAGAGAATTGTGGACTGTTCGGCTTTCATAGAGTACATGTCCTTGGGAATGGGCAAGTGACATGTGGTCCAACAGTACCCACCTGCCTTGTAGCCATTCGTAATATGTTGGAACTGCTCCATTGAGAGAACAGTTCACACTGGACAGATAAATACCTTAGTTTGTTTCTAATAGGTGAAGTATTAAAAAAACTACGCGTTTTTGCCACAGGATGTTCTGCCTATTTTATTAATCTTTGAATACTAATTTAAGTAAAGATAACCTAGTTAGACGGTCAAAGGTGGGCTGAAATCATCGTTCAGCTGGAGCACTCTTTCGGTGCCTAACTGCCATGCTACCAGAAGGAAGCACAAGGGCTGAGATAGTACCAGATCGCACAAGCCTAGACAGGGGAAGTCGAGAGGTAGAGGTCGAATTCGAACTACGGACCTTCCGGTCAGTAAATCCGAGCTCCAACCACTGAGCTATCTCGCTCCTGGTGCACTTAAAACCGGTACTTTTATTGGTAGCACGCTAGTTCGAGCCTGTTCGCTACCAAAATAAGTACACCTGAGAAGTGGTCAGTAGAAATTGATACAGTAAGGCCTGTGATCCGTAAAAAGACCAATCACAAACACAGTTGCTTGAGGTGTGCATTCACGGGGTGATAACAATTGACTTTATCAGTTATCCGCGGAACAAAGGCAATAAACTCGGTAATGGTTTGGAGGAGGGTGAGTGTTCACTCAGTTGACATAATTTCGGAGTGCTCAACGGAACAAGCAAAGTCTGACAAGTAAAAGGGGAGTGCAGACGCGTGCTTTGCCGCTGTTGTTTTGTCGACTAGCTGGTTAACACATCCACACCATTTTTCCTGTACAGAGGATAAGTTTTGTCCCTAGTTACGGCAGTGAAGCATCGGTGTTGAACACCGATGTCATGCTGTCGATGATGATGATGATGATGATGATGATGATGATGATGATGATTTTTTCCCTAGTCATTGTTTGCAACGAAAGCATTTTTTCTTAGGGATATGACTAGCTTACTTTGAAAAAGGGGGTACCACTATATCAGGATGTACCTTTTCATACACAGGAATCTGGTTACAATGTATTTTGCATTGGATCAGACATTTTCACCAGATGTTGTTCTGAAAGGGTTCTACTACATTCTACGAAGTCAACGCCTGTGAGCTGCCAAATGTGTAAGCGTACGCATTTACACCAGTGACGGTGTCTCAATTGTTTGAACAAATCTGGGGTAATCGACTACTTTTGATGCCAGGAAGTGAACAATCCAAACTGGACTATGATGGAACTGTCAGGAAGTGACACTTTCGGCATGTTCACTCTGACATCATTCTAAATGAAGTTAGGTGTTCATTGAATGGTTGTTTTTAGGTAAACTGGGAGAGAGCCACTGGTAA
The DNA here is from genome assembly GCF_000715545.1 of Opisthorchis viverrini. Lineage (NCBI taxonomy): Eukaryota > Metazoa > Platyhelminthes > Trematoda > Opisthorchiida > Opisthorchiidae > Opisthorchis > Opisthorchis viverrini. The sequence continues at coordinate 1,716,885 of NW_008751707.1, forward strand.
AATGGTGGATGACACATGGAACATCAAACATTCGCAACTCTTGCTGCGAAATGGTTAACGAGAACTGGTTTCGACAAAACCGCACCCTATTCTCCCAGGAAAGGAAGCAACAAATCCTGTAGACTCAGAAACAACCGTAACTTTGACGGTTTATCAAGAATGCGTTTTGTCAACTCCTCAAGAACCTACCAGGAATAATTGAATCAGCTGATCCGGGGTCAGAGGCATATTTGGGCCAAATTTTACCCAGGGTCGTATCATTAGAAGGTGTCGGATGAATCAATGGTCCAGTGAGGCGAACAATTACAGCCGTCAAGTTGTTCAAGAAACCGTCACTAGCCAGTCCTTGCGTGTCGGATTCCGACATAAGGCCTGTGGTATGGGCTAACTGTCCACGGGCTGCAAGAGGAAAGTTGAAGGCTCTGTAAAACACAAACCAAGATTTTTAAACCAAACGGCTTCGACTTGTGACTTCGAGTGGCAAATGAAAACACAGAGCTTGGAAGTAAAAAGGTGGATGCACGGTAGGCATACGTCCCATTTTATCGCGGTGGGACGGTTCATGCGCTTCCAGAACTCATTGAGCTATACTAGGGTGTGTACGTGTGATAATTACAGAGCTTCTAATACCAGGTTGGTCAATGGATAGAGGTCTGACTAATACAATCTCTTGGTCCGCCAGGTTGGGGGGTTGGAAAATCTTGGAAAATTGCTCCATAAAAGTAGGCTGCTCCGGCAGTTTCGTCCCAACCACCGTTGCCTTGTGGTTAGACTTTGCAAATAAAGGATTTGGTTAAACACTCTAAATGTTCTTCTGTATAGGTCCGGGTACCTTGGTACTATACTAGTCCAAGTTTAGCCACGAATCGTACAACTTCAAACAAACTCGTGCCACAAAAGCGATTGTGCCATGAGCGGATAGCTTTAGTGGCCGAATAAAGCAGGGTGGGTGAGCGAAAACAGACCACTGCTAACACCTTTTTCACTTCCATATATTCCAGGTTAGCAAAATCATCGTAGGACTGAAAGATCAGTCACCCACAGTACGGCCACTACGGCCGCGGACGCTCCGAAGTCATTCTTTTCCTTTCGATGCTTTGTTTATCTGACAGAATTAAACGTTCGTACTTTGAAACAAGCTTAGCAAGAGGCTGTCCTCGGTCGCAACCAGGGTTCACTTTGTATTGATGTGCGCTGTCTCCGAAACGGGGATTCACGCGTCAAAGACATTTGATAAACTGCCCTCCCCATCGGTTTTCTCTCCCTTACGGTTGCACACTTCTGGGGACCACTGCAGCTTGTTCTGCAGGACTTGGTATCGTTTCAAGCCACCGAGCTGAAGGATCTTAACGTGAACGGCCTCAAGTAAATAGTCCCCTATGTGTGATTCACTTAGCAGCATCTCTGAGAGTACCTTGTCAGCGAGCGGATGACGCTGTCTGCTTATTGTATGTTTATTATTTCTTAAAATTTATTTTGTTGTATCTGTTAGTGCCCCAAAAGACTGTGGATTCAATACTTTCGAAGGATTTGAAAACTCTCTGAGCACTTTATTACGAAGGTACAAGAACTAAGGTAGTTTTACGGTCGTCGGGGATATGGATGCGCAGGTAGATGGACTTATATGAGCAGAAATGTATTTGCCAACTTGCGTTCGTGTGGCACCAAAAAGGCATGTGACTGGGTCTCAAAGGATGCCTGTATCAGATTACAGTGTGAGGTGTACTGTCGAGCGGCTGCAAGGCTTGGCCACTGCGGAGTGAGGGTCGGGAGCATCTTCGTGTAACAGACCACTATATATAGCTGGATCAGTTGGTATCAGCAAATTCTCCATGAGGTGATCAGGGAACGTGCCCTTTGTAGAGCATAAGGTACTTCACCCAAGAAATGCACTTAGCACCACATGCTTAGATGGTGGACCATGTGGCACATATGATGAGTCACCGTCTACCTAGAAGAGCGCTGTTTTCTGTTTCTAATTCAGAGTAGCGGAGACCTGAAGGTGGATACAATTAGATGCGGCAGGATGAAATGAAAGCTGTTAAGAAAATTCCAGTTACTGTTCATCTTCTAGGCTGGCGCAGTCTGATTTGTAATAGGATCGAGCCACTGATGGTGGTTAATTAATTCCAGTGGCTTTCATCCTGCCCGTTTCTGTCCAGATGAGTTGACTGAACGTTGGAGGTGTAGACACTCCAGGTGTAGGTGACAGGCTACTCCTAGGTTCCCATCTCTGTCCGATTTCTTATTCCTTCCACTGCAGAGTTTTGTTACATTACATCGACATGGTTGTGAGGAACTAGTCTTTGTCGCTGATGTGGCTGCCAATGATGATGACGATGTGTTTAGGCACGCGATTGGGGCTATACATTATTCCACTACAATTAGATGATTGGACTAGAATCCTCCATGAAATGTGAGGAAATCGAAAAAACAACTGCTTCACCTAGCACAGTCGCTTGTTTTTTTTCTTCCACCAACTCCTCCGGTTTCCGTTTGAAAGAAAACTAACAACAAGAACTCTCCATTTCTCACGAATGTTACACGGACAGGGTCGACATAACTAACTCAAGCGGTTAGATGGTTTCGTATTTAACAGCCAACTATTGTTCTGTTCTATTCTATCCTATTCTATTCTATTCAAACGGCACACGGACGAATACCCCCAAAGATTCTGAAGAATCTTAACAGGGATGAAATAGCAGAACAGTGTCGCTCAGTTTTTCAGCGTGGACCGGCATTCAACGAGGGTTAGAAGCTTAGTTTGAAATTGTGAAATATTTTTTGCTGCTACACGGTGAACTTCATGTTTTTACTAGCCTCTTGGCTTCACACTAAACTCAACCACTGTTTCGGCATCGTATTGGCATTCGAACGAACGAAAAGTGATACGTACGGGGCGATGGAGTTGTTCGAAAACCGCACTAGTATTCTTGTGTGGTGCCATTGGACAGCTAACTGTAAATTTGTATGTGCCCCTCCCCCAAATTCTCAGACCAAGATTTGCAACCAGCACAATCTAGACTGAAGTCAAGCATGTGGTGGAAGAGTAACTGAAGAAAACTTGAGTGCTTCAAAATAAGGCAGTTCATGGAGTAAGTCTAAGGTCGCCAACATTTCTGCGGTCCACAGGAATAAGCTTCTTCAGTGGAAAAAGCGGTTAAGCAGGACAAACTGGGTGAAACTACACTCTGATTTAACGAGATTGCTTGTCGGAGCAGTATGTTTCAGCGCAACTAAAACGGTAGTACAGGAATGATCAATTGGTAGACAATAAACAGTAGTGATCGAAGCTCATAGCCACTTCCTCCGCAAACACGACTGTTTCACTCCTATTTCTGACACCGTTTCCATATTCCCATGCTTTCGTAGAGACTCCAGGCTAATAGACAGCAACCTGAGCAGTCGCTTGAAGGACAAATATATGCATGGAACTGACTACGGTAAAAGTTTATGGTTCACAAAAGAAGCAACGGAAGAAAAATTATCAGTAACTGACTAACCGTCGAATCAAATAGTTAAATAGACGTTCGGATGTGTTGCGTTAAAAACAAGCTAACACCAACCTTTGTTTGCGTTCAGGCACCAACCAATCCAACGGAAGAAAAGCCTTCTGATGAAAGGCCGTTGTTTTCCAACTCGCAGTAGACTGAGTGTAAGATTATGCAGGTCATCATCCAACTCTTTGGTAAGCTGTAGGGCGAAAGCAAGAGAATTCATTTCGGTGGAACTCAAGGGTACCTGCGTAATTCATTGGATCACTTCAAGCACCTTATGAACAGCCGTGCTTTTGCAACGATGACCTTGTTTGGTCCACAGTGAAGAGGGAAAATTAGACTAGAATATGCTCCTAATCAGAGTAATCCTGCCACAGCAGAAAGCGGTCTGGGTAAACAGAAAGGATCTGAATGGGGATTAATATCTGTCGGAATTACAACTAAACAGAAGAAATGTCCTGGTCTTCCGGTCTAAGAAGGTCGCTCAAACACGTTCCCAACCCTAACTCATATGCGAAGGGACAAGATTGTTCCGCAATATGCAGACCGAATGTACTGGGTTTCGATGATTAGTTTATTGGTATGGCAGCTAGAGCAAGGGGTCAGTAACAAGTGAGACGAAGTAGCTTGTTTTCTTCGTTTTTATCAATACTGCATATTGGTCCTCTGCTTGCTCTTCACCGACTTCTATATTGATCTCATTGCTATTAATGCCACTAATGAAGATCACGTCAACAAAAATTGATTCACATGTGTTTTAGGGTACAACTCTGGTTCATCATCCTGGGTTCATCGATGAAGCAAGACAAGATGAGCATAGAAATATCAAATAGCACGAAGTAGTTAGGCTCAACCGCAGTCAAACTCAACGACAAACAACTTTTATGGTAGAATTGACTCCTTCTGGAAAGACCACAAGAAGGGATGAACCGGGATGGGTAGCTCTGGTAGACACTTCACTAGTGGAAAGTGCCTTAAGGAACAAAATAACAGTGGCGTCTTCTGAAAGTCAATCTCTTCTTTTGGAAGCACTCCCTAAAGAGAGATAACTGTAGCAATACTTGCATAGCAGTAGTCAAGATTTACGAACACTGACTGACCTATCACAATCTATATAGTAAAATTTGTACACTAACGACCTGTCTGATCGCAACATTTGTCCATTCCTAAACGACTGAAGGGTAGCATAAGCGAATAAGTTAACTTCGGATTCAGCCTCATTGCTGATAGTTCTCAAATGATCAATAATTTCTGCCTTTCTGTTGTGGCTATCTCTCCCTATAAGCTGGCTCACTTCAGTACTTTAACGTTCGATTTCAGGGCTTTGGAAGCTCAATAGGGTAATTAGGCTTTTCAGAATACTTTGAAACTGATTAGGTGCGATCTACCAAGTGCGATGTTAGCGAGTTGACAGTAATATCGATCAATAGATCGCTTATGATCATTATCCGGGACAGCTTCTGGTTGCTACCCCGTTATCTGAGTTTAATTTATGTTGTGTTGAGCGCACGCCGGGACCAACGACCTAAGTGAGCGAGGCTATGCAGGCAAAGATTTAATGGTCAACGAATTCGGTTCTGTAACGGTGGATCCAATAACTCCCCTAAATTTACTGTAATTTGGTGTGTGATTGCTGGAGTAAATATTGTTGTTCCTTCCTGAAATAGTCTTCTACAGTCGTTTTAGATAGAGGATCATGAGAGAACAATACGGAAATGTTATATCTGACTGCTGTCCCAGCTCCAGTGTCTAGTGCCGGAAAAAGATTCGCCGACAAGGAACACAACAGCTTTATTGCAAACAGGCGAGTGCACCCAAACACAACGGAATCGCGCTATACGTCAAAGACACTTTGACCTTGATCCAAGGCTGTCTGATCGGCGTTTAGTGAAGTTTGAGTGTCTCAGTAGGTTTTGGGTATTCTGGGATAATCTTCACGAACTTGACCTTCCTGACAAGAATGGACTGTGACAGCGCTTCCTTAAGGTGCTTGATATAGGATAGATAGCTATTGTGTCTCATAAATTCGGTGACTTTAGGCGAGCCCATTCACGTAGATGCCAGACACATCGGAATCGATATTGTGACCGAAAAGGCATTCTTGTAACGATGAACCGAACAAACAAAATCACAAAAGTGGTCTTCGAGAACAATTTGAGGAAAATAGCCTACCAACAATACATTGCGGATGTTCCACTGAGACAACGATCCCATGACTTCTTTACTTTCAAGTACTTTGTGATAATGACATTATTCCACAGGCTGTGGTTTCTTTGTTGAGAAACTCCCGCACAGTATTGCTCGAAACACAGAGCATGAAACAAAAGTTCTGTGGCATATGGACCGAACCTTGGACTCTCACCTGAATGCAGAACTAGGCTTTGAATTGTGACAGCACGGTAAGTTCTTTGAGAAAATGCAGCTAAAAGCCTCGCATTCCATATCACGACCACCAAACTAACAAGATAATTGGCACCTTAGCGGACAATTTCCTTGACTTCAGTAAGTTACGGAACGGCGAGGAACACTGTATTGATATCCTCTACCTTCGAAAGGCATGTTGCATTTGCAGAACGCAGACGGGCAGAAATGACAGCAGGAAGAGCGAAATATCGCAGAGGTTTGAGAAATAAATCTGACTAAAGGAGGCAGTTAATTAGAGCATGGTTAGCCATAACAAACCGTTTTTTCAAAAGTGAAGATTGGGATACAACTAAATGGGTTGCGATAAATTATGTGCCTCCGGTTGAGAACGGTCCTTTGCATTGGACACAATGGATCCACTCTGCAGGGTCTGAGCACCGGCATCACCGATGCAGATACTGTAAGCCCCACTGATGTAGAAGATACACCAGGAGAAATTGATTTTTGAGTGAACTAAACCAGAATCGGCATTAAATGATTTCCTGTTCAGCAAGATGGAACGTAAAGTGTAGCACCTATGGGTTAATTGGCCGATCATGCGATTCATTGATATGGAGGATGAACATATCTGAATTTTCCCAGTGACACTAAGATTCAAAACGATTATGAGACTATTAGTTAACTTGGTCTCACTTTGGAGACAGCTTTCTCGGGAGGGATAACGATGAAGAACTAATTACTTCTGGCTTGATCGTTGGGACAATAAGCTCACTCCCTTGCCCCAAGATAGATCACTTTAGGTGTCAATACAGATAGTCCTTCCAGACTGTGCCCACCAAGTTGCCTAGAGTGAAAAACGACGTCTTCATTTTCCCGAAACCAGTGGGATGAGGTGGACAGAAACACACACACGTACTTGCCAAATGTTGCGCTGATCTGCTTCTACCACGGGCTTCAGTGGTACTTCATCTGTGAAGAATTCGCCGACTGGTGTCTGTTGGGTTCGATGGGCAAGCAAAGCCATCTGCGGAGATTGCGGAGTACGCAGATGACTCGCAACAAATAGACGACCGAGAATGCCACATTCAAACTCGAAACCAAGAGTTTGCCGGTCGTTGTGATTTGGTGGAAACGAATGCTCAAGAAGCAGCTGAAACAAGGAGGTAAATAAGTGAACTTCGAAGAGAACTAATGAGTTAGCTAAAAGTGAAAGCCAGTAACCGGGCTGTGATTGTGATAGATAGATCTATTATAAGAGTCCTCTGTCGTTTGTCACTTGTTGCACCAAAGCATAAGCACACACCTAGTCCCATGTATAAGGCTGGGTAAATATACAATTTGGGAACTGTGTATGGAAAGCAGCTCATCATAAAAAGGTTTCATGAAATCGTGATGCAATCTGAACATGTGCCCTTCCCCATGAAACAGTGTAGGAGTGAAAATGTCCGACCGTCCATTCCAACGCAGAACTATCATCGTGACAGTCATCTGTCATTAGCTCACTGACACCATCTGTAATGTTGATCACTTGGTGATAAGTCTACACAATCAAGTGGTCAGGTGTGAAGGATGATAGTGTTTGCCTTGTTTGAACCCAAAATACAGTCATGGTGTATGAACCGGGAAAGCTCTGGAGGCGGAAATGTCTGAACGGAGAGATCGGAGGGTCTGTGTGATCGCTTTACATAAACGAAGTATGAAAAGAATTGAATCTATGTTCTGAAGCCGAAGAATCAATAATAAGAGCCGTTCAGCTTTTTTCTACCAACCTTAGCGTCATACCTTAGTGAAATCATTTGATTCAAGAAAGGATTTTTCTGGGTTATTGGTCTACGCATTTTCAAGCCAGCCACCGTTGAAGTTACCCATGCCAGTTGAATCTAGAGCCTCGTTTTCAATAACCAAAACTTTAACCAGAGCCTGTATCACATGCGTACCTGGAGTAAACAGCTACGCGCTCAGATGATGTTCCCTCACAAACAGGTGGTCGATAACCTGGGCGGTCCCTTTCTTTCTTCCTATAGTACTGCGCTGAGGGCATTATCCTCAAACGATCGTTCCCCGTAGTAACTGTTGGTGGCGTACAGCTTCTCTCAGGAAACGCTGTCTGCGAACCACAATCATCCTAATCGACAACATAACGTCAGTGTTCAGTAGTGATCCTTCGGTGCTGTATTGAACCAGACGTAGATGGCATAGTCAGGGGAATCTCAGACAATCCGGTGAGCCCTGGACGAACTGTTGATGGGAGCAACCTTGTTTTTTCCTCATTACTCAAGTACCCAGCGCTTGCGCAAGCGTTCAGGCTCTGACCAACAAACAGAAGTCACAAGAAAATAAACATCCGAAGTAACATTTTGGGTCGCGAAAGCAAGAGGGATGTTCACTGTCCTTCGACCTTTGCGGAGCAGAACTGCAAAAGCCTATTGCTGAAGGGTAGATTAGTATTGGGAGGGTTGATCACCAAGTTTTGAATAAATTCGACGGTCGTCCAAATATGATCGTCGTCATTGACGGAGCACCTTCCGCGTCTGGTTAAAGCAGCAATGCCCGAATACGGAGAGGTGTCATATTGACAGCAAGGACCCAGAACAATATGGCATCATTCCCTCCAGTCAGCTTAGTTGAGTCAATTACATCCCCTGAATACACCAAGCTAGATGTACTTATTTTAGGCCAGAATTGAATGGGGTGTGGAGGTGATGCGAAAATATGGAGCTAAAGTTTAATAACACTTAAATGGTTCTCAGTTGGAGTGGTTCAAGTGACTGAATGCGATCCAAATGACAGTGAGCATTTGTGGTTGAACGCAGTGGCTGATCTGGCACAGATCCGAGCTCAGTGGGCGCTTGAACCTTTCCACTACCATGAACTTCTACATTTTAAACACACCACTGTATTTTCCACTGTATACACTGTACACAAAGGATCCTGCGCTGCTATGCATTCTGATGCAACGGCACTTCTGTACAGAGTGGACTATATATATATATATATATATATATATATATATATATGCTTAGAAAGAATAAGTGTGCCACTGACGTTATACATATTGCGCGCAGAGTGGTAAACGAATGAGTATCAAGCAAGCCAGAAAAAACGCATAACTATAAGGGTCTTAGGACATTTTCAGGGGTGGACGGACCTCAAGTTAACAGACATTTCTAGAGTTTATCAAACGTATTCAGTTGAAACACAGTGGACAAGATAGATCAAGCTTTGTAGTACCAAACAAATTCGTCTCTTGATAAACCGGTTTCCGACAAGTTAGTTATGTAGATTCGGTCGAGTAATGAAATTCAGGATCGCCTTTTTTAGTGTCCAACAAATACTCAAGTTTGTTCAACACAAATGGCATCCACTTTATAAGGTAGTGAGAGAATGGTAGTAAAGGAGTAAGATATTTAATACTTCACCCCCTTGCATTATGCGCAACAGCCGTAGTCTATACAATCTGACAGAGCAAGTTGCATACCTGAGCAGTTGCGGCGAAGCGAGAAAACCAGATGGACAACAGCATAAACGGCTTGCGTTGGGTACAGAAGAGCAACCGCTCATCCGGATTTAGTTTATTCCGAGCAAACATGAGAGCACCAAACGGAGTCGAGGAGGGCATGTTTGGTTTGATCGCACGCAATCCATCCAACAGCCGAGTAACGAGTGGTTTTAAGGGCTTCAGTTTTGACGCTGGACACTCGGAATTTGGATTCACATCTTGCAGCACATCTTGTTCAAACTGGGAAAGCGTAGCCATGAAAAGCCGTTCGGCTGACAGAGTCAAATCCGGGTCACCTGCGAAAAAGTAACGCACAATGGGAAAAAAGATGTCGGAACTTAGTTTGAGCACTATTTTTTAGGAACTCCTATTAGTTGACTATCTGTTCATCAGAGGAATTCAGTAGGAAACGCAAAATAGTAGAGAAGGGCAGTGAACCTCTCCTAGGGTACAGTGAACAATCGTCTAATCGCATGTTTTGTAGATTCACGGTACAGCATCTTGAACGTGTTTTTGTGAGGGGGGCGTGGTAGTGGGTGCTTTATCGACACTTAGTGTATAGGAATCCACAAGCTGCGAAACCACAGTGCCCTTCCTTACCTGTCAGACTTCACTCTCTTAATAATGACCACGTAGAATGTTGCGAATTCAACTGAAAATTCAGTGACGGAAAACCACTCTCTAGTTATTATGACAGGGAATTCTTCCTCACTTTTGAGTGACTCTTGTCAGAAAAGTCGAATTTCCGGAAATGATCCCAGAATGTCCGAAAATTACCACCAATTCAACCAAAATCACTTCAGGAAGATGATGAGCCAGAAAATCCAGCCGATTTTTTGGACTTTCAGGCAGACTTAGCACAAGCCTACCACAACCATTCCGAGGTGCCTACACCTTCGGACACTTACTAAGGCAATCTGGATAGAAACTGACAAGAACGCCACTGACATCGATTAGCAGCTATATCTTTCGGCTTCCGACCAGGGGATCACGCGGTCACCATCCTAGAGTAGCACCGATAACACCAAAACCTTTCGTAATCTCTCTCAAACCCCTCAAGGGTAGGCCAACTCTCTACTTCCGCCACTCCAAATTGAGAACGGAGAACAACACACTTCTCGGCAAACAATGGTTCAGTATAAGCAATATATGGCCTAACTAACGCAGCTTCTGGTGCTGAACACATTCTTCAATGGAAGTACCCATTGCACACCCGAAAACGCGCTTTCTAATTGCCTCGTTGCGGATTCGCCGAAACCAACTCACACGAGCTATGGTTCCGAGAAAATGATTGTTGTCTTAGTTCCGCTGCTCGAATTCGTCAAGTCTCACAGCCGTACCAGACAGCCCGTACTGTAGCCCGATTAACAAGCCCCTTGAGATTTAGGGATATACAGCCTTGACGCCGTAGTCAGGTTGCTGCTTGTCTGTTCGTTGAACTTGGCAATAAGCTTAAGGACATTTCGCCACCGATCGTAGAGATATCATCATGAGCACCGAGAATACTAGGTGGGTCCGCACGCTCACCCTGCTAGTGCAAGCAAATGGTCGATTCCAATCTGTCAAAATTTGTCCATTGAGCCGGAGAGAAAAACTGTCCACAGACAGCAATTTCCGCCGATCCAGTCGAAACTAATAAGTAAGTTCAATCAAACATCCCGCCCAACGACAAACGGGATGCGGTCCATCTGATTGGCAAATCCGATAAACGAGATAAGTTGTGTGTTAGCAACAGCCAAGACGTACAAACCACTAACAGAACTGACTGCTTTAATCGTAAAGCCAGACCGGATGAACCAAAGAAAAATAACCACCTATTGGTAAGAACAGTGTTCACATTTATGGCATGTGGTCCCGACGATATCGTTTGATATTGGTGATGCATCTTATCCAAACAATTCACTGAAGGTGACAAGCGGACAGAAGAAACCTTCATTTCTCGAATACGGTGTCGTTAGAAAAGGTGAATTGAGCGTCCTACAAGGACAACCAAGTTGAAAAGCACAGTTCCACCTATGCAGGTAGCGTTAAGCGTAAAACTCGACAGTCATAAATGAGGATTCATTTGAGTCTTACGTGAACAGTCTCTGTTTTCCGGGAAGTAGGCTAATCAATATAGCATAAACTGCTACGTGCAAATAATACAATACTATGCAATGTTACAAAAGGTGTGGTTGACAACGTGACAAAGAACGGAGGTCAAGCTACGGTCAGAAACCTTCTGCGATATTAAAATGGTGAGCACCACTCCACTTCTCGCTGGAATTAGGATTAATTTGAATGGTGAATCGTGCTTCAGTGAACTTATCCTTTCAGAAGGGTTAAACGAAATAAAACTGTCGTTCGGTCAACGGTGATAATTTTTGTTTTGAACGCACATCTAGTTCACACTTTATCGGTAGCATAAGATACCCAGCGTGGTGTCTGAGAGCATGTGTTGGAGCCACATGCGCATGAGCGGGATTGAAATCCAGCGAAGACAAAATAATACCATGTTTGCGATTATGGCTGGGGGCTAAGGTGACACATGGTAAGTAGGTGTAGACAAAATTAACATGCACCAAACTGTCCTGCTACGGATGGGGCTAACGGATTTCCGCATCTTACTAACAGAAAACTGTGACGGCAATGACGAATAAAGGAAGCGACGCTTACCTCCAGAAGCAGCATCATACAAGGACTTGTAGAGGTCGTCGCAATTCTGAGTGCTTTCAAGTTCCGAATCGATCATCAAGAAGAGCAACAACTGACGTACAAGCGCTTGTTCACAGTATTCCACAACAGAAATATACTGCAATGTAAACCGTAAATGTGAGATTGAGAATGTTCGGTTAGAAAAACCACTTCGAAACAGATGATAAACAAGCCATATAAATGGGCTTGTCAATTAGTTTCGTGACACGCATAACGGATCGAACTTTCTTAGCATGGAGCCTCAAGTACCGGTCTTCAGGCTTTCAAAACAGACTAAGAATTAGGATTGCAGGTCGCAGTCGTAACAGAAGGTAATGAAACTTCACTAAACCACCACGGAATCCACGAAGCCAACCCCATCATTTGACCGCATACCCAGTGAGCAGTTCTCTCGGGAAAATATTCGGTACAGTGTATCATCTGGCTTACTAAATCAAGCTCCCTACAGTGGAGCGAAAGTAGTGAGGCTACGTAGTGACGTCCTGACATGATTCATAGAGTATGCGAATTTCACGACATTATTAAGACGAATCAAACGCAATAGTTACAATTTTGACAAACGACAACTCAAAGACAAGGCGAGAAGCACAGAACCGCATAACATGCCCAGGCACCCATGGCGATTGAATATGATACGTCGGCGTGTTGCCGGATGAGTGCTGTAATTCTTCACCAAGTTGGTTCTTTAGGATGGCTTCATTGAACATGGTGCTTATAGTCAGAGCTAAGACTCCAGACAGGAAGTAGACTTTTCGTGGGTTGGTTGCACACCAATAGCTATTCTTTTTTTCTATTCGAATGACCGGAGAACGCACTTAACGGTCACACGGTACTGTGCCGAAATCCCATGTGTTCGCCATTAAACAAATTGAGACATTTAGAATCCTAATGAGGATGAACGATACTTGACTGTAGATGGCTTTAATGAGCCATATTTTTGGCAAACCAGTGCCAGTGTATGCTACAATCACTGAAGTAAAGAAGGGAAAAAATGAATTTTCCTGCGGATGCGCGCACTGGTTCCGGAGATAATTCAGTTAAAAATCGATTGCCACAAGAAGCAACCCTAAGTTGTTTCAGTGTTCAGGGATTCAAGTGTATCACATAAAAATGTATCACTTATGATAAAATCCAGTCATATCAATGCCCTGATAAACGGAAAGTAAGACCTTCAACAGTTTCAACTTCGAAACCGGAATTACCATCTATTTAAAAGCATTAAAACTACGACAAAACGAGCATATTCAGGAGGAAAAGACCAAACCGACTTGTAATCAAACACTTACATCTGTCTGACGCTTAGTAGTTTGTGCCCGCAGGAAACAAGAAATTAAATAAGAGACCGGTCCCGTTTGTAATGCATCGGCTGCATCGCTTCCTCTTGGGGTAGTGACTGCCAACAGATCGCCTTCGTCGATTTCAACCTTCTGTGCACGATCGAAAATTACCTGATCGAGAGCGTCTGTCGATAAAAATAATTGATCTTTCAAAGGCGGTTGCAGATAGAGCAGACAACCTGGTCGCCCATCGGAACCAAACGAAAGATCTAACAGTTTGATTAGTGAAAAAATATGCGTACTTTTATCATAACTAATAAGTAAGATGCTCTCCAGGGTCTTAGTTACAGCAACAAGGCAGCCGTCGGATTCTAATCAGCGAAGAGCAAAATAATAATCGAAAACATAGACAAACCATATAACTGTTTCGTGGCACACTCATTGTTTCCAAGCAATTCAGCGAACGGATTGTTGTTTATTTCCATTTTTCCTGCCACTGGTCCTAGCGTTGGTTGCTCAAAACAATCCGAATGAAATAAATAGAAATGTTGGAGTGAGTCACACAACCTGTAAATCAGACAATGAGGCGTATAAGGTTTACTATTTGGATGTAGGCAAAGTCACACTTCTGGTCAGTTACTGGTGGTTAGATGGGTCACGCGTTCGAATCTTCCCAGAGATTCATAAGATGTGGGTCGCTGATGATTCCTAACAGACTTTTCAGCATTGGCACTTGCAGGGTTTCTCCGTCCCGGTTGCTAGCGATGAATACGACTGAGAATGCACCCCCTATGCATAACAACGCTTACTGCAAGGCACACCTTACACCTCATGTCGTCTGACTGAACCATTGCCTACGGTCAAGCGTATCATATTGTTGGGTAACTCCTTGTGTGCGGAAAGCAGATTCTTAGTCAACCGAGGAAACCAGGGTATTGTAGCCGTTTGTCCACAGAACTACCGAATAGCTGCGTTTTGTCTTTCAACCAAATACTTTTGACTGGTAATCATAGGAACATCAACCCGTGTCACTAGAACGAGTCAGAAGAATCCGTGCTTTCCCCAGCCGGATATATAAAATACGCAATCAACCACCCGAAAAGACTATGCATTTAGATATAGTCCGGACGCTTCCAAATCCATTGAAGTTCAACTACCATTTACCATGTGACTCTGGTGTAACGATTTGTGACTTTAGGCTGAACTTGGTCACCGTTATAGGCTTTTTTACCAGTTGAATCTTTGCAGACGGTTGCCTTCAGGATAATCGGTGGCTGGCTTAAGTGAGGTTGAAGCGAACTCACGCGGTGAACTGTTACTTTGTTTTGTCGTCAGATGTCCCAGTGATAATGAGTGCGATGCTTCAACAGAGTGAGGTACAAAACCGATATAGTGCCCATCAAGGTTTGTCGCGGTCAGCACAAAGCTAGGATTTTGTTACCGCACGCCCAAAAATGCAGATTGGCCGCCCAGCCATTGGAATGAACATAGTGTACTGTTCGGACAAGAGCTTGGACCGACTTCACTAGAGACACGTGAACTTGTGACGTAATATAATGTACGATTTTAAGCTATGGCCATTGGGACATACTAATAAGAACACATTACATAGATTAATCCAGGACGCCGTATCTTTATAGCTGGACTCACGGACAAGAGTCAAAATAAAAGAATTAAATCGTTCAGCTGTAGCACCCTTTCGGTGCTTAGCTACCATGCCAACGGAGGTAGACACGATGGGGCACTGTCAGGTTGTCAAAATCCAGACAGGAGCAGTCAAGATGCTAAGGTTGTGTGAGAACCTCAGACATTCCGGTCCGTCACCTGCTTTAAAGTCCAGAAGGCAACATAATTACCTGGATTTATTAATGTGAGGGTTATATTCTGCGAAACTCTCGGCACTACAGCGAACCGCTCGGACATGTACAAAACCGTGCCTACTTACATCGTTAGGGCAACTTAAGACCCTTGGGTGTTTACACTAACCATCTACTACTTAGAAGGTTGCTACTTTAGTTGCTTGAACTGTCCTCATCCCCTGGATACGCTGTTAGAGAACGGAAATCGCCAACATCCAAATCACGGATGGCCACAACTTCTGCATTAACATCCACAAGCCCATAACAATCACCAGGAAAGTCATCGTACACTCCGGAGGCTCCCTAGTCGAAAATACAAACTGAATGCGCTATGCTCCAACCCAGTACACGGTGTACATATACCACATACGCCGTACATAAACCCCAAGATAGTCGTCCCGCTTACAATCAGTTCACTGCAGTTCCGGGGAGTTTGGCTTCAACTTGATGTTCTTTGACAGTCCAATCAACAAAGACCACTCTTAATGTCCCGGGTTGCACAATATTCTCTCCAAGCAGAGACGGGGCCAGGAGTGGTGCGCTCTGTGAATTGTGACAATAACTAGATAACTGACCAATGGCATGAAGAAAAAACTGATCCACCGAGGGGCTGAGTCCCATAACATGGTTGTCTACATGAGAAAAAATTATCACCCTTTGTGCCTTTGTACAGACCGCTCCTCGCATGATGCCACTTGTCGCTGATGCGTTCCAAGTTCTCGTGACGGTTTAGCCCCTCTTAGAAGAGATTGAGTACCGAAAGAAACCACTTCTGGTGCGTCCATACATACATGCTACACGTTCCCACACTTGAGGGTTCACCTCAACACGTCGTCCAAAGGTGATTCACTTTGGTGGTTATCTCCGAAAGGATAACTGCACATTCGTCCCCTCTCGAGAGGATATTGTGGCCAGAGAGAGGAATTTAGCGTATGTTCACCGATTCGCTTATATTTAATTTGCAGTCTCCATGACAAGCGAACTACATGGTCCATTTAACAAGGCGTACATTGAAACTAATGTTTCGCACTAAAGGGGTCTCCTTCATGTGGTTCCCGCTGGTGGCGTTCTTTCCAGAAAGAAGTGAACAAAACGCAGAATTTCGCTTTGCAAGCTAAAGCATCTTCCATGAAACAAAAAATTCACGCCGATCGGTGTACTGGCTGTTTGGGTCACAGTATAACATCTTTCCGTTGGCTTGGTAGCTAGGCACCGAAAGGGTGCTACAGCTGAACGGTTAATATAGCAGTAAAAGCCCACATGATAATTTTAAAGAAAATCAGGTAGAGTTGATTGAGTGAAAATCTAGAACCACCGTGGTTAAGTTTATCACGTACACAGTCGCCTATCATGAGTATAGCGTGGAGTGGACACTGGCCAATAATGTTTTTTTCTGGGAGAAAGGCTAGGACCGAAATTGTGAAGTATCAACAAGGGGATCACGCAAACGCTCTGACTCAAACGTAAGTCTCTGATTCTAGTATGTAAGTCAAAAGCTTCTTAAAGTTGTCCTAGCTTCTTCCAAGGCGATTGCGTTGGTGGGCGATATTGCTGGTCCAATGTAAGAGGATCTTATTACACTTAAAAAAAATAAAATAAAACGTTCAGCTGTAGCACTCTTCCGGTGCCTAGCTGCCATGCCACCCGAAGGAACCACGAGGGCTGGGATACTGCCAGGTCGTCCAAGCCTACACTTAAGGGAAGGTCCACACCATTACTCCACTGGCTTCATGATCAAAAGCTGACGCATTTATTATGTTTTATCGAGAAGTCCTAAAATGCTTCCCTTGGGGAGATCCCATCCAAAAAAATCAGACCTACAGTCCCGATAAACGGTCTTTGGTTGGGGATCACGGTATAACGCATGAAGAACTCTTCGGATTGTAAGTTGTCCACGCTACGATGATAACTGTCGTTGAGGGGAAAATATTTTGATGAAGAGTTCATCGTTTGGGAGACCCATAATGGTAGACCAATGAACTACCTCGATGTTAACAGTACTCATAATAAAAGTTTCACGAACGTGGCAAAATATGCGTGAAATCACCTTTCACAGTAGAGACCATCCCCGGTAACATCACTTGAAATGTTTTGCATGAGCGTATCTACGAATGGAAGGCCATACGCTGATGTTTACCTAAGGATGTAAAGCAAGGGAGATTACATACTGAACTGCAGCTGCTTTGGTTGTTCGAATAAATCGCAGAGTAGCCGAACCAGTTGCTCAAGTCGTTTCGCGGCTTGCTTAAGCGCAATTCCAATGAAGAGCTTTTATAAATGCAATCCGACAACATGTCGGTTTTCGCCACTGATTTCGCCCTATCTACTTCCAACAGATACACAAAACCATTAGTTTAAGCTTCGTTCAATGAATTTTGTTGCACAGCCTTCATTCCATATCCGGAGTTTGCAGTGACGTAGTCACAACAGGGCGTGATAGTGATGGTCTAGATGAGTGTTTGTGTTTTTGCCAAAAGGCCGATTACGGATTGTCACTTTGGCATGACAGGTCTCAGTGCCTGAAAAAGGTAAGTCGGAAAGAGCAGCTTCCGATAATAATGCTCAACTTGAATAAGGGAATGATACAAGTACCCAACACAGTCACGATGCGACAAAGACGAAATGGCTGTGTCTAAGTCATAGGGACAGGAGAAAACGTGCAGAACAACCACCACAGGGTAAACTGAAGTTGTTTCAATTTGCGGACACTGGCTTTTGTGACAAGATGAGTCGAATTCACGGACGTCCCGCACTTTCCCTACCCCAGGGTGGCACTCAGAGATGGGTCTGCAAAGATTGACATTCGGTTCCGGTTCCACGTACAGATAACGCACGTCAAGTTCAGATCTGACCGCTCCAAATCCGACTCGACCGTGTCGATCGAGGTTTTCAGCTCCCCTACAGGATGACAGTGCCACCCTGGATGTGGGGAAGGAGCTGGTACACGTTCCCGAAGCTCGACCGGTCCGTTGAAATCATCGCTACTGCAGCATTTTCCTGTGACGTGGGATGATCATGTGGCGCTCTCTAAGCACCAAGCTAATTAGCTTTGCAAACCGCCGAATACGCCTAGGATCCCAATACGAAAAACCTCATGTCTGCATATATCTTCTGTACGAAACCGTCAATTTTTAGAACCGCATGGACTAAGTAGATTGCAGATTTGCGAAGTGTTCTACGCAAGCTCCGTCGTGAAGAGACAGCTGCAGCGTGACGCTTGTGCACTCTCAAAACCCATAGAGCTATATAGGGAAGTGTACGTGTGATACATGCAGAGCCCTTCAGTAGCCCTGCATCTATTATAACCTTAGGCTGCCTAGCTACCATGCGACCTGAAAGAAGCATGGGGGCTGAGACAGTGCCAGGTTGGTCAAGCTTAGACAGGAGCGGTCGAATGCAGTCAATTCGCACTCTAACTACTGAGACGTTTCGGGCCTCATACCGGGGAGGTCAATGGGCAGTCTGATTGACAGCTCCATAATCCTCCGGGTTGCTTATTAAAAATGCAGGCTTCTCTGACAGTCTCCCATTAGTCACCGCCACCTTGAAGTAGGGCTTTTGAGCCAAAAGCTTTGGTTGTTGGCCATTATCGTCCTCTTGCCTATGGCTCGAAATAGCTCAGTGGTTAAAACACCAGGTAACGGATCGGAAGGTTCGTGGTTCGAACTCAAACTCTACACCTCGACTACTCCTGTCTAGGCTTGGGCAACTTCGCAGCATCCCAGCCCTCGTGCTTCCTTTGGGTGGCATGGCAGCTAAGCACTGAAGGGGTGCTATAGCTGAACGACTATTGTGTTTTTCTTGTCTAGGTTTGAGCGCTCTGCAATATCTCAGCCTACGTAAAATCATCAATTCTGCACTTACAAATAATATCATGCCATATCGGCTGGGTCGTATCAATTAGTGCACAGATCAGGGCATGCAAGCGAAAAGAGGCTACTTGCACTTTCATACTCGTGCTTCTCCCCTTCCAACCCCGTTTCTAATAGTATCTCCACAGGCCCATTCTTAAGGACTAATGGATCGGTTCACAATCCACGGCCGTTAGCTAAAATATGCACAGCTGATAGAGCAGCCACGTCCATAGACACTTCGAAATCGTCCTTTAAACTTCGAAGCTTATTTCGTCTGGCAGCCAATGTTCACACTCTGAAACAAGCTGGACAACAGACTTCTGTTTCACGTGCACCGGACTCGCTTTCTTTTGATGCCTGCTGTCTTCCTGAAGTGAGAATTAAGGACCCATGTGGAGTTTTTGAACTTACTTCTCCATCGGTTTCCGCTCGCTTCAGGTCGCGCATCCCCGGTGATCCACGAGCCACCGCCATCGCCACTGGTTCTACTGGGTTCAGCATTGTTCAAATCGATGAATCTGAAAGGCCTCTGCTTGAATGTTTGCTTGCTAATAGTCGCATCAGTGTGGTTTGTTCGTCGTCTTGGACTGTGGTCGAGATGCACGAACATCAGCGAACGCCTGTTGAATTTATGTGTTAACCACAGGCTGTTTCTGTGCCGAATTAGCTTGAAAAATAATCGAAGCTCATTAACGACATGTTGTCGTACTTCAAAACACACAGACCACATCGCCATTAGCTACAGGTGACGTAGGTCAAGTGCTGAGCATTATTTGATCCGGAACACCCATGCGGATTCGCATCGTGCGCTTGTTCGCTTTTCAGGGGCGCGCGAGATGCACACATGTTGCCTGGCCGTTGAGAAACTCTCGGACCCCATGTGGAACAAGTCTACCAGGATAACAACACGCCTTCTGATGCTGACTTTGACTGGAAGGCATAATCCGCAACGCTACCTTAGTTAGACTTCAGGTGAAGAAAAGCATCTAAGCGGATCAGGATACCTGGTGGATCCAGAAAGCTGAAGAGATGGAGGACTCGAAAAAAACCTGGGGATGTGCGTAAACTGTCCCAGCCGATTGGTGCAACAGGCCCAAAAAGGCTTCGGTGGGGGAAACAAACGGTCTGACCTAGTTGGACGTCACAGTAGCACCTAGTCAATTACGAAACCGAATAACACAAGTAAGAGGGGCATCCTCGTCCCGCATCCGAGGTGTCATCCAGCCCAGTGGTCTCTTCGGTATGAACTAGAACTTCATCCCTCACTGACAAGTAGTCGGTATTGATTAGGCAGTGCGTTTCTTTGGTGCATCATTAGCAAGAACGATAATCCGTAACGACTCGCAGTGGGCAATGTCGAACGCGGTGCGAAAGCCAATAAAATAGGCGGTGGTCTTCTGCTCAACTGACATCGGGCTGAGCACCTGTGGCAATCCCGAGGACGTGCAGGGGTCGGCAACGTCCTCAGTCGTTGGACGAAAGGATCCTTGGTTGATTGATTACTTGTTGATAATCATCTCTGTATGATTCGTCTGGCAATGTCCGTAAAGGAGTTTCCCTGTCTAGTTGTGGTGTCTGCTTACGCCCCCAACGAACTTTGGCTTTGACACCAAATCAACCAATCAATTTATCAACTATAAACCGTGCACTATATGCATATTGATTCCAGCTCTACAGTTTCGACCACCGGGAAAATGGACATGCAATCAAGCCTTAGAGGCGATGACATGTTCAATTAGTTGGGGAGCTGAGTATCCACGAACTGAAGGCGATAAATTTGATGCAAGGGTGCCACTGAATACGCGATTGGGCCATTTCTGCTAGTGTCATTAACCATTGGTGAGTTGAGTTCCAGGGTACCCAACCAAAGAGACTGCCTTTGTTAACCCGACTCATTTTACTGGTTAGTGTTTCCATACTTCACTAACAGTTCATACACTTGGTCGTTCAAAGTCGGCGCACGGCTGGGTAAACAGAGCCCTGTGAGGTAGACGATATTCTGGCATGTGGAGTATACGTCCTAACCAGTGTAATTTATGAAGCGTGGTCAATTCGCCTATCGCGGGAGAGTTCATTCTTCCTATGGCCACCTGGTGTACCTAAGCATTACTAATCCGATGTTCCCACAAAAATCGGTCAAGCACTGACACCACTGAAGACAACTTTTGTGACATCTTGAGCTCCTTCCCACAGCGGGCGAAAAGCTTAGATATCGTCGTCGGAGGTCAGAATGCACAAATGGACAGGCTTAGTGCATCTAAGACTGATTTGGGTGGCCGGTTTAAATTGGGCTCGGAATGTCAGGACACTAGCGAACAAGTGCTTCAGCAATGTGCTGACCGTAGACTGTTTTAATGCAGTACTAACGTTCTAAGTAACAAAAGCAGTCTGGCCACATAGCGTCCTACAACAGCGTGCCAGCCACGAACCCAAATCTACCACCCCGCCATGTTGCCGATGGCGCGGGTCGTCAACCGATTGTCGATCATTTTGGGACACATGTAGAAGCATCATTGCTGAACATTGATGTCATGCTATCCATGACGATAATGACGCTGTGGATTCCGGCCACGCGCTCGTACGGAGTCGATTCTTCCGACTCTATCTCTCTCTTCTACTAAGAAACGACGACGATGATGAAATCACTTAGCGTCTGAGAGACTGGCAGACCCCGAAGTTAGACGAAGTTGCCATAATCGTCTTATAGGATCTCTTCCAACTACTCCACTGTCGGATGTGATTTCGTTCTTGGACGAGATCACTACCTTAACACACTACCTGGAACCTTGCCTGTGGAACGGCGCTAACAGGTCCGTTCAAGCACCAGCACAGAGCAGTGGCGCTGTTTTAACATCGAAGAAATGTTCCCGAATGTCCCGAACACATTTTGGCCCGACGACCATGAAGCTTTGTAGTTACCAAGATCCAAGAAGATTGAAAAGGCCCAGAAAGTCCGAAATACCTGAAGATTGATTCAGCTGATGCACGCGACCGATCCCCAGGAACCACCTGAGGGGACCAATCAAAAATCAAAATGGATTTCCTGTTCTACGGAAAGGAGACGTAGGCCATTGGGCCGAACACTGGACAACACACTCATTTGGATCCCACAGCTGAAGCAGAGCCCTGGATGGTGAACCTAGAACTCTATGGTCTCGAAGTTTCATGACTGCATATTTTCTTTCAGGCGCCATCCAGTCTCTGGTCCGGATGACCTCCCACCCGCATTGTTCAAAGATGAGGGGTGAAGTCTTCATTCAGTGCTTGTCTGATCTGTTTGCCTGTATTTCAGGAAATGGGACTGCCTCAGACAACTGGAAAGAACGTCTTGTAGTGAGTGCGGCAATCACAGAGTCTTCCAGATGCACTACCAGGTCCACATGTACTTTTTTCGGACAACCTAAAAGCTTGGAGTTCCAACGCCAGCGCTTTAAGATGAATATAAAAGCCGCAAACCAGAGGCCACTGTACTGGCACCTTCCCCTGAATGGCGAAAAGTGCGTCCACATGTCGTTCGGAGACGGAGCGAATGCGAATGACCTGCATGGTGAGAATGCATGCAAAGCCATTACGAAGGTAGATACCGAAAAGGATTTAGGTGTCTGGCTATCGTCAGATATGTCCTTCTTATTCGAACATGGAAACTCGGTTCAAAAGTCACTTGTTGCTCTTAGGGTGATTTGGCGCATCCTCCTCCGTATTACTCGCATGGACTTCCAGGTACTCTATGGGGACCTACATCAGACCACTTGAATACGCCAACCAAGTTGGCGACACAAGAAGCAAGAAAGACGTTCCAAAATTGAGTGTGCCCAACGAGCTACAAAAATAGTTACTGGTCAAAAATCCGTCGGTTCTGAAAGGCACCTCGAGCTGCTCGAACAATTTCCATAGATTATTGTCGCCTCCGAAAGGATCTATTACTTATGTCTTGTTTCAACAAGGTTTTGCCACGGGATTTTTCACCCTTGAGCCAACGAATACATGAAGAGGACATGGTAGTTGGTGCATGGAATAATCACTCTCTGATTGTAATTCACGCTGCATGTGGAAGACAGTTCAAAGCACTTTTGGGTGTTTTTATCAGTGAGTCCTCGCGCTAGCAAGCAAACTGCGCGGCGCTGAGAACGGTGCTATACTCTTTTTTCACATATACCTTTCAAGTATACCGAAGCCACTGAACGATGAGAATAGACCCAACTCAGCAGGCCTGGGCATAGGCGTCGATCACGCGTATCAATCCATGAATCCGTCACTGTTCTTCAGGACCTATACCCAGTGAACCGTATTAAAATCAGGAACCGCGGAACTGACAAGCAAGTGTCAGGACCGATTCTGATATTACAGATTTTTATATGGTCCAAAAAAACAAGAGCTAGGTTATCCACATGTATCACACCGGAGGTTAATTTGCGCGTGAAACCAACAAGATGCCAAGCCTCAGAACAGGATGTTTCACGTAACATAGTGTTTCACTACTCCCACACCGGTCCTTTACCGCGCACTATGACAAATAAAAGGGCAAGCTAGTTTGAGACGGTCCCTAAGGGAGACCGAGCAAGATTACCACAACCATACTTATACGGCGATCCCGTGAATGCTTTCCGGGTATAGTATACGGTGTCCGTCAGTTTTGTTGCTTATTGGGCTTCGGATCATGAGCTTTGTTTCTGTTTTCCGTCCACCGAAATAGTCGTGAAAATTTGCGTTTGGATAATCACTATCCCCTGGTGCTTTCATAGCGTGCATACTACAAGTGTAATGCCCGGTTCCTTCTGGATGGGGTGACAACCGCCGACCACAAAATGCTCGACTCGGATTAGTCTATTCTGACCAATCACGGATTCACGGATTGATACAAAGGATCGAGGCTTTTGCCCAAGATTCCCGGGTCGGTTTTGTTCTTGTCGGTCAGTGGCTGTCGTTCACCTGAAAGGCACAAGTGAAAAAAGGGTGTAGCACTGCTCCTTATGTTCTCAGCACTGGGCAGTATGCTCGCCAGCGCGAGGATTCGCATAAATAAATGTCTAATAGTGCTTTAAATTGGGTTCGAGAAGGAGCGTGTACAACCGTCGGAGGAAGGTCATTCCACGCAGCTACTACCCGAAATGAAAAAAAGTTTTGTCTAACGGATGTGTGTGCCCTGAGCTTGAAGATTTTCTTACTATGTCCCCGCCGGGTGTTTGCTGGGTCAACGGTAAAAAACCTGTTTGCCAAGCTTTGTTCAAACAGGGCGTAGGTAAGAATTAGGTCCCCTCGGAGGCGACGGTAATCCAGGGGAAAGAGATCAAGCATCGCGAGACGCGTTTCGTAGTCCACGGACTTGAGGCCGGCAACAATTCTCGTGGCAGCCCGCTGGACACGCTCAATGAGGGTAACGTCTTTCGTACGTCCTGAGTAGACAACTTAGTTGGCGTACTCCAGGAGCGGTCTGACGTAGGCCCCATAGAGCATTTGGAAGTCCATGCGAGTAATACCGGAGAAGGTACGTCGGATCATCCGTAAAACGGCGAATGCCTTTTAGGCCGATTTCTCATGGCGTAGTGCGAAGGACAAGTTTGAGGAGACCCAGATGCCTAAATCATTTTTGGCATCTATCCTCATGATGTTTTCTGGTCCCTTTTCACCATGCATAACAAAGGCATACGCTGAATCCCCTCCAAACGACACATGGACGCACTTTTCATCATTCAGAGGAAAGTGCCAGTCCAACGACCACTGCTTGGCAGCGTCTACATCCATTTGGAGGGCACTGGCATTGGAACTCCAGGATTTCAAGTCATCCGCAAAAAGTAAACATGGACTCGCAAGAACGTCCGTGAGGTCGTTCACGTAGATCAGAAACAGGAGTGGTCCCAAGACGGAGCCTTGAGGAACTCCAATGGAGAACGGCGCTGGAGAAGAGTATTTCAAGCCTATTCTCACTCGGAATGATTTGTCTGATAGGAACGCCTTGATCCAGCGAAGGATTTTCCCTTGAATCCCGTAAGACTCGAGTTTGTGGAGCAGCGGGACGTGTGGGACCCTATCAAATACTTTTGAGAAGTCAAAAAATATGGCATCCGATATGAGTCCTTCGTCCTTGGCTTGAGTTAAGCTGTCCATAAACACGAGCATGTTTGTCACGCAAGAACGGTTTGGGAGAAATCCGTGTTGAGCTGGAGATATCAAATTGCTGGAAGTAAGGTGATCTAGGATGGCTCGCTTCAGAATGCGTTCCATCACCTGGCACGGCACGCTAGTGGGGATTATAGGCCTATAGCTGCCAGGCGATAGTCGGTCAAC
>NW_008751707.1:1744588-1757573 GCF_000715545.1 Opisthorchis viverrini
ACTGCTCTTTATCTTCTCAGCGCGGGGCAGTATGCTTGCCAGCGCGAGGATTCGCATAAATAAATGTCTAATAGTGCTTTAAATTGGGTTCGAGAAGGAGCGTGGACAACCGTCGGAGGAAGGTCATTCCACGCAGCTACTACCCGAATTGAAAAAAGTTTTGTCTAATGGGCTGATCCGTGATCGCTTCCCTGTACATTCGACTAGTGGAAGTGATGTCCGGTAATTCCGAGAGATCTGCCGTCGGACACATACTTAGATTCAGTTATTACTCTGACCGAATGACTTATTAATGACGCTCATGTATTTTCGGGTTTTATTTTTCGGCTGACTTGCCTAGCAATACGCCAGCAGGAGATGCAATAGTTTACTACCGACTGGACCTCGAAATTCAAGCTGTTATAGTTTAAGGCTCAGTGACTCCTGACTATCTTTATCATGGTGATTAGTAACTAGGGAGCGGCAAGTCTTCTTGTAACACGCTTGCTGGAATTGACAACATGTGTGGTGGTTTGTACCTATCTTTCGCATCGCGGATTCACGGATTGATCGTGAGGCTTTTGCCCAAGTTTCCTGGGTCGGTTTGGTTCTCGTCGGGCAGTGGCGATCGTTCACCTGAAAGGCACAAGTGAAAAGAAGGTGTAGCACTGCTCCTTATGTTCTCAGCACTGGGCAGTATGCATGCCAACTCGAGGATTCGCATAAGCTGTAAACTGGGTTCTAGGAGGAGCGTGGACAACCGTCGGAGGAAGGTCATTCCACGCGGCTACTACCCGAAATGAGAAAAAATTTTGTCTAATGAAAGTGTGTGCTCTGAGCTTGAAAATTTCCGTACTATGTCCCCGCCGTGTGTTTGCTGGGTCAACGGTGAAAAACCTGTTGGCCACGCTTTGTTCAAACAGGGCATAAGAATTAGGACCCCTCGGAGGCAACGATACTCCATGGGAAAGAGATCGAGCCTCGCGAGACGCGTTTTGTAGTCCACGGGTTTGAGGCCAACAACCATTTTCGTAGCGGCTCGCTGGACACGCTCAATGATGGTGAAGCCTTTCGTGCGTCCTTAGTAGACGCACGCTTCCATTGCGTGTTTCGTCAACTGCGCAAACGTTTTCGGTTGAATAGACAAAACTACAAGGATGCGATTCCCCACGATTTCATTCAATGCAAGCGTGGGCGCGTTGTTCGACTTTCTCATCTGATTTCGTCCGCGCCTGCTGCGGCCATTCGCTGACCTGGGCCACCGACGGACTATTTTAGATGGAACAATTCTTATTGACTCTATTCCATTCGATCCACTTTATTAGTGTATAACCAGTCTACGGTTATTCTTTTGCATCAAACTACCACAGACTGCCAGTAAAGCAACTTTTTGGATAGCCAGACTAAAAGCAGATGCAACTTAGACAGAGAGCCCCAAGCATATTAACTTTGACGACCTGATGTCCACGGGGAACTACTTGGCTGAGTTTTACCACCCGAAGTTTTTGTCTTATTCTTCATGAAATCCTCCTTGAGATCGGTATCCAGGAGATTCTCTTCTACCATACGCGGACCACCTCCCAAATTTTTTAGAGACATGGGTTCTGGTAAACGTTCAGGTCTGTGTAATCGCGTCTGACTGCTTGAATCATACGATATTCCGAAGTATCCTACTGCCGAAATGCTAAAACAGCAGTAATAAGCACAGATTTCATCCTGACAATCTCAGCACCGTGCATAAAGTTGCCTATTTGGTCAAAGAGAGATTCCTGGTGACCGTGCATTCGAACTTTTATGAGACCCTTATAAAAACGCCGTACATTGTAGTGGTAAGCCTTAATCCAATTTTCCTGCCTTCTGTATACATTTTTCGGGGGTCGAACTTAACTATAACCATGTGCCTGCAGAACATGGCAGTCAACCATGGTGCGGCCCTCTCACTTCTTGAATTGCATCCAGTGTACTTCCCAGTTCCCGATAAACTGTAAACCCTAAATGACGGGCGAGTATAATGCCGCGTCCATTATCTACATATTTCGGCTTCCCTTTTTGTCTAGCTGTTAAGCATGCGGTTGAAATATATACACTCTAATGCCCACTTAAACCGGTAAACTATCAGTCTGTTTGCAAGAAATCTGACCCCCATGAACTCGTGAGAAAAAGAACATTAATTAGGCTATTTGACTTCGCCCTAAGAGCTCAGCCTCATGTTCCCTCCCTCAACAACACTAACAAAAAACATTTTCATTCTTCTCACGTTTACTACGTGCCGTTAGAAACTGAAGCAACATCGGGCACTAATCACTGAGACCCTGGGTCAATTGAAGTATCTCTGTTTCCCGCCTATCCGCAGAGTGCAGAAGCCTGCAAATAATAATAACGTAGCAGACAATATTGTATTCAATAATGTATCAAATGTGCCTAACTTATCAGGAAACTAATTTTTGTGAGTAAGCTTCCAGTATAACCTAGATAAGCACAAGGATACTGTGACCACTGGAGGCCATGTAAGGTCTAATAACGCATTCATTAAAAAGTGTGACTGCCGTGAATCCATAATAGTGATTTTGACAGCAGACCTTTCTGTAGTTCTTGCCCTACAGGGTGATGGCTTGGAGGCAGGCTTGGCCTCTGTCACCAGCCAACTGATGATATCAGATACAGCCCAAATGTCGGGCTCACACTGCAACAATTTTCGGCCTTGAATTATGCGAATTACAAAGAAATGCATTACAAATACGTATCATGGTAACCTCCAGCACAACGGCTATTGTATCAAGGTCGCAGGGTCGAAACATGAGCCTTATTTTGAAGGGGAGTGGAGGTTAAAGTAGTACGGCGATAGTTCAGTAGCTTCTGTGATTGTGGAATACAACTTGACTAAAGCGCAGTCCAGCCTCGGGATTATTTTTTACCACATCATCAAAAACAACTATGCATGATAAGCGGATCTCCGTAACGACCATCGGAAATCAAAGCAGTACAAGTACACAATGAAGGAAACCAGTAAGTATAAATGGTTAGTTGGAAGCGTTTAGAACGGCCTAGCAGAACTGATGAACCTGTCATTGGCGGATACCTGCACACGCACTGTCTCTACTGTGCCAAAAACACCTGCAACCATTTTTTAACGTGACCTCACAGACACTGTTGACTGTCACTTATCGTGACTTCAAAGCTGGAGGACAAATCCCATTTCGCACAAGTTAACGAGAGTGAACACTGGTTAAAGTAAAAAAATTGTTGACAGCTACGACACAGCAAGCACTGATTTTGACCGAACACGATATGGTGCACTATACCAATACACTCCGAGTCACGCCCCAGGAACAACCCGATATTTATCCACAGGACGGAAGCACACTATCAACTAACAAAATGACCGTCCCCTTATCCACGCATATCGCTTAAACCGAATTTTTTCGAAGCCTTTCACTTTTTGCAGAGGGCAACTACGCTTACATCGTGAATTACACTCTGACTAATCCGACTATCAAGGTGTTCACGAGGTAGCCTGATGTTTCCACGAAGTTTTCATTTATCCATATTTATTTGCTGCATTTTTGACGTCCGTCTGTTAGTGTATCGCCGTTGAACAAGCTGAAGTACTCAACGCCTAAAACCAGGCTAACTTACCTAAATATGCCGAAGCTGCCCAACATACCTCCTCATCAGTTATTAAAAATTGTTCCGAGGCTTATTATGTAACCAAATATATGTTGACAGCGTAGCGTCTTCAGCCATCTATACTAATCTCACTTATACTGGCAGCACTCAAACACCCTCTTTAAAATAATCCAAGGGATCTTGCACCGAAGAAGACTAGTTGTCTAACGGTTCCTGCAATACCATTTTGGTTGCACTGCTGGACAAGTAAAGCTTCTCTTCGACGCATTTTGAAATTCGACTCATCGACGTTTATGGGCTCTAGACCAAAAACGTTATTATTTGATTCCTCCTGTAAATCATTCGCAACCGCTTGTTATTTTCCCATTTGTTTTCACTTCTCACGTGCCGCGAAATTCGCGTCTCTTAACTATAACGCAATTACGCCTATCTATCGTTTCTTCTCTGATTTCTTACTTCCACTTTGTCTTCCATGGCCCATTGTTATTTTCTTCACGATTTTATGCTCCATACGTTTTGCATGTAAACATGTGTCAGGTCTATGCCTTTTAGAGTGCTTGCCATGATGGAAAAATAGACACGAGGATGAAACGGCCTTCTGTGATGATAGACAGGCATATGATTGCGCGCGTCAACTTGCTTTTGCGGCAGCCACACTTTTGAATTATCTCTGAATTGCATCTAACTTAGTGATGTTTGTTGGGATATTGTTTAAACCGGGTTCGTAGTGTGCAATAATTTGTTACGCTATCGGCCAAGACTGAAGGTCCCCTTTTATTAGTGTCGGATTCACTCAACATCGGAGTTCCGGGTAGCTTCTTAGTATAAACACGTATATGTATCATTCGGAACCAACTCGGTATTATTTTCAGGAAGCCAACCTGCGTCAATGTAGTTTCATTTTCCCAAAGATTGCTCCATTGTCGATCCCATGTTATACTTATTTCATGATGCCGATGGACCCCTTTTTTCAATGAACTAATCGTCAAAATTATATTAACTTCTCTTATTCGTTTATCCCTATCTTCAATACCCGCTCAGTATCACTGCTTATAATCTGATACCTACAGTCATCCTGTAAGATCCAAAGCCGCTCGGATCTTACGATTATCCTCAGGTTATTGCTGGTGAACCAGCAACTACTGGGGTAGTGCTCATGAGGTAACAGGCAAACACGTGTTGAAGAAGGTGAGGTCCGTAGTTAGGGGAAAGATGCAAATATTTTGTCACTCCCTAGCCGTTGACAAAGGAGATATGAAAGATGGATGCCAGATAATCAGGTTTGATAATCAGGCATTCACATAGAGGGTGCTCCCTTCGTAAACCATGTTTGAGTATGTGGCCTCCCTTACCTCATCAAATGGATGCTCGGACTCGGCACACGGATCCACGTTAAATGTATGGTGCAAGGACATGTCCAAGCGTTTCGCATCCGCCTAAAGCAAAGGCCTGCATTTTTGCCACCTATAGATCTGAGAATTTTACCGGAGGTTTCGTCCTATAGGTTAGACAATCTACGCTTGTTGGCCTTTCCGCAAAAAGTGGCTCACCTCACGGGACGAAGCGCCAACTAAACCTCTGCATTTATGGCGGTGCCTGTCGGTCTTGTGGTGACTGCACATTGGTGCACGCTTAACAAAGTGGGTCCTTGCAGGAAAAAGAGGAGGCACGGTTTTTGTCCTAATGGGCCACGAAGTGTTCAATAGCTTTCCTACTGCTATCCCTTTAAATGAGTAGTGGTTCCACTTACGAATTCAAGTCCCATAGCTCAAACTTACATTATCTATTATCTGTTGAACTTTTCTCTTCTTACCCGTTCCAAACAGCGACCATCCTCCATGACAAACGAAAAAATATATACATGCAGTAGTCAATTTTTGTCGGGGTGTTGCAGAGCGGAGCATTCTGCTAACTGGATAATGATTTGGGGTAATTGCCGAATGATGTTAGGGGTTCTTGAGAAGGAACCGGTGGAAAAAGACTGGCGAACATAATGAAACGCGCTGAGTTGGTGGCCTGACACTGATAGTCACCATCGGGGTATGGAATTTAGAAATTTCTCCTGATCTTGTGATCGAGGCTCAAAGAATTTAATCAGCAAGTGATATCCTGCTCTCTTCGACTTTTGCAACACACGTATCACGTTGACAAAAGAAAATAAAGTAAGTCGCACGATGGAGATAAGGAGAGTTGATCATTCCAGAGGGGAATGATGTAGTCAGGTTGAAAGAAACGGTGCTAGGTATGACGAGGTTGCATTTGTTTTAATCCCATAAAACAGATGAGCCAATGCGTATGTCTCAAGGCCTTTGGCCGCATCGATGGAATATCGGAAGAAAAGGATGGGAAACGCAAGTGAATCACCTTTGCTTAAGCACATGATAGACCCGGTTAGGGCACATTACGTTTGTGGTTCCCGGCAGGCCTTCTCAAATGGCTATTAATAAAAGCAGGTCTACAGTTTTCTTGATATTCACTTATATATTTCGCCTCACCAGCGTGCCGCGCAAGGTTTTGGAACGCATTCTGGAGCGAGCTACCCTAGATCACCTTACTTCCAGCAATCTGATATCTCCAGCCCAACACGGATTTCTCCCAAACCGCTGTCGTGTGACAAACATTCTCGTGTTTATGAACAGCTTAACCCAAGCCAAGGACGAAGGACTCATATCGGATGCCATATGTTTCGACTTCTCAAAAGCATCTGATAGGGTCCCACACGTCCCGCTGCTCCACAAACTCGAGTCTTACGGAATTCAAGGGAAAATCCTTCGCTGGATCAAGGCGTTCCTATCAGACAGATCATCCTGAGTGAGAATAGGCTCAACCTATTCCTCTCCAGCGCCGGTCTCCATTGGAGTTCCTCAAGGCTCCGTCTTGGGACCTCTCCTGTTTCTGATCTACGCCAACGACCTCCCGGACATTCTTGCGAGTCCATGTTTACTTTTTGCAGACGACTTGAAATTCTGGAGTTCCAATGCAAGTGCCCTCCAAATGGATGTAGACGCTGCCAAGCAGGAGACTCAGAGGAGACTCAGAGGACGCTTTTGTTATGCATGATGAGAAAGGACCAGGAAACATCATGAGGATAGATGCCAAAAAGGATTTGGGCTTCTGGGTCTCCTCAAACTTGTCCTTCTCACTACACCATGAGAAATTGGCCTGAAAGGCATTCGCCATCCGACGCACCTTCTCCCATATTACTCGCATGGACTTCCAAAAACTCAATGGGGCCTACTCCAGACCGCTACTGGAATACGCCAACCAAGTTGTCTACTCAGGACGCACGAAAGACGTCACCCTCATTGAGCGTGTCCAGCGGGCCGCTACGAGAATGGTTGCCGGCCTCAAATTCATGGACTACGAAACGCGTCTCGCGATGCTTGATCTCTTTCCCCTGGAGTACCGTCGCCTCCGAGGGGACCTAATTCTTACTTACGCCCTGTTTGAACAAAGCTTGGCAAACAGGTTTTTTACCGTTGACCCAGCAAACACCCGGCGGGGACATAGTAAGAAAATCTTCAAGCTCAGGGCACACACATTCATTAGACAAAACTTTTTTTCATTTCGGGTAGTAGCTGCGTGGAATGACCTTCCTCCGACGGTTGTACACGCTCCTTCTCGAACCCAATTTAAAGCACTATTAGACATTTATTTATGCGAATCCTCGCGCTGGCGAGCATACTGCCCCGCGCTGAGAACATAAAGAGCAGTGCTACACCCTTTTTCACTTGTGCCTTTCAGGTGAACGACAGCCGCTGACCGACAAGAACAAAACTGACCCGGGAATCTTGGGCAAAAGCCTCGATCCTGTGTATTAATCCGTGAATCTGTGAATCCGTGAAAACCTGGGCTGGTGGAGTGTACATTCGGAGGGTGAAGGTATCAGAAAAAGGACGCCAACGAATTTTTCATGTGGTCGCTTGAAGAACCAAACACACGCGTAACTGAACCTAGAATAACTTAGCGGTCAACCTGAGAGTGCTTCGAGATCCACGTTTTCCTGGTTCGCACTGCCCACTGAAGTCTGACCTTGACTCCCACCATCTATGAAATGGCTTTTAGTTTCCGCTGTGCATGCGCTACAGAGCACAACCGAGTTGTTGAGTTAATATATGATCTCGAACTTATACAAAGCCCGTGCCGCCTATACACGCGCTTAGAATCTTGTTCTTCTGCTGAATATAAATCGGACAGCTCCAGAGAATCAATACCAAGGCCTCCTGAATAGACGACAATTCCAAAATGTTTGAGCAGATGGTTAAAGATATGCACGTACCCCCAGACGTTCTTGCTCAGCTGTCTGACGAACAGAAGGACGTTCTACATTACGAAATACGTCAGGTAGATTTGTTGTGTAGCTCATCCTTAGTGTTAAACACAGGAACAAGTCCGACGGTACAATGAGTGGCAAAACACACCGGAAAATGCTCCAGGTGAGGCATCACCAATAATAAAATACGCAGTACCTTTTTGTGGCTCATATTTGTTGGTACATTTTGGTAACAGCACTTTGGTACAATACGCTAACGGGAGCTCACGCGAGGTTACCCTATTTTTCTAATAAAGGACTAAGTTTATAGTGGGTGATTGTAATCATTTCCAGGATGACGTGCATCGGGCAGACATGGAACTGAATGGACTGAGGTGAAGCAATGCAGAATACCATCTTGCATGAGAATAAAAAACTTTTTGACCAGTAAAAGATAACCCGGAGACAGATCAAACCACGATGTTAGAGATATGAGATGTGATCCATCACCAAACATTTTCAAAGAATACTACACCTGGCAGTATATTGTGCTCATATAAAACCAGAAACTAAACAAAAGCATAGAGGTGGCAGTAGAATACAGAAACGAAGAAAAAAATCAATCCCATACACAAGTGTATATAAGTTTGGTGCGAGGAAAATATACAAAAATTCTATGGTGTAGACATGCCTCTGTTAAGCAGTAGGCAGCCACTGGGTCGCTAGCTATCCCAGACTTGAAGATTGTTGACCAAACACCTTAACGAAGGGATGCAGACCAAAATGCATCTGAGCGCATGTACGACACGTGATGCTGAAAATACAATGACAATGTAAGAGCAAGCAGGATTAGGGAACAAAAAGCAGTTATTTTTTCAGATTATTCCCAGTTAACAGGGTGATGCTGCCTTAGTCAACGTTACACTATCTGCATAGATAGATTATGTTCGGTGAAAAGCAAGTTTCAAGAAGGTGACGTAAAAGAAATGTCAAATCAATTAATTATGTCTGGTGGACTGAGTGTCGCCATCCCTCCCATCACTGACAACGCCAAATCCGACTATTGCGAGGAAAATAGAAAAACGGTAAAATTGTTCCATTGGGCAAATGTAATAAAGACAGGCTATCTTTTTAAGGTTAGCACTGCCAACTGTGTCGGCCTTCCAGGTACTGGGAAGCTTGAGACAGCCTTGCTATATGTGAGGCAAAAAAGATCGCAAAATAAGATTGGCACGAATAATTTTGTCATCTCCCGCGGTATCAAGGGCCTAAGACAGTCACTGGCAGTGTTATAATCATGCACTGTGTGACACGAAAAAAAAGAAAAAAGTAAAAAGAATAAATATTTTGGGCACGCTGAAGACGGTTTATAAGATTTTATTTTCTTTTGAATCGTCTTTCGTAAATCTATTATTCCTTAACCGAAGAACGGCGCGGCGAAACAGTGTTAACACTGTATGCATCTAACACTGCAAGCTATTTAACTGCTTATTATGAATTCGGCATCATAAGTGCTTAGGCCTATCGGAAAAGCTCTCTTTTCAGAGAAACGGTCAGCTGTAGCACTCAGTGGACAGATGCAGTCTAATAAAGTGGCAAGTTTGCTGTAAAATAAAGGTGGGTTATCTACAACTTCAACTGAAACGTACGGTGCATTTTGTTATTGTTTGTCACGTACCTTGACCGTGCAGCTTGAAGTTCTTGTAAATACTGCTTAGAAGATTCCTCTGAATTCCTGCACAATTTACAGAACCAGCGCTTGAATTAAAAATGAAAGATGTAAATACCACGAGAAAAGTTGAAGCCATAGAGAGATAGGTGCCTAAGTGTTATGTTCTCTACTAATTAGTCAATCAACCTTGTCAGTTACACACGAAATTGAGAAGACAAAAAGCCTTGAGGAAATTATACTGCAGCAACTGAACAGCCAATATTGTGATTCGAAGAATCAAGAA
Organism: Opisthorchis viverrini; assembly: GCF_000715545.1. Classification (NCBI taxonomy): domain Eukaryota; kingdom Metazoa; phylum Platyhelminthes; class Trematoda; order Opisthorchiida; family Opisthorchiidae; genus Opisthorchis; species Opisthorchis viverrini. Next base: position 1,754,402 of record NW_008751707.1, read on the forward strand.
TGGAATGGAACAAAACAGTCCAATGAAAGGCTGAGATAGAGAGAGGGAAATGTTGAGCAATATGCTCGTTAGGAGTGCCTCCTAACACTTTCCATTTGAAGTCCTTGTTCGTACGACTGGAGTTGTGGGTTCAGTTGCATTCGTATGGCAGGCTTTCTGATCCGATCGGTCCATCTTCTAGGTGTACAACTTTTGGAAATTTCTGGTTCATTCATCGGCTATGGAGATTTTGGCTTTTGAGCTAACTCAAATGTGTCGAGAAGAGTCTCCAATGGAAGAACAGGGTCAAGTGTAGCTGCCGCTGGAAGATAGGAAGCGCGGAGCTGATGGGCATGACGGACCCAGATAGAGGAGCATACATTTACCTCATAGACAACTCTTCCGGCAGGGCGCAAAATTTTGCCTTGTGTCCACTTTTCCGCGCCACCACGATAGTCTTTCGCTAGCACAGATTGGCCGGGTATAAATATGTTCTTTGCAGCACCGTGATGTCGGTTGGAGTGAACTTCCATATTTATGTTTCTGCCGGTTTACGAATGTGGTGTTGGACGGATGACGTCAATGGGTAAGCGGACCATCCGGTTCATAAGTACCTCCTCCGGGGACTTACCACGTGCAGCGTTAACATTTGGTGTCGCCCTGTAACTCAGCAGAAATGTCTCAATGATTTCCGGTGTGGTCCCCTCCCCTTTGAGTTTTTGGAGTGCGCGTTTGAAAGTGTCCACAAATCTTTCCACTTGGCCATTTGATTGTGGATGAAATGGTGGTGATCGCACGTGCTGTATGGCTTTTTTTGAGAGAAATCGGAAAATTTAGCGGAAGTGAATGCACTGCCGTTGTCGGAAACAATGATATTTGGAACTCCGAAGTGGCTTAACACATGTTGTAGTTTTTAAATGGTAGCCTCAGCAGTAATATGGTTCAAGCTAAACACTTCTGGCCATTTGTTATAAGCATCTACTAGGATGAGATATTGTTGGCCGTTGATTAGTCCCGCAAAATCAACATGAATTCGTGACCATGGAGTTTCTGGGACAGGCCATGAGCATAATTCTGTTTTTCGAGGGGATTTTGCAGATAGTTGGCATTTGGAGCACTTGCGTACAAGTTCTTCTAACTGCTTATCCATGCTCGGAACTTCTTGATGGCGAAGATTATTTCTAAAGCATCTTTTTCAATTTGACCATAATTGCTCTCGGTAACTGTTAGGGATCTAGCTGCGTGGGTAATTGCTTTTTCGTTTCCGTCGGGGAAAACGTGAGAGATGACAGCTCCAATACCATAGTTGGATGCGTCTGAAACAACAGTAATGTTCAGGGCTGGATTATAATGTGTGAGTAGTAGATCAGAGCTGAGAAGGGACTTTACTTTGTCAAAAGCGGACTGGCACTGATGTGACCAATTCCAAGGCACATCCTTTTTTAGAAGATGATTAAGTGGTTCACGGACACGGTGCATGTCTGGCAAAAATGAAATATAATGGCTTACTAAACCGAGAAAGGAGCGCAAGGTTGCTAAATTCGTCGGTTCTGACACTTGTTGTATGGCAGAAATATTTTCTGGGTCTGGATGACGACCATGTTCGTCAAAAATCAATCCAAGATAGAAGTGATAGAAGTGAGAAAAAATGCGCACTTCTCTGCACGTGGACGAAAACCATATTGTTGAATCCGTTCGAGTACGCAATGTAAACGATGTAGAAGTTCTTCTTTACTAGAACCTGTAAGAGTGATGTGATCCAGATTAGCAGCAACTCCTGATAGACAGTTTAGCATGGCATCCATTGTTTGTTGAAATATTGCTGGTGCAGATTTTACCCCAAATGGCAAACGGTTAAACTGAAACAAACCGTGATGTTTGTTAATTGTCAGAAGTTCAATGGAGTCATCAGAGACTTCTGTCTGAAGGTAAGCATCAGCAAGATCCAGTTTTGCGAAACATCTTCCACCACTGAGCTTGGTGAACAAATATTCTGGTACCGGCAATGGATATTGGTGAGAGTCTAAGACGGCATTTAATCCAGTGGAATAATCAGCACATATGCGCACCTTGCCATTTGCTTTTTTAATGACAACAATGGGAGCTGCCCATAACGAACGGTTTACTAGCTGGATAACTCCGGATTGCTGGAGACGAACAAGTTCATTCTCCAAAGGTGTGAGAGCAGAAAATGGCAAGGGACGCTTCGGTCTGAAAATTGGTGTGGAAGCAGGTTGGAGTTTGAGGCTTGCCTTGGTTTTGGTACAGCATCCAAGGCCACTTTGGAAGACATCGTTGAATTTTGTCCTCAGTGTCTTAGTAAAGTGTTCCGCAATGTCTGAGGAGGATGAAAATTTCAGGGTACTGCACACAGATGATAAAGGTACACCAAAAAGGTCAAGTTTCTTGATCCAATCGAGTCCGAGTATGTTTAATTTCGGACAATCGGTGAGATAGCACGTTACTGAGAAGTGCTTATTGTTGAATAACACATCACAAGACAACTTGCCTGTTAGTTTTAAAGTGCTGCCAGAGGCGCTTTTGGCCCGATGGTTCGTGCAGGATGAAACAGGTTTCCCAATTGATTCCCAAACTGAACGTGATATTAATGTAATATCTGAAGCTGTGTCAAGCTGCAAATGGATCGGGAAATTGTTGATGTGAACTGTTTTGTATTTCCTGCGGGATTCAAATTCAGCTTGAAATGTAGCAAACAGAGAATTGGATTGTATTCGTTGTTTGTACGTCCGCCTTTTGATTGAGTCTTTCGTCGGACTGTTATCATTCTTTGGGTTTAATGGTGATTTGGCATTGTGGGTACGGCAAAAGCCTTCTTTATGGCCCCAACGATGGCATACTTGGTACTGATGTTTCTTGAATGGGCAAAAACGTGCATAATGTCATTCACCACATGACCAACATGATGTTGATGGTTTTTTTCCAGGAGTGACAGCGGTTCGTTTCAATGTCATGAAACTGCTGGAAATAGGCGATCGCGACTTTTGCTGTACCATTGCGGTATCATGTTTGAGATCGCGCAAGCGCTGGCATTCTGTGGTGAGGTCTTTCACAGTAATGTCTTTTTCGTGCTCAAGTTTGGATAGCAATCGCGTGCGAATATCTGATTCCTGAGAAGATTGAAGTCCAGCGACAAAAATGAGGCATTTGAACTGATCTTCTGTAAGCGATTGCA
>NW_008751707.1:1758149-1781049 GCF_000715545.1 Opisthorchis viverrini
AAAACAGTCCAATGAAAGGCTGAGATAGAGAGAGGGAAATGTTGAGCAATATGTTCGTTAGGAGTGCCTCCTAACACTAAGATCATACATTTTGCGATTTTTGGTCAAACTATTGCATGCGACAAGGACAAATTGAGTATCCAGGGTTCATTTGCGTGATGATAAGCTGCCTCACTGCGGATCGTAATACATCAAAGGCAATCTCCTAGAATACTTTGAGTTAGTACACATATTTGGGAATTTGAATTGTTCTGGACAGGAATGCTGTATGTGTTTGTTCCGACTTAAACCAAACCGACCTCTTTTTAAACGTTCTTTTTTGTTAAGAACGATGGTATGGTCGGGCAAACAAGGCATTTATGCTGCGAAAAATTGAAATCTAGCTCCGTTTTCCGTTCGAGATTTATTCGCAACATGCCTTTAAAGTGGACGAAGACCATCCTACCCCAACTTTGTGTCTCTTGTAGTGTGTCGAGTGACCCCAAACTTTAAGCATACAGACATTTATCGGTTTATTTTGGCCGGAAAGTTGCAAGCTATTCTGCTAACTGTTTCGCTGAATTTCCGCGCTCATTTTATTTTCGAGCCGTGTAGTAAGGTGAAGATAAATAGCTTAAAAATCGTTCAGGAAAAAGGCAGTAAAAGAGAGACTTACGTCATACAATTTGCTTTACGGTGTTTCCATAGCGATCCGCCACACTGAAATCTTAGAAGTCATATAAACACCAACAAAACATTACTGTAGATAACCAAAAAAGACTAAGCAATTTCACTAATAATTGCTAAACTAAAAGAAAAAGAAAGACCATCCAGACTGCAGTAAGAGTTTAGTTGGCCTTCATTAAGACAGAATATGATTTGTGCCAAATCCATCCCATGACTTAACTAGATAGTAAGTGATTTCATCCACAAGCATGAAAGGTGTGATCCAAGTCACTTTGACAGTTGTGTAAATCTAAGCCAAGCTACCAGCACATATAACATCGACGTCAATGAATAAAACAAAAGCTGAGGGTTAACTCATTGCATGTTGCATCTATACACGAAGTTTACGCTTTGTGAATAGCAGGTCAAATTTTTGCTCTCACAAGACGACTGAATGTAGCTATAAAAGAATACTAAGCAACGAAAATAACACAAATGAAGTAACGTATAGGAGTACTCGCGTTAGAACATTGATAGTTGTCAACTAAAAACAACAAAACACCCTAGCATCAAACTCTGGATTTTCTATTACTAGAAGGACCATCAGGCCAGTTTCCCTTTGTTGTTTCAGTAAACAATTTGATGTAGGTTTTAACTCTCATCCTCCGACATCTCGAATAACCAATGACTTGTATTCCGGGAAGACAACAATTTTTGCAGGGGAAATTGTTCTGGCCATATAAAAACCGTGCGTTCTCTCGACGATAATAAGTTGATTAACTGGGCTTTTTAGGTCCACTTTTATGTGAGTTAACCAGTCCCCCTTAAGGTCAGTAATTATTACAACTGGTCTTAAGTACATTATAGTAAACTCTCCAGCTTATGATCCACCAAAAATAAAACACCATAACAGAATGACTGAAATTGTGCTCATAAATATGTTCAACCAACTTTAGATCCGTGACATTTTTTTCCATAGCCGGGTTCGAAAAACGTGCACACTACGTTGAGTTATGTTAACAAGTTAAAGTGGAGGGGCACGATAGACGACTAGCGTTTCTAGTCTTATCATTTAGTGGAAATTTTGCCACAAAGTGGTCAATTATATCAAAGATAAACACTTGTCAGTTTCAAACTGAAAGAACACACGGCTTGTATGAAATGGCATGGTAGTCTTGGAGACCGTCTAGGAGCTCACTTGTAGCACTTAACGTATTAATCATACAGCACTAAAAGATGTACTGTCGTAAACGTTCAAAACAATTATATTGTGGTACACCCATAACAAATGTGGATAATTCGCACCAACTAGTGGGCTGTTACATAATCAGGCATATTTTTTTAAAAAACACCAGGCATGTGTCAGGCCCTTTTATGATATCTTTGCATACGATAAGTAAACCCGACAGGTGTGGTGGACCATCCAGGAGACGCAGGCTGTGTACAATATTTTTGACACTATCTTTGTTAGAAGTATGTGTGGTCTTAATTCCGTGCAGGAAAACTGCTCGTGAAATGACGCTACCTCAGACCTAACCTCCGTTTCGCTTTTTGCGGGACGGATAGCTTTCGATACTGGCACATTCTCTCTTTTGGAGGATCCAGAAGGGTGTTCCGTGTAGCACATATAACTAGCTTGAGCAGGCTTGTAATTAAGTGACGGTAATTATTGCTTGCCTGAATCGTGCTGTGTTTTTCAGATTAAGACTTAAAACGTGAAACTGGACAATGGAGTCCGCATCCTCATATATTTGTTCCATTAAACAGATAGTAATAGATGGTAATTATTCGTACATACAGTGACTTTTACTGCGCACATGATTAGGCTAACTTCAAAAAGAGCAGCTGAATGAAAGTATGAGTGAAAATGTTAGTAAAATATCCAAAAAAATAACAGGAGTAGAAGCTGGATTGGAAGGGATTTGCAAACTTTCTGAGTGAACGGATAGACTACTGTGAGCTCACCAGTGCCCATGCGTGTGAATATAGAACAGATGAGTGGCTTAAAGTTGTAACAAATCTTATAACTGTGAAATTAACCAATTTAACTTTTGGGCGGTACTGAAGCCATAATTTAGGAAGTGGGCAAATGCTACGCAAGAAAATGGCGTGACTAAACAAAACGATAATTTGTTGCGTAGTTCAGGGATAATAAACGGTAAAATGCAGAAAGCATATCTATTGCGAAAATATAATCGTAGTAAGGTCAGAATTTTCAGTACCTGATTTTTACGTCTAGGCATATACAGTACACTAAAGTTATCTACTTATGACATTTTTCAATGCCACAGAACACTCACGTGGTGACACTGCTGGGAAGTCTGTTTCAAACAATTACGCTTCAGACGCCCGCTCAAAACTGAGGGTGCCAAAGGTACACTGATTTTATTAGCTTGGTGGTTGTTTGAAAGGGTACAGTATTGCGAACGTAGTTGGGGACAAACTCTCTCAAGGCGGTTCTTACGCTATGCTTGATTATTACAAGAAGCATAAGAATGGATAATCACTTCTCTGCATTGGTATGTTCACGAAGTCACACAAAGTCTGTCACAAATATCTGTACAACTTGCTATGTTTGGTTGCCATGAAGGTTAATTGCCTGCTTTGGGATGATTAATTTTTGCCTTGGACGTAAACAAGTCATATTTTAAAAATAGACCTAAAGAGTCCACAAACTTTCAGAAGTCAAGTATAAAGGGCTATGACACAACGTTTATGACAAATCAAAACATGTTTTATAATTAATAACTTCCGTACCACCACATGCTTACACGCAAATCTCGTAATAAATGAACAGGACGTTTGTTAATGGTACTATTTTTTAGTTTCCATGCTGATTAGTGTAAAATGGCCGGCACTTATGGTCTACTATAAGTTGGATTCAGCAGACGTCTTTGTTGATCTTTGAGATATAGATTAGAGATAAATGGTGCACTTGAAAGATTTGAAACGTCTCATCGTCCGAGAACGAGAGGGATGCCATTATTGTGTAGTCCAAATTGAACAGCATTAATGAATGTTCCTAGGGCCATGCTGGCTTCTGATAAAAGTAGTTATAACTTGGTCACTAGCTAATTAAGTAGTGGCGACTGGCGCAGTTGAAGCTTTGCTATATGGTCTGGCAATTCAGAAATTTTAGCTTGAGTCTAGCTGGTTTCAACCTTAAATGAAAGTATTCAGATATGAGACTATCAGACTTCAACTGCTGTAGAAGAATCCCCGGGATTCACAAGTTGCCTCCTGGTTTTGTGCGAATAATGTGGTGAGGGAGGTAGAAGTTAGCTCTAGCAGTCGGTTTATCGTGAGATCCGAACTTAAAAATGGATTGATGTGACGTTAGAACGTCGGCATGGATGCAAAATCTCTTCCAGTGCGGGAACAGATCTCTTCCAAATTTTTTATTGCTCTTATTCGTATGAGAATAATAGTGATTCCCCCATCAACACATTCGTTGTTTCTTGCCCTGCACATCTTCTGGCTTTATCGCTCCGTAAACACCTTCATAGAACAATTTCCAAAAACCATAATAAAGCACACTTTAAACGCTGAATATCCAGCAGGTTTTTCTGCACACAAAGATCGCACACACAATAAAATAAATCTCGGATACACAACCTCACCCGATTGTTTTGTCCTGTGTACACGTATATGTAAACACAGGTATTGTATTTCCCTTTATCTGATGACCGGTCACAGCAACAAATCCTGATGTGGTTACCAACAGTACCAGGCCGCAAAAACTGAGCCGGTTCAAAACCTGGCAACTGTTCAGAATACAAAACTGCATCAGCGCTTTAGCAGTTCGAACAAATTCACCTACAGTTTCGCAAATCGGAATAAAGAAACCATACAATATGGAAATCCTCGACTCAGTAAAGCACTTTTTATCGAATTCTCGGGACGTTTCCTCATTTTCGTCGCTGGGCTCCATGAGCTGGTTCGTGGGACAGGTCAAATTATCGACAAGTCATCGGCAGGGTCGTAAACATAGCCCTAAATATGGGTATTTCCTTAGAATGGTCCCTTTCTGAACCGTTTCACTGGGTGTACGTGTTTAGCACGGGAACGCCAAAAACACGGGAACGTTCAGCCCTCGTATGAGTTGTGTCAACGAAGGTCGGATAAGTCTGATGGCTTTCTGGCCGACTTGTTTATAGATAGGTGACCTTTACCACTGATATACCAATGAGAGGGTCGCTCTCTTTAATGTCGGTTTAGCTGCTTTCATTTTATTCAGTTTTCCTAACATGAGTGGGTTTACTCGATGTTGTACAGCAGACATAGCAATGAATCGTAGTAAATAATGAATAGTCAGGAAATGTTGCGTAAGCCCCTAACCTACATCCGCATATTCTTGAGCCAAGAAATTCTAATTCTATCAACCTCTGAATTTAAGCGCGCAAGATCGCATGTACACATCAAAAGATTGGCTTTGACAGTAGTTGGATTTTTCCGAAATGCCAGCTGGCACACTCCCAAATGGACATCTAAACCAGAAGAGTGGGCTGCTTGCGATTGCAACTCACCTTGTAACATTTGACCAGAGTCATATTGTCGAAGGGGCAAAAAGTTTGCAACCGCAAGGCTTAGGTTTGTACACGGGCATAAACTCTTCCCAAGTATACTGGCTGCAAATATTTGAAAAGCAAAGTAGATCACAGAACACTTTGGTCATATCCAAATGTTCATTATTTTCGGAGGTACCCGGATGGCGTCTAACCCATGAGTTTCAACATTTCATGTAACCGTCGTCAGTTAGTGAATAAAGACATGTCACTTGGTTGCAGGGTGGTTCTGTTAGATGGCGAAAAATTGTTGGTAGTGTGAGGAGATTTGGGAATTTTGTGAAGACATCTTCCTGTAAGTGAAGCCAATCTATGCTGAAAAGCAGAGAGGCACTGCAGTGGTTCTTAGTGCAGAGAACTATGAAACTAAGACTGTTCAAAGGATTTCGTCACCATTATTATCTCCTGTCCTAGCTGTAAACGCTGCAAAGTGTAGAACTCCTGCTTCTAACTCTGGGTTAGGTTGCTTTAGCAAGTATTTCGAGAGACAGATCTCCCGAAACGCTGAGGTTTTGTCAAAACACGATCTCTGTACCATTCTATCTTTTTCACTTTCTTACAACTTCTTTTCAACATAGTACGTCCGCTTACGCTCGGAAGCCACAGAAATTTTGGTTCCAATCTTTTCTGCTTTATTTCAGCTGTCAGTTATCATTTCGAGGATATCGTAGTTTTCCAGAAGAATATAAATAGCAAGGTCTAGGGACAAATCCCATTCCAGATGACTCAAGTTCAAAAGGTATACTGAAAAGTCTGCCGGACCAGATGCAAAACATTTTCTTTAAGGTTTCTGATAAACATTTCGCAGTGATAGTACTCTGTATACAGGTGACTTCTTGAGGCTTAATCACGTGTTTTGGTAGGAATATGACTCACATCCACGTTTTGTAGGACTCAAACGCGAATAGTGTCATGGATTGCAAATCTGAACTCCATTGATCGTTATGGATTCTTTTGATTGGCTTCGGTGCAAACTAAAACGTCAATATTGTTTCATCGTTTAAGCAAGAAAAAAACTGGAATTTTTAGGGTGTGGCAAGCAGAACATTTCTAAGCGAACCAAGGAGCACAGTGGCAAATGGTTTTCCTGAGTGAAGCATAGACTGCGGATGCTTTTTGACATGGAATTTCAAGCGCATTCGGCGTTTGTATCGCAAAGCACGCTTGTTTTTATGTTGTCTTGGGTTTCCTGAGACATTTAGCTCTCTGAAGCAATCAGCTAGATTATCAGGACCAAGTTCTATATCACGGAATAAATCTTACCGAGTGTTGATCCCAAAACGGATCTTTTGCGCCAGTAAGAGTGCAGAGCAGAACTTCAGTTCGCAGAGTCCAGAAACTGGGTAACCTGTCCTTTAGTTGCAGAACTTGAGAGCAAAACGGCTTTGTTGAATTCCAGAAGATCACGTGGATTAACTGAAACAACCTACTGAGTCCGTTCCGTCGGTGGTAAATAAACAAACGAAAATATGGTCTCATTTGAAAACACTAATTGTAGTAGTCTCAGAATTTATGATGTGTTCTGGAAGCTAACGTAGCACGTTTTCTTGGAACGCTTAGGGTTTAAGACCGCAAATTGGCAGTACATATAATGAGGTTGTACACAGGTCCTAATTTTGAAATGGTATAGTCAGCAGTATATTTTGGCATGCATCAGTTTATTATCCGATTACACACAGGTTTTCGAATAGGATCGAAATAATAGACAACCAAGAATGACACAAAAACAGTGAAGTGGATTTTTTTCTACTGTCAGTGTTCATTGCGGTGGTTTGAGTGATCGTCTATGAAATTGCACCCTTATGTTGGCAAAACAAAATGGAAGTTTGTGTAAAGACGCGTAAGCTAATTGTCGTTATAACGTCATGTCTTTCCTGATGTTAGGTTGCCTTAAATTTAACTTTTCGAGTTTTATTTAGGACCTCCATGGCGGCCAGATACAAATATAAAATTATTTTGATCTTAGTGACGGAAATATCACAGGTGTATTTTGTTTCATGATGGAAGACGAACTTGGGCGACACAGGTAACGCTGTATTGCTATCCAGTTATGGAGTCTGCTCAAGGTTACGTCTGATGGCAACCATGTTCAGGAAGTTACGATTCGTCACACATAGAACAATAAAGGTAACTAAGTAAGCATGGTATTCACCAATATAGATGGTGAAGCTCATGAGACGCCAAGGACGTAGCGGGGGTCCATAATTCTGTAACTCCAGAAGAAAACCTACGTTTGATTTTTCTCCAGAAACCTAACTTGCTGGCTAGCATCTTTCGTGACTCAGTCTGCCAGTGGAAAATAAAAACGTTAAGGAGTGAACCCTCCACAGGAATGAGCCAAAAAAGTACAGAGCTGAGAAGTTTCCTGGCAGAAAAATGAGAGTTTACCATTTACTTCACTGCGCTGTGGCTTCTAACTTGGTAAAAATCATGATTATTCACCAACCTAATTGACTCCAAAAGCTGCTCCAAAAGGTGATGGCTGAGTGCAAAGATCCTAATTTAAGGAAACGGAGTCAGATGAATCATGGACACTTAACACACTTATGGCTTTCACTGTTAAGACCCGTCGTAACCAAGCGCGAAAAGTAGTAAGATGCTTCAAAAATTTTCACTTTTTGGTGAAACATTCATGTATAGTCAAATCCTTTGGAAGGAATGACACTCTAATCAGAACACCAGTCCACCATATCCACTTCTCAAAAGCTGTCCTGAGCTACTGCGTTAGATTGGGTGGTATGTGCAGTCTTAACCACGATCACAATTGTATCCTGATTCACGACCTGCTTGCAAAGTTTTGAAGTTTGCTCTAGCTAAGTAAATTGCATGTTTGTTATACGGTCCATCATCCGTTCTAATCAAACACTGTTCAATAAATAAGGGGTTAAGTGTTGATGAGGCCCAGCTTTATTGACGTCACGTATTACATTATGCCTGGCAATATACCAACTGCTCAAGGGCAACAAGCGAACTCTGTTCACTGATTCATGAGTAGAAGATATTCCGCTTCAGGTATCCCAACCTCATTGAATCGCGATTTCAAATGGATCCCAACAACGGGCTGGGCTTCACAGTAACAGTCACTAGGACGTACTTTTTTCATATTCAGTAAACGTCGAGTCATCATGATAAGATTGTTTGTTTTTCAAAAAGGTATCAGTATCAGCATATTGAGGCAAAGATGACTGATACCCTATTGCCATTTTTGAGAGGACAGATTCTTAGTCCTCATCAAGAGTGCAAAATATATGCGTAATTTCTTGAATAATTTCAAAAAACCATGGCCTTATTGACTTTAGTGGTATAAAGCAAATTTTTGCAGGCTAAAATATATGGCTGATACGCTTTGCGTGAGGACGGGATTTCTGAAACAGACAGCTTTCATAATCCCCATAAAGACGTAAGACATACCCAATACTAGTGATATTCGAGTTTGTTGTCAAATTTATTTCATCTTGCCCCGAAAGACTCTTAAGTCATCTACAGAACTTATCCTGCCTTGACTGATCTTAATGTCATCAAAAAGACATAATGAACTCTGAGATTCCAGCGTGGGGCTCGAGACAGGCAGTCTATTTCTCATATTGTCTCCCATAGTATTTAGTTGATATAAAATCAATCTGCTCATTTCTCACCTTGTCTTTCACGCAAGTCACACCCAAACCGCGAAGAAAAGCTAGATTTATTCATCAGAAGAAGAAAAAAGAAAAGCACGTCACTTTTGGTGTGGATCCTGATGGAAAATTGGCTGTACAAAAGTTTTACGTGGAAAAATTCCCTCCTATCAACGGGTAAGTTTTTAATACACGTATGACAGACATATTGCTAAGATGAATCCACCCAATTAGTTAACCTGATGAGTAAAAAAACCGGTAACTTCCTTCGGGCGGCTTCCCAATTACTTTGAGATGACCTTCGGGTCATTGCAACTTTGGGCAGTTTTCTCACCAACTTACCTTGTTGAGCCTCCGTCCGGTTGGAGGAATGTCGTTCCTTCAAGTGCAAACCTAGTAGTCGTCCTCTACTTCAGGTCGTATGTAGCTTGGCCCTCACATGTCAATGTTCTTTGGCCACAGAAAGTTCACGCCGACATCATGGACCCCCTTTAGTGACAGCATTCTTCATTAAACCTCTAAGCTTAATTAATAGCAGCCTGGATTCCACAGGTTTTGTCATCTACGGGAAATTAGCTAGGTAAATGTTTAACCGACACAGTGTTCTGGTGATTTTGTCCAGGACCGAAAAATTAGGTGATTCATGGACTGTTGACTGAAAACAGAAATTCAGCCTTTCAGTTCATGGGTTCATCTGCCATGCATTTTGTTTTCCAATAACCAAACTTCTAGTGCTACCTTCGTCACACTCACTTATTCATTCACGTGATACTTCTAGGATAATATCTAGGTGATCTTTCCCAGTATGAATAGCAGTATGAATAGCCTTAAGAAATTCTCCTAGTATCCACCATGTTGTTCCACCCACTGAAGAATACTATCTAAAAATCAGCGCACCCGAGCTATCTATATTCCACAACACTGCCACAAAAAGGACTCATAAGTAGTCTGCACGAATATACCAGTCAGTGCCACTGCTTACAAAGATTGCAAGTTGGCACTCAGAGATAATCGGGCTACTGTGTGTGGCCCTTGGAAATAACACAACGACCCCAGCCTAGATATTAATTAGGACACCGCACTACCCAAAACTGACTGACACCAGACGTTTGACAATATACTGGCCTACACTCTGCTGCAGCAGCTTTCAAATTCCATGGGCTTTTGGGGAAATTGTGACAGTTTCGTTTCATGGATACTCAAAATTAGGCAGGGTTAACGGCCCTTGGTTGTTAGTTTCCATTCTTAAACTCAAGGCATCTATTGGGCTAATAAAAAACTCGTGTGTTGCTCAGTTTCTCCCCCGCCTTTCAACTGGCCCGTCTTGTAGAAGTTCAACCATTTACCTCCTTTCGTGTTACATTGGATATGTTTTGTGTCATGTGCAAACGACTTGAATCAATTCCTAAGTATAAACTCATTCTTCAGCAAAATGTTCCGATACAAGACAATAGGCGCGCGCACTCAACTGTTTACTGGCGACGAATTCGAGCTTTGAGGAAATATTTGCGAGCAAATAGCCAAGATCGGTAAACAGATTAACCGGCGTCTGATCAACAGACAATTGTCCAAGTCTGCTGGCTATTTCGCTGTGCAAACTCAAGTTTTCAAAACGTCACATGAAAGCACATCAGATTTGAGATGAGACAGTTAGGTACCTCTGATCAGAAGGAAACCTTAATAGGCGGATCAGAAGAATCAATCCCCCATGTAGTCCGAAACAATTATAATCGAAGGTAATGGGTTGAGATTTCATAGCCTATGAAATAGGTCAGCAATACAGTTACGTACTTAAGATACTGGTGCGATCTTCTGCGCATCGGATCATTTATTTTGGCTGTTCATTGTCATAAGTATGGATAATCAAGGTGCATTTATCCACAGACTAAGAACTTGCTGTGGTCCCAACATATACAGCTATTTGATTGTTAAACGATAATCAAGTTTATCCACAGACTAAGAACTTGCTGTGGTCCCAACATATACAGCTATTTGATTGTTAAACTGGACATCCTAATTTCACGTCACGGTCCAACCCAATATATATATATATACTTATATATATATATATATTCTAACATCTTACAGTTGAGTAGGTAGTTCCCTTAAAGTGCATATAAAACGACATGGAAGAAAGCGGTAAGAATCGTTTATTTGAAAATTCTCTACTGGGTTTGAGGTTTGAAGCGTTTCTATTCCTTCCACTTTAAGTTGGCTTCACGTCAGCTTCTTCTTAATGATGCTGGTATCCGTTCCTAGTCGTATCCATTACCTGCTAACCAAAACTCACTCCACCGACAGTGTTACGGTGAAAACCTTGGATATAGCGTACGCCTTTGCAACAAGCCTCTCTCACTGCTCTCGTTCACAAGTTGGATTGCAGGCAAGTAGCACACAAGTATTAGTTTCTAACGTTTAAATCAAAGTAACTTGATGAAAACTGAACAGGTGTGAGCCTAGACTTGATCAACACTCTAAGCAGCACCTATATTTGTTCTATGTCATTAGGAAGTGCTTTAACATGACGTGAGTTTTTCTAGAATACTGCATAGTGAGACTATGACACAGGATGTGTTAACCAGGTGGCAGTGTCAAGTTCTTCGCCTGGACTAGTCATTGGTTACCGTCAAAATTAGGATTATTGGTCTTATACTCGAAATTCAACCAAATTATGGATAGTGCAGTTGTGATTTTCCGCTAACACTTGGGCGTACGAGGACTATGAACTATTTGGATCACTCCGAAAGATAATCTATTCCAGCTAGCTCCTACCAGTTGGCCTTCTTTGGAACCGAATGGGTCTGTTGGAATCTGGTTGAGCGTAGATTCGCTGATCTAATTTTATCACACCAAGAGAGTCGACAGATTCTTAGTCCTCATCAAGAGTGCAAAATATATGCGTAATTTCTTGAATAATTTCAAAAAAACCATGGCCTTATTGACTTTAGTGGTATAAAGCAAATTTTTGCAGGCTAAAATATATGGCTGATACGCTTTGCGTGAGGACGGGATTTCTGAAACAGACAGCTTTCATAATCCCCATAAAGACGTAAGACATACCCAATACTAGTGATATTCGAGTTTGTTGTCAAATTTATTTCATCTTGCCCCGAAAGACTCTTAAGTCATCTACAGAACTTATCCTGCCTTGACTGATCTTAATGTCATCAAAAAGACATAATGAACTCTGAGATTCCAGCGTGGGGCTCGAGACAGGCAGTCTATTTCTCATATTGTCTCCCATAGTATTTAGTTGATATAAAATCAATCTGCTCATTTCTCACCTTGTCTTTCACGCAAGTCACACCCAAACCGCGAAGAAAAGCTAGATTTATTCATCAGAAGAAGAAAAAAGAAAAGCACGTCACTTTTGGTGTGGATCCTGATGGAAAATTGGCTGTACAAAAGTTTTACGTGGAAAAATTCCCTCCTATCAACGGGTAAGTTTTTAATACACGTATGACAGACATATTGCTAAGATGAATCCACCCAATTAGTTAACCTGATGAGTAAAAAAACCGGTAACTTCCTTCGGGCGGCTTCCCAATTACTTTGAGATGACCTTCGGGTCATTGCAACTTTGGGCAGTTTTCTCACCAACTTACCTTGTTGAGCCTCCGTCCGGTTGGAGGAATGTCGTTCCTTCAAGTGCAAACCTAGTAGTCGTCCTCTACTTCAGGTCGTATGTAGCTTGGCCCTCACATGTCAATGTTCTTTGGCCACAGAAAGTTCACGCCGACATCATGGACCCCCTTTAGTGACAGCATTCTTCATTAAACCTCTAAGCTTAATTAATAGCAGCCTGGATTCCACAGGTTTTGTCATCTACGGGAAATTAGCTAGGTAAATGTTTAACCGACACAGTGTTCTGGTGATTTTGTCCAGGACCGAAAAATTAGGTGATTCATGGACTGTTGACTGAAAACAGAAATTCAGCCTTTCAGTTCATGGGTTCATCTGCCATGCATTTTGTTTTCCAATAACCAAACTTCTAGTGCTACCTTCGTCACACTCACTTATTCATTCACGTGATACTTCTAGGATAATATCTAGGTGATCTTTCCCAGTATGAATAGCAGTATGAATAGCCTTAGGAAATTCTCCTAGTATCCACCATGTTGTTCCACCCACTGAAGAATACTATCTAAAAATCAGCGCACCCGAGCTATCTATATTCCACAACACTGCCACAAAAAGGACTCATAAGTAGTCTGCACGAATATACCAGTCAGTGCCACTGCTTACAAAGATTGCAAGTTGGCACTCAGAGATAATCGGGCTACTGTGTGTGGCCCTTGGAAATAACACAACGACCCCAGCCTAGATATTAATTAGGACACCGCACTACCCAAAACTGACTGACACCAGACGTTTGACAATATACTGGCCTACACTCTGCTGCAGCAGCTTTCAAATTCCATGGGCTTTTGGGGAAATTGTGACAGTTTCGTTTCATGGATACTCAAAATTAGGCAGGGTTAACGGCCCTTGGTTGTTAGTTTCCATTCTTAAACTCAAGGCATCTATTGGGCTAATAAAAAACTCGTGTGTTGCTCAGTTTCTCCCCCGCCTTTCAACTGGCCCGTCTTGTAGAAGTTCAACCATTTACCTCCTTTCGTGTTACATTGGATATGTTTTGTGTCATGTGCAAACGACTTGAATCAATTCCTAAGTATAAACTCATTCTTCAGCAAAATGTTCCGATACAAGACAATAGGCGCGCGCACTCAACTGTTTACTGGCGACGAATTCGAGCTTTGAGGAAATATTTGCGAGCAAATAGCCAAGATCGGTAAACAGATTAACCGGCGTCTGATCAACAGACAATTGTCCAAGTCTGCTGGCTATTTCGCTGTGCAAACTCAAGTTTTCAAAACGTCACATGAAAGCACATCAGATTTGAGATGAGACAGTTAGGTACCTCTGATCAGAAGGAAACCTTAATAGGCGGATCAGAAGAATCAATCCCCCATGTAGTCCGAAACAATTATAATCGAAGGTAATGGGTTGAGATTTCATAGCCTATGAAATAGGTCAGCAATACAGTTACGTACTTAAGATACTGGTGCGATCTTCTGCGCATCGGATCATTTATTTTGGCTGTTCATTGTCATAAGTATGGATAATCAAGGTGCATTTATCCACAGACTAAGAACTTGCTGTGGTCCCAACATATACAGCTATTTGATTGTTAAACTGGACATCCTAATTTCACGGAACATTCCAACCCAATATATATATATATATACTTATATATATATATATTCTAACATCTTACAGTTGAGTAGGTAGTTCCCTTAAAGTGCATATAAAACGACATGGAAGAAAGCGGTAAGAATCGTTTATTTGAAAATTCTCTACTGGGTTTGAGGTTTGAAGCGTTTCTATTCCTTCCACTTTAAGTTGGCTTCACGTCAGCTTCTTCTTAATGATGCTGGTATCCGTTCCTAGTCGTATCCATTACCTGCTAACCAAAACTCACTCCACCGACAGTGTTACGGTGAAAACCTTGGATATAGCGTACGCCTTTGCAACAAGCCTCTCTCACTGCTCTCGTTCACAAGTTGGATTGCAGGCAAGTAGCACACAAGTATTAGTTTCTAACGTTTAAATCAAAGTAACTTGATGAAAACTGAACAGGTGTGAGCCTAGACTTGATCAACACTCTAAGCAGCACCTATATTTGTTCTATGTCATTAGGAAGTGCTTTAACATGACGTGAGTTTTTCTAGAATACTGCATAGTGAGACTATGACACAGGATGTGTTAACCAGGTGGCAGTGTCAAGTTCTTCGCCTGGACTAGTCATTGGTTACCGTCAAAATTAGGATTATTGGTCTTATACTCGAAATTCAACCAAATTATGGATAGTGCAGTTGTGATTTTCCGCTAACACTTGGGCGTACGAGGACTATGAACTATTTGGATCACTCCGAAAGATAATCTATTCCAGCTAGCTCCTACCAGTTGGCCTTCTTTGGAACCGAATGGGTCTGTTGGAATCTGGTTGAGCGTAGATTCGCTGATCTAATTTTATCACACCAAGAGAGTCAATGGAAAAATACCCCATTCATAGGTCACTAGATTGTTTGCAGGTTTTCGTTTATAGTAAGGTATAAGAACGTGTGAATTAGCCTTATGGGCTAAGCCTATTTGATGACAACAGCACACAATTTTGGTTCGGCCCAGCCAAAGAAAGCAGCCAGCCAATACATCTGGGAAGTCACTCAGTTCTGTTGCAATAGTTGATTAGTTAAAAGTAACAAAGCAAATAGGATAGGGGAACTCCGTATTTGAATATAATTGGCGGCTTTACTGCTACTTTGTCTGATCCACCGGAGCCAACAGGTAATCGTCCGATTAAGTGGCTGGGTTGAATCCATTGAAAACCCGTTTGTTCTAATACAGACTGTTACAGCCAGCGGATTCCGAAGGCCCAGAAGGTGAACATCCATCCCTGCTTCTAGGACCCTGTGTACATCAAAACTGAAGTAAATATTTTGTAGGGTTTTTTGACAAACTTGTGGAAACTAAGAAAGTGAACTCCTAATTTTCGCCTAAAGGAAATGACAACGCGGGACAACGGCTTAAGAGTTAAGAATAATCGAACACTGAGTTGCTGTCTGACACACTACCCTTCTAGGAAAACCTAAATGGCCCAAAGTTTACAGTTGTTCAAGCTTTTGCGGTGAAAACACCTAGTCTGATTAAACTGAGCTGACTGCATTTTTACAAATAATCAAGTCAGAAATTGCAATTTTGGCAACTGCACAATAAAAGGCTAATTAATTTCGCCCTAATCGATCAGTTTCTTGACCTACGCTTGAATGAGACCGGACCGTGGATAAAATCCAACACAGAAGCTTTTGGATATGATTCCCAAGGCTTATTCACGTTTGATCAACAACCATGACACGAAACTGACAAGATTCAGTCACTAGCATTACAATTGTTCTTTTCGTGCTTGAAGAGTGGCTATTCTGAATTTGGCGCAAAGTCCCTCCCGGTAACATGTGTCATGGTCACGGATGCTTCTCAGTGAAGTTTTTTTATCGAGACATATGTGCTTGGAATCTCCCGTCGTGTTATGTGGCCTACAGCAGTTGGGTCTGGTCGACGCTGAACGACTGACAGTCTGGTGCACACAATTTGATTCACAATAGAATTTCACCATGCTGCTATGCTATCCGGTACCACTCTCAGCACATCAAGGTACTTGACAGACAATGACTAATCAAGAACGCTGGTGACGGGGTAGTGGTACGTATTCAGCACGACTGAAAATAGTTTCGGGACGCAGTAGCATACGAAATGGACAACATCTTCTTCGGCCGTTGTGAGGTTGTAAGAAAGAAGTTCGGAAAAGCCAAGACCGGTACAACCGAAATTTTTCAATCAACTGATTCCCGAAAAGCAATAAAATCCACTCAGAACATTCGCATTTTCGTTCAAAAGAGGACTGTTACAACCTCACTGCCGATACTTTTCAATAAGGGTATGATAGTTGAAGAAAGTTTTCAGGATTTTTATAAATAGGTTGTCTCGACCAAGAAAATGGATGTCGGGAATTGTGATGTAACTGACTGAATGAAAAATAACTAGTTCTACGACAATTAAATACTTTCCAGATTAGACTGGTCACAAATATCAGTATTATTAAGAAAAATTTGCGGGTGTGTACGCATTGTTGAGTGGACAAAATGATCTGGCAACGGAATAACTGGACAGTCAGAAACTACAGACGAGTTGCAACCTCCACCAACGGTGTCCTCTTGTAATGGATCAGAGTGACCGTCCCAATAATTGAAGCATCCAGTGGTTGAGCTAATTTTACTGATCGGACAGATAAATAGTAACGCCTCGCACCTGGCTACATGACTACATGACCAACCGATTTTCCAAGTACGACTGTCATTTTCAGAACATTTAAACTTTGCACGTAGCTGATCAAAGCTTTCGTACGAAACGCCGGCTTCTACGAATGTCCCGAGGAAGCACAATTAAAGAAGACTCGAAACACCCTCAAAACATTATGTGGCCCAAACTCATTTTTAACCAGTGGAGCTGCCCATAGACAAAAATAGACTATTTTCTGTCTGATAGTTTCACCGTTCAAAGGAGAAGCAACAGGAACTAGAGGAATCGGAATTCGTTTTACCATTCGTTGCATGTGCTTTGGTACATTGATAGCAGCTGAATTCACATTTCCGACGATCGGTGTCCGGCTGTAGCCCATGATTAAAGTGCTAACCCTAACAACTCGGCTGGCTATAATACATCCGATGCACTGATACACTGAGAGCCTGTATAGCGCCAGATGTGTCCAATGTTTTACGTCAATAATGGTGTGATTATCAATAATTTTATATAGCCCTACTTTAGCGGAACTAAAACGGGATGACATGAGACTGACGGGGATAACAGACTCAAAACATGTTCACCTATGACTTTACGGCTTGGAAAATTATGTAGTAGATCCTGGGGCTAGTTAGAGATTTGTACAGTGAATGGGGATTCCATATTATCACTTGGACCGATGACTTTTGGGAGCAAGTTTGGTGAATCTCTGGTGTCTATTACTGGTGACCATTGCTGTTCAGATGAGCAATATAGGCAGTTGGAATACAATCATATTGTAACTTATATCCTCGGTGCTCACCGATGCGTGTTTCTCAACCGAACAGTTCGTCTTAGATAGGCAGGCGAGTTCCTTGCCAACTGGTGATAGGTAAACGACATCTCACATGACTCCACGACTAAACATGTCTGACAATAACTCCTACGATCTAGTCTGATATACACAATACTCAACGTTGTGAATGCATCATCTCAGGCATTCAACATATGATGCATAGTGAATATCAGACTACATACGAACAGGTGATTTTTTTCAAGTAGACATTAAAATTAAGCTGGTCTGTGTATGTTTAAGGCAGTGAGATCATTTCACAGGGACTAAAGGAGACCGAAACACGAGACAAACGGACAATATAGATCGCCTGCTTCTGATGTGCACCGATCACAGACTGCTTCCATTCGCTGCGAATATCCGGGCCAACGGGAATCGCTTGGTAACTTGAGGCCCACCAACAAAACAGCCGTGAATTCAAATCCATCACATCGCCGTCAGTTATCGGTGGCGACGGTCGATCACTTCTTTCTTTTCCTTCTGGAACACCAGTGTGGACCTAGATCGTGCATCCGTGCGCTACTGCCTTTCACTGTGCTTTTCAGCGCAGTGATTGGTTTAGACAAAACGCGTAATGAAAAGTTTGTGGACCCATAAATCAAACGAAAATATCGGAGACTGCTCCTTAAACTCCTACCAGATCGTCCTATATGAGATAAAAACGGCAGTGCTAATCAGAGCTGGAACTTCTGTTTGCGGTGCAACCCAGCCAATATCATCCAACCTTTGGAGTTCCGATAAGACCGTGGCTTCACTGGAGGACCACCGTTAAAAATAGTTTTAGAAACAAATATTCTGGTGGTGCTCAAAAGGCATTACGATTTTTAGCGCTTTACTCTTCGGGTGTCTAGTGATCCTCATGTAATGGCTGGTGGTATCTACGGTGTAGGACTCGTGCTTAGCTCTACAACCACAACCACGAATCCACCCGATGCATCATCCGACTCGAGGTGATAGTAATTGTCCATGCAGACCGCGAAGCTTGGGGCACCCGAATTGCCGAAATAGTGGAAGAGGCGAAGAATGCTGGGAAAGTCCGCAAGCTGTTCCACTTGATTCGTCCGACTGGTTCTCGGAAGCCCCCTGTCAGCGAAATTGTCAGGGACCAAAATAGCTCTCTGATATATAGCAAAGAGGAACGTTTGGGTCGCTGGCCACAGTGCATGGGACAACAATATAGTTGTCCTCTTGCTTCCTCTACTCAGGGCTACCGGCCTTTAACGGAAAGGTGGACTGCGAAAACGGAACCCCTTCCTCGGCCTCACAAGTGACCTAGCTCTACTCAAGCTTCATCGTGTTGCGCTCTCTGAAAGTATTCAATCTGCTCTGTTCATGGATGACGAATTCCTCAGTCAGTGGCCATCTAGTCTATTTATGCCTAGCTGGGAGAAAGAGATCGTTCCAGGTAATTGAAGTGAGTCACCAATAATCTCCAATTTCGAAAAGGATACTCGCCACCATATAAGTGTTAGTTTGACCCCAGTTGTAATAAGGCGGCCGGCGTCACTGATTCTTTGACGTGTTAAGGTGACACGCGAAATCTTGACTCGGGATTTCGACCGCGTTGAGGCTACGTTGACCACATCTTCACACTCCGTCAGATGACTGAGCAACGCCACATGTGCAGGCGATGGACACTCTTTGTTTTCCTTGACTTCAATGGTGCGTTCGATTCTTTCGACCGGCCAGTACTGTCGACCACACTTTCTCAACAGAGTATGCCTCAGGAGTTAGCGAACATAATCCGGTTCCTATATTCACATACCACTGTGTGTGTGCGAGCATATGACGAGTTCTCCAAAAACCTACCTAAAAAAGAGATGTCCAGCAAGGATGTCCACTCTCTCCACTCTTGTTCAACTTCATCATTGATGAAATAATGAGACGAACGCTGGGTCTTTAAACTGTTTTTGGTGAAAACCTCGTTGATCTGGAGTACGCAGACGATGTCACCTTCATTTTTGAAGACGAAGACATAGCACAAGCTATGTCGGATGGACTGATCACCATCATACAACCTTTCGGCATGCGCATTGCACCTTCAAAGTGCAAAGTCCTGCTTCGGAACGTAAAGTCTCTGAACATATCCCTTACAATGTCTAGGAGAATCACTGAATATTGTGAAACACTTTACATAACTCGGTATTATCCCTGATGGAAGTATATCTGATGACGTCATCAAATGAATCCCAAAGGCACGAATCAGGTTTACTTATTTGCGTCACCTGTGGCATCAAAAAGGTATGTCACTGAATCTCAAAGTTCGCACGTCCCAGGTAACAGTACGGGCTGTGTTTTTGTATGGCTGTGAGACGTAGCCTCTGAAAATTGATGATGTAAGGCTTCTTCAAGTTTTGACCATCAGTGCCTTAAAAGCGTTGTTGCTGTCGGATGGCGTCAATGGATTAGTAACGAGGTGATTAGAAAACGGGTGCTCGCTTGTGCAGCAGGTACTTCAAAACATGCCCACTCATCTGCTACGCATACCGAAACACCATCTGTCGGGAAGAAGGTTGTCCTCTGTGCCTCCTTCAGAATGACACAAACCACGATATGGTGAGCGTATGACTTGGCAGAGGTGTGTGAAAGAGATTACGGAGAACTCGGGTGTTTCAGTGCAATACGCCTTCCAGGATGAAGTCCCCATGAACCCTACGGAGCTTGGCAGAAAACGTTGCAAGAAATGTCGGCTAATCGATGTCAATGTGATTTGTGTCGCCGGTTGCTTTTCAGGTTGTCTGCCTAAGCACTTGAGGGTGTAGGCACCTAAGAATGCTAGCGATAGGCCAGGACCAGGTTCATGCACTGTTTTATTTTCATTCTAAGGCTCTAAATATAGTTAAACTTTGTGATTGTACGTCAGCGGAGCATCAGTATTGACACTGATGTTGTTGTATCTGATGATGGTGACGATGAGGAGTCAGAATGCTGCAAATTTGGCCATAAGTTGGGCAAAACAAAATGGATAGAACTGGTTAGAACGCTTCTAAAAATATCCACGTGTAAGTAGAGCGAACCCCCTCAGATATCCTTGATCCAAAGTGGCCCTTTGAATATCTTATCGGAAACATGTTTTATGTAGCCAAGAACTATCCATGGGGTGTTTTTAAAACGGAACTCCTAATACACTGGCTCCTATTTCCTGAGGTTACGGAACTTAAAACTAAGTGAATCCGCCAAACTGACTTTAGTCAAGGTGGCAAGAGTTACAATGATAGACTATTCACCATCGATTATCAGTGGCACCCGGGAAATCTATGTCCCACATCCGAGCTCAAAATTACATATCACTTATACAAGAGCGCTCTAATCTGATCCAAATAGTGCATATTAAACTGTATAAGTGCAATGCACAAAGAACGATGGAAACAAATGTGTTTATTTTTGAGCAAAACAACACAAATCAACGCTAACTGCTGGATACGTTTGGTCAGTTGGGTTGGACGATGAGTTTTGCGACTGGTTTTACTTTTAGTTTCTTCTCAAAAGTATATTTACGTGATAGCCAACACACTGTGGGAGATATCACCGTATATTGCCATATACCGTGTTGTTCAGCAAAGACGCTGACGGACAATGCCAACGAACTTGTCAGTTGCACATCTGCTGCATTTCTGAAAGCGGCGCCTCTAGTTTCGATTTTGGACAGCTCGGCACAACCTGGCATAGTTAGTAGACTTCCTTACCTGGTATATGGTAATAAGCTTTTCTATCTTGATAATTCGGCTGCCTAATTTTTTAAGTTTATTATTACCCCATTTTTATCAGTACCATTCTGAATCATCATACGCTCATTATGATTTATCAGCCAATATCATGTACCTCGTATACATCTCTTCTTCACCATGTGAACATTTTTCAGTCTGGAGTTTGAAGTGAGTGTTTTGTTAAGTTGCGTAACCCGGCTCACTGTATGATCGTCCACAAAACTTTTCTGGCTAGCCCTAGATAAACCGCCAAGGAACGAAAATGCACCTTTCGGTAGCCATTGAGCACACGGGTGTACTTAACCTGAGGTATATTCGTGCACTTTTCCTAGCTGTCCAAGCTGCACTGTAGCACAAGTCGACATCTGGTTTATGCAGACCGACGGGTAAAAATCATGTCCCAGTGTAAGATTATGCTGCGTCATTGATGAATTATTTATTTCCGCTGGTTGTCAGAATGTTCCGGAAGGAAGTGACTTGCAAATCTGAGGGTACGATTGCTTACTCAGTTGTCACATAGTTGTCGGTTGTGACAAGGCGGATGGGCGACTCCAGATTTTACTGTACATATATCGCTTGGTTCGGGTACTAAATGGCGTTTTCGCTAATATGCAAGCTCTATTTTTTAAATGTGTATCTCAGTCTCGTTGGGAATGGGTTTAGAAAATATCAGTATTAACCGAAGAAATTTTTACTTCGATGCAAACTGAGACAAAATGTTTCCCATGGTGATTGAAAGATGGTTAGGCAGGAAATTCTGAGCCTTTGCAATGACTAAAGTAATTTGGCTTCGCATTATCATGTCATCAAGGCAGGCAACTTTTGAGCTTATCCACTGACTGAAAATACGCATAAGTTTTGCTAGTAGAGAGAGCCACAAAACAGGTATGTTTAAGGCTCCGTAAGCAGTAAGCTGGATATCTAAGCCAGTTAAGTTCGTTCTAGCATCATTTAGGTCAGTAATCCTGTAATTCTGATTCCACATGAGTTCATAGGGGAATCTACCCAGAATCCCCGAGATTATTTTCCCTAATTATGTACAAGAAGAAATCAGCCCGGTCAGACAGCTGGTTTCGTTCAAAATTAAAAAGGATTGGGTAGAAATCGTTATCTGTCACGAAGAGACTGGACCTTACAGTGGCGTGATGGTTTGCGCACCTCAGTGGTCCATTGAGCTGTACTGGGGTGTCCCCATGACACTCATAGTCTCGCATACCAGGTTGGTCAAAGGTTAGAGGTCTGGTGAACAAAGTCTTCTAGTCCTCCAGGTTGGGGGTTGAAACATGTGGCGACTTGTTTCGTAAAAATGGTAATGCGTTTGCATTCCCCGTCAAACACCACTGCCTTGTGGTTAGGCTTTCGTGCCAAAGGCTTCGGTTGAGGACCCTAATCGTCCTCCCGTCTAGGTGTGGGCGCCCTGGTAATACCTTAGCCCTCGTACAACCATGACATTCTCATGGTTGTACGACAGTGAGGCATCGGTGCGCCCTGGTACTTAGCCCTCGTACAACCATGACATTCTCATGGTTGTACGACAGTGAGGCATCGGTGTTGAACACCAATGTCATGCTG
The DNA here is from genome assembly GCF_000715545.1 of Opisthorchis viverrini. Classification (NCBI taxonomy): domain Eukaryota; kingdom Metazoa; phylum Platyhelminthes; class Trematoda; order Opisthorchiida; family Opisthorchiidae; genus Opisthorchis; species Opisthorchis viverrini. The sequence goes on from NW_008751707.1 coordinate 1,780,942, forward strand.
TCTGTCATGATGATGATGATGATACTGATGATGATGAGAAATTGTTTTTCCATTTAACCAAGTTAAGAATTGCGTTTCCTAAGATTAAATTGACCCGATCGTGGTGTC
>NW_008751707.1:1781210-1790118 GCF_000715545.1 Opisthorchis viverrini
AACGAAAATGCACCTTTCGGTAGCCATTGAGCACACGGGTGTACTTAACCTGAGGTATATTCGTGCACTTTTCCTAGCTGTCCAAGCTGCACTGTAGCACAAGTCGACATCTGGTTTATGCAGACCGACGGGTAAAAATCATGTCCCAGTGTAAGATTATGCTGCGTCATTGATGAATTATTTATTTCCGCTGGTTGTCAGAATGTTCCGGAAGGAAGTGACTTGCAAATCTGAGGGTACGATTGCTTACTCAGTTGTCACATAGTTGTCGGTTGTGACAAGGCGGATGGGCGACTCCAGATTTTACTGTACATATATCGCTTGGTTCGGGTACTAAATGGCGTTTTCGCTAATATGCAAGCTCTATTTTTTAAATGTGTATCTCAGTCTCGTTGGGAATGGGTTTAGAAAATATCAGTATTAACCGAAGAAATTTTTACTTCGATGCAAACTGAGACAAAATGTTTCCCATGGTGATTGAAAGATGGTTAGGCAGGAAATTCTGAGCCTTTGCAATGACTAAAGTAATTTGGCTTCGCATTATCATGTCATCAAGGCAGGCAACTTTTGAGCTTATCCACTGACTGAAAATACGCATAAGTTTTGCTAGTAGAGAGAGCCACAAAACAGGTATGTTTAAGGCTCCGTAAGCAGTAAGCTGGATATCTAAGCCAGTTAAGTTCGTTCTAGCATCATTTAGGTCAGTAATCCTGTAATTCTGATTCCACATGAGTTCATAGGGGAATCTACCCAGAATCCCCGAGATTATTTTCCCTAATTATGTACAAGAAGAAATCAGCCCGGTCAGACAGCTGGTTTCGTTCAAAATTAAAAAGGATTGGGTAGAAATCGTTATCTGTCACGAAGAGACTGGACCTTACAGTGGCGTGATGGTTTGCGCACCTCAGTGGTCCATTGAGCTGTACTGGGGTGTCCCCATGACACTCATAGTCTCGCATACCAGGTTGGTCAAAGGTTAGAGGTCTGGTGAACAAAGTCTTCTAGTCCTCCAGGTTGGGGGTTGAAACATGTGGCGACTTGTTTCGTAAAAATGGTAATGCGTTTGCATTCCCCGTCAAACACCACTGCCTTGTGGTTAGGCTTTCGTGCCAAAGGCTTCGGTTGAGGACCCTAATCGTCCTCCCGTCTAGGTGTGGGCGCCCTGGTAATACCTTAGCCCTCGTACAACCATGACATTCTCATGGTTGTACGACAGTGAGGCATCGGTGTTGAACACCAATGTCATGCTGTCGGTGATGATGATGATGATACTGATGATGATGAGAAATTGTTTTTCCATTTAACCAAGTTAAGAATTGCGTTTCCTAAGATTAAATTGACCCGATCGTGGTGTCTGTATTCATTCAAAGGAAAAAAGCGCACAATACGTTTTAGGAAACTGAATCTGTTCTCATTTATAAAGAATCATTCCGGATAAATATCACTGTAAAAATATCCCTGTTCGAACCGGGACTCATACTTGAACTTTTTCATCGGGCATTATTATTTACTGATTCTCCGGGAGCCATTCAATCTTGCACCTTGGTTTGACATTTCCCGATCTCTAAATCAGGTAAAATGTATTTCGGGTAATACTCACGTTTTGACAGATTTTCATGCGCTAATGACGAAGATTCGTGAATCTCATTCTTTTATTCTTTGAAATCGAGATTTTTTGTAGAGGCTTTAAATGCTGGATTGATGAGGTCTTGAAGTTGTATTTCATTTGAATTACCCGGGTTCTTCAAACTGCTTAGTATGTGAAATTCTCCGACATTTCCAACATCCCATGAAAACGTGAAGGAAACGCACTGGGTTTTCTGTTTATTCCCTCGGCCATGTCTAGACAGTTTCTTCACCCCGAAAGATGTCCCTCCAAGATAATGTTAACCAAGTGAATCTTTCGTAAATCTCTGTTAATGCGAACGATAAGCAGGTTACAGTGCAGTCTGTTAATAACAGGTTGTTTATTTGGCAGAGCAGCTCGTCTATCGAATTCTGAGTGGCAGAAACTGGGGCTTGTTTATTGCTACGAGACTACTGAAAATCCGATATAGTTCAAGTAGCATAGCGAGCCAGGTAAAATTAACTTTTTGACATTGTCGGTGGGACAATGTAAGTACAATGAATAGCAGCCGAAACACGGTGAAATCTGTGAAGACTGGGAAAAGCAGTTTGTACAGTGTCACGGGGAATGTAGAGCATTACAAATTTGTGTTGATGGGCTACCAGAGTATCTAAGCGGTTGCGCAGTTTGCAGGTCATTCTGGGTGGATATTAAGTTAGTCTAACCACGTTGACATCTGCGTACCATGCACTATGTTCGTGAAACTAAACTTTCGCGAATTTTTAGTTATTCGATTCAAGCGATGCTCGTATCGGTACGCTGATATCTTATTTATCTATTGTGTAGACTAGATTGTGCATTTCTAGGTAACGAATCTTTCGCCCAATGTTGGTGACAGGAGAGAAGACCATGGTACCAAGTTAAACACGACTGTTTATGGCAGGTGGTATCCTGGCATCACATGCATGCCGCGAAACGAAGCGAATGAAACCAGTCTTTCTACAAGATATTGTGGTGCATCAGAGACTGATATATCTATATGTGTTGTTGATGCGAGACGCTATCTCTGATTTCCTATATGAAAGATCGATTGCAGACTTTACATTCACTTCCAAGGGTGTGACAGCCAACAGCACTAACATTCATCTGGCTTAAACTCCGCTCCCCTGATCGAATTTTGTGGGGCCTGTAATTGCGTTGCGTCCTGTGCTGGTTTGGTTTTCCTGGTTTCGCATAGAAAATTGGCTTGCATAATGTCATTTCGCGTAAACTGAATACAGACTTTATATTCCTCTCTGACGAAATACACTCATTTACATCTTAAATCGAGACTCGATTGAACCTATCTTTTGCGATATTCTTTAGCTTTTGATTTCTCCTCATCCTGATGAGTAGTATGTTTCGTCAAACAGATTTGTTGTGGTATCTCTAAAATCGCATCAGTTAAATTGTTGGGAAGCCTTCATGTGACACATTTAGTTGAAGAATAGGGTAAACAAGTGTTTTAGTTGCGTCTACTGTTAACACCAATGCAAATTTGCAAATGATTGTATTTTTCAGTTGCGCATGGCTTGAGGTTCAAGTAGAACGCAAGGTTAGTGAAAACTTGGAAACTTCTCCTTTCTGAAGAGCTCCAAGAAGAATTTGGTAGTATGCTGTCGAGGCGTTTTCAGCAACAATGTGAGTAGCGTGTCCTTTCGGGAAACGGTAATCCGCTTTGTTTGCTCAAGGAATTCCAATACAATTCCAATGCTAATACACTAACAACCCGACCACTTGACAACCAACCTATGCGCCAAAAAATCATTACAGACAGCCATTCATGAACATCCAGAGAGTCCAGCTGAAACTCTTGATTTGACACTTGTTTTGATATTAGTTTGAAATGTAGGTGGGTAGTTAGCTTTGTGGTGCTTATCCGCGGCTACTCAACAGCCAAAGAAAAACAGACGAGAAGTGCTATATTCTGTCGTTCGGAAGAACTTACGAACGATCGGTTAGCTAAGTAGCTTGGCTTGTAGGCATTTAAAGGCCTAGACTGGCAAATCAACTAAGGATTTTACCACTCGCCACCGTACCGGTAGTGAACACTACGATCACCAACACCACTGTCGCTGGTCGGTGAGACTCTTCCACTTCCGTGTACTGTCCATCACGCGTAACCGCGACCAAATCGATGTCTCGCTAGAGATTTCAAGCACTTCCGCATGCACCGGATCCATGTTTTTTCTTGGATTGTTTCACAACCGACTTGCAAGTCCTAGCGAACTGACAATGAATCGATATGAAATCCCATTACAGGACCGACAGAATGATATTATCAGTCTGAGGGAAAGTTATTGGACATTCGGCAGTCAACCTGCTTGTCAACATTGGAATGCAAGTTCGTCATGAAGATTCTCCACATAGGGTACCTACAACCCTCAGTGTATTAAATCCCACGAGGCTTGCCAACTGAGTGGATAAGAATACTTCAGAAACTGTTATTCAGCTGTGAACAATAGTGATGAAAGCAGTCACGATTTCTGACTTCTTCACAAAGTTCAAAGGTCCCTACATATTGGCATGTAACTTGCCGGAATATCTATGTGAAAGCGTGATGTGGATATAAAGCCACAAAACGGTGGCAGGATAAAACTTTTACTGAAAGATTTGATGATGAAATGCTCTCGTTTCACCGCAGTTCTGCCTTAACAGATGCGGAACTTTTGAGCATTTTGATAACATTTCTACCAACAAAACCAGATACCGAGTGTATCAGACAATGCGCTTAACTGATTTTACAGTCAGTTACGACGTATATTACTGTTCATTTGCAATTCGTGGTCAGTAATCGGAAATGGATACGAAAAGACGGTTGACCAACGCGGAATATTCGAACCACTATGCTAAGTAGAAATGCAGTAGGAACTGCACGAAATAAGCGAACTAGACTCATTCGCAAATCTAGAATACTCTACCAAGTGAAACACGAGGCGGCCTGGTGCAGCACATTCGGTTGCTTAAAAACATCATAAACAAGAGATTTCGCTGGGTTCCAGGTGAGTGTCCAGCAAAACCGAATTGGTTTGCAAATGAATGTATTTCGTTAATTTTGCGCTTTCTTGGTTCATGTAGAACATAGGGTTGACGAACAAATCGGGGACTGCGCCTACCTGATGATCCCTAAGAAGAGCAAAACTAGTCGCGGGTTGTCGGAGAATTTTGAGCAACCTTATGAATAGTATTTTGAGCCTACAGTTGTTTTTAGTGCATTTTTAACTCTACCAGTCTTGTGTGCACCTCTCATCCTTAGATGATTGGCTCATCCAGTGAGGTCCATAATTGTGGGGATTCTCGACGTAGTGTGCCGGGTCCAGAAGCCGCTAGTAGTGGAGGATGCAGTATGTTCGTCAATAAAAGTTGTCCCCAATGCATAGTACGGACACTAATTAACAATGTTGCGCAGTGCAAGAACAGCATCAATCAATTTTACCACCCGTTCTTTACTCATCCTTCAAATTAACATGACGCCCAAAGCGAACACCACCGTATCAACACTGATTTGTTCCGTTTGGTTTTATTGCCCACGCTGCTTCCATGCATGGCTCGTCCATATGAAAGTTGCAATCATCAATGAACCTAACTCGATCCCTGGATCTGAGTGACTGGAGCTCCTATTACTGTTCATTTGCAATTCGTGGTCAGTAATCGGAAATGGATACGAAAAGACGGTTGACCAACGCGGAATATTCGAACCACTATGCTAAGTAGAAATGCAGTAGGAACTGCACGAAATAAGCGAACTAGACTCATTCGCAAATCTAGAATACTCTACCAAGTGAAACACGAGGCGGCCTGGTGCAGCACATTCGGTTGCTTAAAAACATCATAAACAAGAGATTTCGCTGGGTTCCAGGTGAGTGTTCCAGCAAAACGAATTGGTTTGCAAATGAATGTATTTCGTTAATTTTGCGCTTTCTTGGTTCATGTAGAACATAGGGTTGACGAACAAATCGGGGACTGCGCCTACCTGATGATCCCTAAGAAGAGCAAAACTAGTCGCGGGTTGTCGGAGAATTTTGAGCAACCTTATGAATAGTATTTTGAGCCTACAGTTGTTTTTAGTGCATTTTTAACTCTACCAGTCTTGTGTGCACCTCTCATCCTTAGATGATTGGCTCATCCAGTGAGGTCCATAATTGTGGGGATTCTCGACGTAGTGTGCCGGGTCCAGAAGCCGCTAGTAGTGGAGGATGCAGTATGTTCGTCAATAAAAGTTGTCCCCAATGCATAGTACGGACACTAATTAACAATGTTGCGCAGTGCAAGAACAGCATCAATCAATTTTACCACCCGTTCTTTACTCATCCTTCAAATTAACATGACGCCCAAAGCGAACACCACCGTATCAACACTGATTTGTTCCGTTTGGTTTTATTGCCCACGCTGCTTCCATGCATGGCTCGTCCATATGAAAGTTGCAATCATCAATGAACCTAACTCGATCCCTGGATCTGAGTGACTGGAGCTCCCATTCATACCAAAAGGCATTTGGTGGGAAGTCGTTTAAACACATTGCATTATCTTGTTTTATCTAAGTTAAGAAGTCATGCCTTTTTGTACATCCTTGGAATGCTCTAGTGCCTTCGCTGATAGTGAGTACTGGTCTCTTAAATCCGACTGACGCATGGGACTTCCCAGGTTATGTGATGAGAAAACTGACAATGATGAATGGTAACTGACAGTACGGTACCTACATCCAGACACTGGAGTACTGATGCTGTCAGTCGTCTCCATGAGTAGACCGGTAGGATAACTGAGCAGGACAAAGCAGCGGTTCAAGTCACGCTACTAATTCGTCGAATAGGTATGCTCATCTATCCAAATTTTAGCCGTTAGAGTGGATCATACACAAACGCTGACCTACATTATTTCCCTGGCTTGTGCCGGAACATTATACATTTCGTTGGGTTGGTTTAGTCATCGATCACCCAGTGAATACATGTGCGATATTTATTCACGACCAGGCAGATCGCTAAAGCTGACGACTATGTCGCTTTTTGGTGTAGGCTGGTTTACGCATCGACCTGTGTCGCGGTTCTGTACCATAAAGTGTGACATTCCCAAAATAAGTTGACTTGGTTCTAGTCTGAGAACACTGCACAAAGCGGTGGAACGTGGCATGCGACGGCGTCATCTCAGGCCCAATCGAAGGATTTCTAACATCAAAAGCAGAAAAATCATCTTGGCTGCTGTCGCGCACAGATCATGTTTTTCATTTCACCATGCGAAAGAAACCGGTGGGGTGAAATCCATGAATTTTCCTTCCGAGCATGGTAGGCACAAGACACTCTCACAACAGTAGAGAAACCAGTGGAACTAAAAATCAAAAATGGTGGTGGAACCACACCGAGTGATCTAAACTAATGAAATAGTGGTCATGAATTAGGTTATTCTAGCCAGAACAAAACAAAAAATGTGCTCGCTGGTACAGGCAACAATGTGTACACTGTGAAGCTAAAAACAGATCATTTTACTGCTGTACCAATGTCTTGTTGATCTGCACTCACAATAACAACGAACTCACGTCCATATTGGTGAAAAGCATGGTGCCGTACTGGAAGAAGTGGAGACACTGAGCATGCATGCTTAACATCAGTCGAGCGTGATTAGAGTAGTTAGCGATGGTACTGTGAATTAGGTTTATGCTTTGCTCTGTCTTCGTCAGTGTGGTCCCGACGACTTTCAGGGTAATAATAAAATGACCGTACAAATACACCGGTTTTCGGGGTGACGATCGGGAAAATTGGACAGGTTGTTGTTTATCGTTTCAGAAGAACAGAATATAAACAATCGGCAGTTTTCTATCTGGGCAATGTTTCGCTTTTGACACAAAAGCTTCATCAGTGAGCAGGTCACCGAGGTAGCCAGGTTTCAAGGCAGACAGAAAACCAATCAGCACTAGATCAGTGCTGAGTGTCAATTAACGGCTCCTTTTGGTTAGTGTAGTTGCCAATATCTGGCATTGATATGTTGGGGTGAGGTTCAGATTGGTTCCAATCAGGTTTGGTTTCTTAATCGCCCACTTTTGGGTGCTTTAGCTTATGGTTCACCACAAGTGCAACCGGTGGGTTTCGTTAGTCTTTGTGGGCTTGTGTGTTGCGACAATTTAGTTAGGGATAGGGAAGGTGGATAAGGTTAATTGGAACTGAGATGGTGACTACTCCCGTTAACCGCCTATGTCAGTTCGACTGATCGAAAACAGTTCTCCACACGCTTACCAGTTTCACGCCTTCGATTCTGTTAACACTGGGATGCTTGGTGATTTCTACAACCTTGGCCATCACTCTCTGTGACCTGGACCGTGGACCTCGCCTCAAAACCTCGACCTTTTGTAAACTCATTTTGTGACCCGTGTCTAGTGTATGTTTCGCAATTGCCGAGTCTTTCAGTAACGCTCGATATTCACCCCACTTTCTTGGCGGCCCGTTTATTTTCCTTCTATGCTCTCCGATTCTGGTATAAAGTCCCCTAGCAGTCTGTCTTAGTGCAGTTGCTACACTTAATTTTGTAGACAGTCCCTGATTCTGTTCGCCGCGAAGCGATCCTTCAGTTGTACCAGTGCAGAGTGCTGTTTAATCAAGTTTTTCCGCCTGTTTTTTGTGACTAATTTTTTTATTCCTCAGAAATTCTACACTTTCGTAACCCACCCTACCATCCACAATCCAACGGTCAAGTTGAAAGCATTTTTGGTATTTCTAAAACAAGCCCATCAATACCAGAGTTTGAAAACCGCACTAACCAACAGGAGCTGTTAATTGGCACTCAACACTGATCTAGTGCGCTAATATGAAGGCGTCTAAGTGACTGGTTTCTCTGTCTCCTTCAAACCTGGCAACCTTGGTGACCTGCTCACGGATGAAGCTTTTGTGTCAAAAGCGAAACATTGCCCAGATAGAAAAATTCCGATTGTTTATATTCTGTTCTTCTGAAACGATAAACAACAACCTGTCCAATTTTCCCGATCGTCACCCCGAAAACCGGTGTATTTGTACGGTCATTTTATTATTACCCTGAAAATCGTCGGGACTGCATTGATGAAGACAGAGCAGAGCATGAACCTAATTCACGGTACCATCGCTAACTTCTCTAATCACGCTCGACTGATGTTAAGCATGCATGCTCAGTGTCTCCACTTCTTCCAGTACGGCACCATGCTTTTCACCAATATGGACGTGAGTTCGTTGTTATTGTGAGTGCAGATCAACAAGACATTGGTACAGCAGTAAAATGATCTGTTTTTAGCTTCACAGTGTACACATTGTTGCCTGTACCAGCGAGCACATTTTTTGTTTTGTT
>NW_008751707.1:1791751-1802938 GCF_000715545.1 Opisthorchis viverrini
CTGGTACAGGCAACAATGTGTACACTGTGAAGCTAAAAACAGATCATTTTACTGCTGTACCAATGTCTTGTTGATCTGCACTCACAATAACAACGAACTCACGTCCATATTGGTGAAAAGCATGGTGCCGTACTGGAAGAAGTGGAGACACTGAGCATGCATGCTTAACATCAGTCGAGCGTGATTAGAGAAGTTAGCGATGGTACCGTGAATTAGGTTCATGCTCTGCTCTGTCTTCATCAATGCAGTCCCGACGATTTTCAGGGTAATAATAAAATGACCGTACAAATACACCGGTTTTCGGGGTGACGATCGGGAAAATTGGACAGGTTGTTGTTTATCGTTTCAGAAGAACAGAATATAAACAATCGGCAGTTTTCTATCTGGGCAATGTTTCGCTTTTGACACAAAAGCTTCATCAGTGAGCAGGTCACCGAGGTAGCCAGGTTTCAAGGCAGACAGAAAACCAATCAGCACTAGATCAGTGCTGAGTGTCAATTAACGGCTCCTTTTGGTTAGTGTAGTTGCCAATATCTGGCATTGATATGTTGGGGTGAGGTTCAGATTGGTTCCAATCAGGTTTGGTTTCTTAATCGCCCACTTTTGGGTGCTTTAGCTTATGGTTCACCACAAGTGCAACCGGTGGGTTTCGTTAGTCTTTGTGGGCTTGTGTGTTGCGACAATTTAGTTAGGGATAGGGAAGGTGGATAAGGTTAATTGGAACTGAGATGGTGACTACTCCCGTTAACCGCCTATGTCAGTTCGACTGATCGAAAACAGTTCTCCACACGCTTACCAGTTTCACGCCTTCGATTCTGTTAACACTGGGATGCTTGGTGATTTCTACAACCTTGGCCATCACTCTCTGTGACCTGGACCGTGGACCTCGCCTCAAAACCTCGACCTTTTGTAAACTCATTTTGTGACCCGTGTCTAGTGTATGTTTCGCAATTGCCGAGTCTTTCAGTAACGCTCGATATTCACCCCACTTTCTTGGCGGCCCGTTTATTTTCCTTCTATGCTCTCCGATTCTGGTATAAAGTCCCCTAGCAGTCTGTCTTAGTGCAGTTGCTACACTTAATTTTGTAGACAGTCCCTGATTCTGTTCGCCGCGAAGCGATCCTTCAGTTGTACCAGTGCAGAGTGCTGTTTAATCAAGTTTTTCCGCCTGTTTTTTGTGACTAATTTTTTATTCCTCAGAAATTCTACACTTTCGTAACCCACCCTACCATCCACAATCCAACGGTCAAGTTGAAAGCATTTTTGGTATTTCTAAAACAAGCCCATCAATACCAGAGTTTGAAAACCGCACTAACCAACAGGAGCTGTTAATTGGCACTCAACACTGATCTAGTGCGCTAATATGAAGGCGTCTAAGTGACTGGTTCTCTGTCTGCCTTCAAACCTGGCAACCTTGGTGACCTGCTCACGGATGAAGCTTTTGTGTCAAAAGCGAAACATTGCCCAGATAGAAAACTGCCGATTGTTTATATTCTGTTCTTCTGAAACGATAAACAACAACCGATCGTCACCCCGAAAACTGGTGTATTTGTACGGTCATTTTATTATTACCCTGAAAGTCGTCGGGACCACACTGACGAAGACAGAGCAAAGCATAAACCTAATTCACAGTACCATCGCTAACTACTCTAATCACGCTCGACTGATGTTAAGCATGCATGCTGTGTCTCCACTTCTTCCGGTACGGCTCCATGCTTTCCATCAACAAGACATTGGTACAGCAGTAAAATGATCTGTTTTTAGCTTCACAGTGTACACTTTGTTGCCTGAACCAGGGAGCACATGTTTTCTTGTTTTATTCTGGCTAGAATAAGCGGCTGGTAATTGTTCTTAATTCGTGACCACTACCTGATCACTACTCAACTGTCTAAGTCGGTCGTATTCCATGTGGGCATTATGACGTTTCCAGGCTTATCACAACATAACACCGGACAAACTGAACATGAATTGGCCAGTATGGAATCGCTTGTGCATATGCCCAGTGAAGGGTATTAAAACAGTTGTGAGGTATCTAACCTAGATCTGATCTTGCTCGGAGAAGTGGGAGTGGAACCATATGACGCTCCCCAGAGACAGTCCGGTCGATTGTTCTGAGAAAACCAACGTATTGTTGACGAAATGTTGCAGTGGTGTTGGCGTATAAAACATAATGAAGCCGACGTGGATGTTCAAACATAGGTTCACAGAGGTACCTAAATTTTTGAGGATTTCTTCGAACATACACTCAATTCCTCCAGGAATATCAGGCGTCTTGTTCACGTACCGCTTCAGCTCACTATGTGGCATGCGGTGATGTGTTACATTTCCACCAAGGTTAGGGCTAAGAAAAAAAATCAGTAAATTGCTTAGTGAGATGTATCATGAGCTGCATACAGCTGATATGGACACCGGTTTCATATCAAAACTTTTGGTGTGGCAACGCTTTCAGGGGACACTGGAAAGCACAACGAAAGAAACGGATCCTCAGCATCTTTTCCACAATGCCGAAATCATATAAATGCCCATTATAAGAGAGGATTGCTTCTCTGTAGTGTTAACTTCCACTGAATGGTCTTCCGAATGAATGATGCGTTGTTGAAGAAAATTGACACTTTTCTCGAGAAATATACTCTTTAGCAAATCAATTTGGTGTTCATGAGAGACTCAACTGAATCTCTCGTTTATGATATGAGTGCATTTCTCGAAAACAGTCCAATTTGGGTTCAAGTATAACATGAGGTTGACGGAAACTCGGGGACTGCGCCTGATGGGCCCCAAGAAAGGCGAAACCGGTCGTGGTCTGTCGAAGAGTTTTTAGCAACCTTGTGAGTAGCTTCCTTTATGGACAAATGACACTTGTTTTGATCAAGCAACATCCGTTGTTTCTCAGCCCATTTCCACAATGGATGCTCTCATTCCAGCCGATTTTTTTGGACTCGATTGCACTAAGAATTCGTTTGCGGCTTTGCAGATTGCCTCTACAAAAGTTCTTTCTTTCTACCGTAAGTTCCAAACTTGAACAAAATAAGTGAAACAGTCACGAAAAATTCAGTTGTCAGCCGTACTGCCACGCATTCTGAGGGGGAAATCAGCATGGTTGCTCTACCTCATAGGTATCAAACTAGATAGTGTATGTTGACCAGAACGGAGAACGTTATGTAAAACGGTTACGATTTACTCGGCATAAAGATTATAAACCGAATTCTTGAGTATGATCTGTTGGTCAATAACCAAACGGAAGTCAGTTAGCTCCGGAAAACATCGAGTAGCACACGAACAGATAAAGGAACCGATTGAGTTGCAAGCTGCACATTTATATTTATGACCGGACGTAAGCTGTATTTTTATCTAGAGAAACTGATCCCATGGCATCACTCCGCGGAAAACTTGTGAACCGAACCGTCGGCCCACAAGAACTGAAGAGTGACGCTTTTCGTAGGGTCCACATGCAGATTTCAGTCCGATGAATGCCAATTACTGGCAATCTCAGAGCGTCACTAACATTGTAATGCAATACAGTGCGTCAACTATTGTGACTGTGAATGCACTTGGATGTTTTCTCAACCAAGGACAGGTTTGAAGAATGCTTTCCTTGAGCGCCCAACCAATCGCACTCGGTCTGCCACTCGGATGTTCCTTCGCCTACAAATGATATGTTACTACACGCGCCGGCGGGCTGAAACCCGAGGTGCATCAGCGTCCCCGTAATGGGTCAGGCGGTGGTAAGCAAACCATCGTATCCAGTGGCCTCAAAAATCGTCCCTACAGGGCAAACTTCAGATGCGGATGGTCGTGCATCGGCCGTGTCATTTCAAACGAACTGCAATCAGGTGCTGGTCTGTAAATCACACATTCTTGAAATGATGTCGTAGAGTTCGTAGTCAGTCCCCAGAAGCCAGTTAAGAATCGCATCACCGCAAACCTACTCTACATGATGTGCAAACAATGTAGCTGATTAAGGCGAAGACTCGACTGCACGCAAAACATGGTATTTCGTAGTCTTAAAAGCACAATTATCTAAATTAAATTGAAAATGCTACAGTTTTAACCAAGGCAGCATGCCATACCTTGGAATTTTGGCACTGTTGACGGAAAGTAAACTTTCAAAAATCTAATAGTCATGTTGGTGATCCAGCTGAACCTGTTCTGGATGGTGCATCTGGGGGACAAGTGCACCTTGGTGGTTGGTGGGGCTGTCAACCTGGTCGGTTTATATCGCATGGAATGCAAAGCAACATAAGTCAAGGATCTAATGCAGAAAACTAAAAGCAGGCATTTCTGGTGTGGTGAAACAAATGTACTGTACGTTAGTTTACAGGTGATAAAATCTCCCATCAACACCAGTAGGCGAACCAGAGAAATGTGCACTACAAAAAAACCATTTGCAAACTTTTGTCATCCTAATGTGCACTACTTATTGCAGAGCTGAGTGATGAAGAAAATTTGCGGCGTTGTCTCCTGCACAGTAAGTTAGCTACGGGTGAATGATATTCAATTTTCGAGACAGTGGTTTCTGCTCTAAAAAATACGACAGTTCAAGATGAGGGAGTTCAAATTTCTTCCGGTTCAACACTTTCTGGGATGGATTCGGTTAAACATTTCGTGCCTTGGACTCAAACTGAATGGTATGAGCATGTCCCTTCTCTCAGAGAGGTTCACCGGGTGTGAACTACATGCACGTGACACAAAAAGGCCCTCATTCTATCTGTAAGAATAAATTTACGCCAAAAAGAAAAAATATAGATGATCATAATTTCCGATATAATATAGTATTTACCGTTTGCAGCTATTCATTATTATCTGATTATGGGTCTATAAAATGAAACAAGACTAACAGACACTGATTTCATAGGAGTAAGTACTTGCAGTTATTATTCAGCATAAGTTTCATAGTAGGCCAGACTCCTTAATAGATGATGGATATCTTTCAAGAGGGTTCTGCTCACCGAACGGCTATTCTTTGGAACTACACTAACGAATGGATTTTATTTAAAATGCACTCGGTTTCTATGAAGTATTGTGCTACACATGTAGAGGTTGTGGTCCAGCTGGAGAAGATGGTTGTACCCATCTTCCACTTGTTCTTCATCCATTTATTGAGGATTTCCAACGTACTTCAAGCTTCGAAAGTTGTCGCGATTAAATCAAATCCGGTCGACACGATCAAACATATCGTAAGGATTACGCGTAAAATATCCATTTATTGTAGCGTTTTTTTAACTATTTACAATGGGGATTACTCGAACCCCATCCTGGAAGGCGATTCGTAACGACAGCACCGAGATTCTTCGTAATCTCTTACTTATCCCTCTGCCTGGTCAAGGAATGATTACTTCTCTGCTTCCGCCACTCTGATTTGGATGCAAAAACAGCAGTTTATTCGGCAGACGAGGTTCGTCGTGCGAAGTACATGACCAAGCTATCACAGTATTTGGTGCTGGACAGTGACGTCATCGGTGTGTCACTGCTGTGGTTTGCTGCAGGGGGTCTACAGTATGCAACCACACCGAGTACTCACGGGGCCTAGGTCGTTGATGCTTCCAAACAATACGAGATGATTTGGAAGTACCTCCGGAATTAATAGGTTTAGCATGGTAATATATAACCACCTTGACTTACGGACTGTACAAAGGTAAGTGCAGGCAATAATGCTGTGATGTGATCCCTGAAAAACATTTAAGATGTTGTCTTGTAAGTGAGGCTGATCAATGCCGAAAAGCCGGGGAGCACTGCGAAGCTGTTTCATTCCTAGTAGAAACCATCGACAGTGTGCATCTCACCGAACCCAAGGACGATTACAACTCCTGACCTCCTGGCTAAAGGTTCAAGAATAACCCGTTCGGCTACGATCGGTTGAGCAGCAGCGTGGTTAACTCGTACTTGGACAGAATATAGTGCCACTCATCAATAAGCCACGGCATCAACAGCACGTGATCACATGTTGACTACCTGCTCGAGAGATCACTTCCCAGATGGAACTTTCACCCAAAAAGGCCTTATCCCACGTGGCCTCTTAATCTTGGTGCAACATAGAATCGATTAGATGTCATTGTCAAATAAAAATGCAGTTACACTCTTCTTGTTCACCGATTTCGATTTATTTTTCTGAGAAAATTGGTGTTAGCGGTTATTCTTCCTAGTTTAAATTGTCCTTTGGTTCTTATTCCTACTTATTTCTTTTAGACTGCATAAATTTGAACTACTCGGCCATCCGGAGGATTGCGGGCTCTTCTAAGTTCACTACTGTTCGGCTTCTTTTACCATTCTTAGCGTTTCTCTAATCAACACCGTCGTCCTTTCTTTAGGAGTACCGCCTTATAAATGTTGACAGTGCATGTAATTCCGATTTTCGACCATCCCTGGGGAGGTGTCCTATTTCTGGAGAACCGCTATGCTGTGATGTAGCAAAGAATCGCTCTTCCATTCCCGTTAAGCTAAGGTCCTGCACAACTTGCCGTTTGCAGCTTTCCAAAAATTAAGCTGTACTTTGTGTGGCTTCCACTTACTTGCCTCAACATATCGATGATAACTTCCTACTTCTGTTGAGTTTTCCGGTGGTGTTGACAATAAGTTTGCTAATGATGATGTTGTACTGCGCGAACGTCGTTTGCTGATTGCCCTAAAACTCAACACGTACATTACTACTCATGTCTCATTCCATAAATCAGCCTCAAAACTTTGACTAGGATTGTGGAATACTTCTGTTGGGCAAAACGTCCGCTAGTATGTTTCTGCTTGCTGCTGGTGCGTCTCAAACGTGTCCATGATTATGTGTGTTATAACACTGCTTCCCGCTCATTAACTGAAGTAATGAATGATGAAGAAAATGCATCGTCTGCCGGCCTATATAGATCTCTTCAAGAAAAGTGCATCAGTTCCTCAGCTTTGGGTGAATATTTTAGTTTCACTTGCCTTGCGAACACAAGTTGAAGCCCTAAAAATCTCCCTATCTGACGCGGCCTCGAAAGCTAGTCAGTCGGTTCGCCAGCCAAGCCGTGAACTAAGCTAGAGTGGCTTCGGCTTCTGTAGTGCTTATTCGTATCCAGTCAAGGACACTTGTTTTTATTTGCTGTAAGGGAAACGCTTATCCTCCCTTGTTCTAGGCATCTTCACAATGAAAGTTCTTCTGTTATGATCCCATAAACCGTGCGGCCCAACTAACTACTGATTTTCCCCTAAATACGGAGCAATTGAATGATGGATTCGGTCGGTACTGGCATGGATTTACCAACTGGCTATGACGTTTGAGCAACATGGATGTTACACTGTTTCCTGGCATTGGCAAGTTCACTGGCGGGAATTAAGTTGAACAAACCAGATCGTTGTTGTAATGTACTACTCATAAGGTTGCTGAAAATCCATCGACAGCCCACGACCGGTTTCGCCCTTCTTGGGGCTTATCAGGTAGGCGCAGTCCCAGGGTTTCCGTCAACCTTATGTTCTACTTGAAACCAAATTGCACGAAATGAGCGAATATGCACTCATCTGCAAACTAATTTGGTTCTTTCGAGAGACTCACCTGGAACTCACCTGAGAACATCATAAACGAGAGATTCATCTGCGTTCCAGGTGAGTCCCTCGAAAGAACCAAATTAGTTTGCAGATGAGTGTATATATATATATATATATATATATATATATATATATATATATATATATATATATATATATATATATATATATATATATATATATATATATATATATATATATATATATATATATATATATATATATATATATATATATATATATATATATATATATATATATATATATATATATATATATATATATATATATATATATATATATATATATATATATATATATATATATATATATATATATATATATATATATATATATATATATATATATATATATATATATATATATATATATATATATATATATATATATATATATATATATATATATATATATATATATATATATATATATATATATATATATATATATATATATATATATATATATATATATATATATATATATATATATATATATATATATATATATATATATATATATATATATATATATATATATATATATATATATATATATATATCGTGCGTCCAGAATTGGAAGAAAGAACGAGCAGCATTCACACAATGACATGGGTTTTATAGGCCCAATAACCACGTTTCTTGGAGACCACTATTATGTCAAGTGTGTTTTACCAAAGATTTTTAATTGAATTCCTCTTAGTATACAGGTGATGCTTCACCTATAGTTACAAATGAACTATTGCTGGTATGAGTTTCAAAACTTGAAGAAATGACAATAAGCTAGCTATATTTTCCCACCTTGCGCACTACTTAGACGGATTCCTTAATTCTTTATAATGGTACGATTTAATGGTAGATCTCTTTAAATTTCTGTAATGATAAATGAGCCTGAACCCGATGCCTGGACCTTCTCAGGATGTAGGCAGTTGGATGATACTTTAGCTTCCTACTTGCGAATCGTTCTGGAAAGATGAGCGTTTTATGCAATGTCTAATGGTTATTGACCGGCAATTCTGCATCAGAATGATTCCGCGAACGACGCGATGATTTGTGTTGGTTTTCGTGGGTAAATATCGTGTCATGTGAAATTCCAAACGGAAGGCTCAGCTTATCGCACGTCACGTGATCATCTATACACTCGTTGCTCCCTGCGTGACGAGTTGTCACAAACGACAAATTTCAGTCAAGCGCCATCACTTCACATACGAGCCAGCTTCGCTCACTCTTTGGGTAGATTTAAAGGGTGTGCTTTGTGACGCGAGCTATCGATCAACGTGTGCAAGTCGATAATATGGTTCCAGGATGTAGACTCATTTATGTGCGAAGGATGTCATATTTGAATCACGGTATTCGTGCCCTGCTGCTTTGTGCATTGCTTGTAGACTTTTGTATGTATATTTATCTAGGCACAACCCGGGGCTATTCCAGAATATCTCACTTGAGTTTTGTGTGCCTGGAAGTTTAATGATACCTGCCGAAGTAAATCGGCATTCACTTCCAAGGATAATAAAATATTCTTCCGACCCATTCCACTACCATAATGGTCTATTTTTAAGGGGCATGGTCACAAGCAGAAACGCGAGCGATAGATGTGGAGGGGTGTAAAAGAGGATATTTGAAAAATTGGGAGGAGTTCTGTTCAAACTCGTGCCATCAGTAGTTTTTCTCAGTCGGCAGAAGTGATCCCAAAGTATGTGAAAAAGTTCGGCATGGAAGTACACATATGAAGACCAGCAAGTGAAGAAAGGACAATGCTCTCCAATGCTCTTTAGAATGCAGTAAGCTCTGGCATAGTCAAAACTCGCACATCAGGCAAAAGGTGTCTGTCATACATTTTCAGGTATCAAAATGACTGGTAAGAGAGAATGCTCAAAGCCCGGTACGGCGCACAAAGGTGTCGTAGGCACCTCGAAAGCCCAAAATGGTGAGTACACACACGTCACTGACTGTGGTCTTGGTGGATTGAGCAGAGCATATACTCCGAGATAAGATGATTGCCGGTTTGCGAACCCAAAAATCAACTCTCCACAACAGGAAATCATTTTATCACTGTAATCCCGTCGGACGTTTGTAACTCACATCCTCAGCAGACTGCATTAGAGCTGAATACTGTTGATATAGTTCCGAGAGAAGTATCTGTGTTTCCCCCCGTTGTTTTCTGCCGTAACTGTTAGTTTAACCCTAAGATCTATACTGACCTGACGAGAGGACTGAAAATATGAACGGTTTTGTGTTAGATGTCTCACCAAGTTACTTCAATTCCCTGAACTACGGCCAGAAGGAGAAACTATTTTCTTTGACAACTGCAAAACAGCTCTTTCACCGTCAATACTTCTTGGGAATCAAGCAATCTGCTAAACAGGCGTGGTGATTTGTATGGAAATAGGCCGGTCTGCCATCAAAAGGCGAAAACTGAAAATACAGAAAGGGAACTCGCAAACAGGTTTTTTATTGTTATCGATCAGCCAGTGAATTTCCAACTGATTCCCTTGTATAGCAGTAGCTCCTATCAACAAGCATGCCAGTGTTTTGCGAATCTTCCTTGAAACGAAACAGGATTCCGTTCGGTCTCTCTTTCACAGGGCCACGTAGCAACACATTCTCTAACCCTTCTATCAGTAAAGTAATACTACTTTCCCTTGTAATCTACTACTCACAAGGTTGCTGAAAATTCGTCGACATCCCACGACCGGTTTTGCCCTTTTTGGGTCTCATCAGTGGGCGCAGTCCCCGGGTTTCGGTCATTCTTATGTTCTACTTGAAATTAGCGAATATAGACTCATTTGCAAACTAATTTGGTTTTTCGTTAGATCATCACAAACGAGAGATTCAGCCGGGTTCCAGGTGAGTCTCTCGAAAAACCAAATTAGTTTGCAAATGAGTGTATATTCGCTAATACTACTTTCCTGTTCATCTCCACCGACTCACGAAACTTAAAGAGCTGATTTAAGGGCGGTGGTCGTTCACTTGTAAGTATGCAAGTATTCGAATTCATTTACGATCTGGATGCCTAGATAGTCCAAGTGTCTTCTGCAGTCCACTATACTTTTCTGGTCATTATTCGTTAGTGAACATGGAATTGAAAGTGGGCAAGCAACAAGTAAGGTGGATGAGATTCAAACAAATGGATAGGAAGGCTAAGCAAAATGTACCCGCAACTATTCTATACTCTACAGAAGCTGGCTCTGACTGACCTGCAGCGAGCGGTTTGTTAGCAAACACGAGACACACCCGCTCGTAGGAGCAAAATTTTCATGGCTGTCCACACATTGATTTCCTAAAAGTTTTATGTTTTACAAAACCTTTCCAACAATAAATTAGAATATACCTTGTAGCTGGTTCAGCAGAAACGTGTCAGCGAAGAAACCCCTCTCAGTAGGTTATCATTAGATTCGTACATAAATGTGGATCAAAATGAACCCATCGACAACTGAAGCGAGGTTGAACAGTATATTCCAAAAAGCACCGGTGTTGGATCGCTATGCGGTAACACTAAGGCGTTGGTCAGATGGGTCACTAATGGTAGAAATTTAGTAGACACTTTTCTATAGAGGAAAATGTTGGTAGCTCAGGTATCGTAGATGGTGGTCGTTGGCTTGTTCGCTGAGCTGGGCAATTTGATTGCAAACGTTTCATCACCAATCGAGGTGAC
>NW_008751707.1:1804345-1808228 GCF_000715545.1 Opisthorchis viverrini
AAAACGCAGAAATTTTGGCATACGGACGCACGAGGCACGGAAGAGAATTTCTGGAAGCATGGTACTCGACGGCAAATTCGATCAACCGGTGCATCGAACTGGACCCAATTTACGCACCCATACGTGCAAAAGACCAACAACTCAACCGGAAAACTCAAGGAAGACCGAATATTGGATTCACAAACAACGAAACAAGGAACTCCTTGGAGGCAAATCAATAAAGGTCACAACCCAGGACTGGAAGGGACAAAGGTCAACCTAGCTTCGACCAGATTACGACGGAGGGGATGCCAAGCTCAAAGGTCACGTGGGCATCGGCGAATGGGGATACAGGACAACGGAGCAACCAATGGAATCACCCGAGCGAACAACTAATCGCGACCAAAGGTCATCCCCTGCTAGCAGCACGTATATTAACACACGCACAACACTACCCAACGCACAACCACCAACCCACCACTACGCACTACTACGCTCCACAATAACGCACTGATGATGTCACCTCGATTGGTGATGAAACGTTTGCAATCAAATTGCCCAGCTCAGCGAACAAGCCAACGACCACCATTAGTAGGCACTTCTGATTAAATGCGAGGTACTCATGAGTAGTTGCAGAAAACTCAAGTTTCACAGCTACATCGTATAGTGATCGCCAGAGGAATCAACGCTCGAATGAAGGAATCGAAGCAGGAAGGGAACACATGTTACAAGTCGAGAATGCTGAGGATGCAAGACTATACCGGTTCATTCTGTGCGAGCGTGCTGTTTCAACTAGGTCTGGGTAAACGAGGTGTTTGGGCAGGATATTTTTCAACGCGGAGCTCTGGCCTCTATATGTGGAAGAAGGTAATTTCAGTTTTGTGAAATATCTAGGTTTTAGCCAGCCTTAGTAGGTTCAGACTGACTTTGAAGGTGTCTCTAATAGCGCTGGTAATACCCACTAGGTATGGAAAAACTTGACTGTTTGTGGGCCGCAGGAAACCCTTCCAGGGATATGACTGAATATGTTCAGTCATCTGTTTTGGCAATGATCTCGTCATCCAACGGATTCAACAGACCCCGTAAAATAAAAGGAAGTGACAGCTTAATATGGAAGAAATAAATTATTTTTCTTAATTTTTTCACATGAAGGGAATATTGTGCTTTGATGGAGCTTTAGTGAACTAAAAATTCTGTATAAATGTAGACAGACTGGGGAACGAACCATACGAAACTTCATGGGCTTGACAATCCAGGACACTGATACGTTCAGCATGTGGCCAGCCACACTTGTGGCTGACCATTACGATGCACTATGTAAAAAACATCTCGATGTAAGAAAAAAACGATTTTTTGTTCATCGCTTCTACTTCATTCAGAAGTCCGAGTGCACCACTGATCCGTTGGCTCGTAAAACGTGTTGAGGAACCATTTCTTTCTCCAATCTACCACAATTTGATCCGAACAGGATAAAAAACGGTCTGAACATTGTTGCCTCATAATACATCGAACACGTAGCAGAGCCTTACTGACAAGCGTATCGATGTGAGCCACACATAAATGTGCGACTCAGTAACTAATCTCAAGCCTAAAATTGGGAAAAATAGTTAGTTCATTCTGAAAATCGGTATATATTTAGTTGTCACCCAAGTGAAACTTCGTTTGTTTATCTTCGGCTCTCAACTTCGTTGGTTACCTGCATCATCTCCTAGTGCTATAAAGCTATCTATGGCCCCCTGGTTTAATGATACCATGTGGACAATGAGACGCTTTAAATCCTAGCATCTGAATAGTGCAGTTTACCGGCCGTAAAATGGGCCATCGAAATTAAGACTACCGGTTGTTTGTTATAATCTAGTTCCTGATCCATGTATGGTCAATGCATTAATTAGTTATTTAGTTATATGAATATGAAGAAGATACATAGCTAAATATACGTATGTTAGTGGCAACTAAAATAGGAATGGTACTGTATGTTTTAATACATGGGGTGCATGATATGCACATTGATATAATGATATGTCAATTTCGAACAAACGCAGAACGCTCGCCATTATCCGCCCTGATGGAAGTACCAGTCGCCCGCATATTTCGTACGAAACAGATTTCCCTGTGGCAGACGGTTATTCCCGACACGCATACGTCCACAACAGCTCAAATTCTTCCTCCGAGAGTGTCACTTTGGTGCCTGTTCAACCGGGAAAACAGCACATGGAAGTGCAACAGGGGGCTTTTCATGGTGCTGTTCAACCGACCACTTTTCATCGTGAGCACTGGATGGACTCGCATATTAGTGGTCGTCCGCACAGTGATCCACCACAGTTGGAGCCTAAACGCGTGGCACCGATTAAAGATGGGATGCGATCAACTATAGTCGGTCAGTCCAGACTGCGCCATTCTGATCCCACTTTGAATTCCCAAACCAGTTCGATATCCATTCAGCTAAAGTGAGTTCAACATTTTGCACATTTTGATATCTCATGCAAGTAATGCTTGTAGGCTACTTGTTTTCAGGATCTCGTCTAAAAATTCTCAGCTACCGATATTTTACGGTTTTTAAGCAACCCGTGAATTTAGTTTCAGTTGATCGAATACCCCATGCCTGGTACGCAGTAATATTTGTCCTTTTTGTGGTAAGTCACCTTTCTAAGACAACGAACAAATCCACGTTTTTATGCAACAAGCGGATGACCGCTGATTCTAACTGTTTTCATTCATAAGGGATCCTCTGTGTTTTCGTAATTTACATTCTTCATTTTTATCTGCACCCATCTGAAACACAAGTTGAAACAATGCGGAAAAAACATAAGGCGATACTAAGGAAGTAAATGCTCGATTTTGCAAGAGTCCTCTGTGATGAAAAGAGGCACCGTGTGGCTCCAGTGATCGGGTGTTAAAGGCATCCGAAAATCTTGGTCAAACCAAGAATTTCACCAGCACAGTGGCACATCGTGTCTTGCGGTTTTGAAGAACATTCAGCCTTCTGTTTCACGGATGCAGCTGGTTATTATAATTGATCCCATAGTAAATTATATGTACCAGCGTGGCCTCTTTTGGCCTGGTTCCACCAAAATCCACCCCAAATGAGCATTAGGTACCTCATATAAAGAGATGGTCAAACGGGTTCTAAAAATGAAATGTGTGTGGCAAGTCATGTTCGAAATTGCCTCAGCTTAACGATGAGAGGCTTTTTTTGCACCGCTGTCTTTAATGCCCGAAAAAACCATGAATGTAAACAGTTTCCCATGTGCAAAACTGTAGGAATTGATCTTTACAAGCCTGTCTGTCGTAAGTACTACGTTTACATCAGTACCTCGCAATTCATAGTAATTATGTGCAAAAACATTATCCGCCAAGAATTAGGCGTGGTGTATCAACTTATATCATAACATAGCCCATTGACCTTCCGTGTCCCGTTATAAGCAAATTGCAATAATCATTTTAGAGAGCTGATTTAAAATTCAGAATTTCGAGTTACTCATGGTTCAGTCTAACCACTTCTCTCCCGCTCTATCTGTCTATCTGCTATCTATCTATCATCTATCTATCTATCTATCTATCTATCTATCTATCTATCTATCTATCTATCTATCTATCTATCTATCTATCTATCTATCTTATCTATCTATCTAATCTATCTATCTATCTATCTATCTAATCTATCTATCTATCTATCTATCTAATCTATCTATCTATCTATCTATCTAATCTATCTATCTATCTATCTATCTAATCTATCTATCTATCTATCTATCTAATCTATCTATCTATCTATCTATCTAATCTATCTATCTATCTATCTATCTAATCTATCTATCTATCTATCTATCTAATCTATCTATCTATCTATCTATCTACCTATCTATCTATCTATCTATCTATCTAACTACCTATCTATCTATCT
>NW_008751707.1:1809319-1819837 GCF_000715545.1 Opisthorchis viverrini
GTCCGTCCGTCCGTCCGTCCGTCCGTCCGTCTGCCTGCCTACCTGTCTGCCTGTCTATCCGTCTGTCTATTATCCCCTCTCTGTCTACTTTTTTATCTGTTACTCTACGTCTACATATGTATGAATACACGACGTATCATTTAGAGCGAGCTTCAGCGATTAGGTTTCGGAGCCATGTTGCGCTATATGCCGAACTGTTTCATTTTAGTGGACTCTCGCGTCCTGCAATATAGTTTATCTTTTACTCCGCGGATTAACGCCGTTTTATCTCCTAGAGACATAAGGTTAGAAGAAATATGCGTCGGAATATTTCAGGGTTTTGACCGATCTGGTCAATAGACCTCAGGTCTACAGTTGTGTAACGAAGAGGCTTTAATGTTTTTTTTCAATGTGGTTCCCTAGTGGGATTGTTTATATGATTTTGGAGACCTGTTTGTAATTGCATTCACCTGAATCGCTCTCCATATGCGCGTGAATGGTGATTGTCAAACATGTGCACTTTGTATCATTTCACGTTACTCCTTAAACTACTCAGGTAAGCAGGCAAGTAGCTGAAATTGATTACTGTGGGTTGTACACTCACCGCGAAAAATGGTCATTACTGGGGTAGAAAGGAGAAGAAATCTGGCACGATACCCATTGTTGGCTGAACGGCTATCTAAACCAGGCTAAAATATGTCTGTCACTCAAGGCTACTCAGGGTACTGACTCCGGCGAAATTCACTGACACCCCACAGAAGAAATATTATTATGTCATGGTTGTCACTTCGCGACTTCTAAAAAAAGCAAAACCGTTGTACATTTTGAAAAGCAATAAGCTTGGTAAATTACAAGTGGGAAACCTTTTTATCGACACGCCCAAATTGGTACACTGGTCATTTGTTTCACTTTTATGGGTCGCATTTCAGTCGGGGTCGTCAGCCGATGCTCTCGAATGACCATCTCCTCACGGCAGATGTGAAACCTATCGATACGGATGTAGGAGGTGGATCGTACGCCTCTCGTCGTGCAGTGGTGAGTTTGGGCACTTTTGATGTGTGCGTTTGGTTGAAAATCAAAAGCAATGTCTTCCAGTGGAAAACACTTCTGTAATGACCAGCTGTAGTGTAGGAATTCTAAGCTAACTTCTAGCCAGATATCACGCCACCGGATATCAAGGTGCAGCCGATCGATATTACAGATACTCGACAATGAATGAAATTAAAAGAACATCGAGGGGTAGATGTGGAAGAAGAGCAAAGGGTAAAATGGTTTATTTTTGCGGTTGTGTTAGGCTAGATATTCCCTACTGCTGCTTAACCACGGAGAAACCCAAGCCAAAAGTCGTACCTTACTGGACATTTGAGTTTGTTTTGAAACTTCAGACAGCCATGGTTTCTACGCGGTGCACTAATGGCTGTTTGGTTTGATGACTAGAATTTCAGAATGAGTCTTAGATGCCAGTGCATTTTGGTGCATCCAAACTGTTTGTTGTGATGATGACTGACTCCGGTAGCAGATTTAGTGAATGTTCTGTGATGACAGCTGACGGGTGGTACCTGTGTCGGCCCAGTGCCCCAGGTCAGTTGTAGGAAAGGCACACTGTCCTGAACTATGCCGGACGACTTCTGAATCCGAAACTGTCTTAAAACTTTGGTTGTGATTTTATTGTTGGCAATCCTGGTTATGTGACCGTCTGCTATTCTGTTAGAAGGAATATTCAACATTGAATCGGTCCTTAGTCGGATTACGGGCTGCACTGTATTTAGATTTTGGGGTATCTGTTCTGCATCTGTGTGGCATCCTTGCATATGACAAAGATGTCAGCAACAAAGCGTTTGCAATAGAACATACCGTTGATTCGCTCTGTTAATTCTACAGGCCGTGATCTCGATGTCGATTTCTCTATTTAGTTCCTTGCTAACTGGTCACTTTCTCTATACTACCAATATCGATTCCACCTTAAATATGATGACAGTAGGCAACCGAATTAGGCATCGCACAGTTCCAAGAGTTTTAATAAGTCTATCGAACGTGCGTGACTAAACAGCGCAGGTCAGGTAGTATTTGTGTTTCGTCTTCCAGTACAGGTAATCATACAGGCGTCAGAAGTTTTAGGGCAAATTCTTCCTTTGGAAAGTAATGAGGCAAATGAGCACAATCTATACAGTTTGCTTTTTAAAAGAACCGTGCCAACAATTCGGTCGTTGAGAAGAACTTTTCCAAGCCAGAAACAATTGGCTAGGTTAGGTTAACCAAAACCAGCATATCTACTTAATCACTACCCCTCGCTTCTCATTTTATCATGGAAACGGAAATGGGACAGTCGAAAGCTTCAAGGCTTCCGAAAATACTCGCACTCTGGATGGTCGTAAAATGGATCAAAAATTTACGGTAAATGTTTGGTGGGCGTATTCTGACGTGTCGTAAAGTCTGCTACAAATACACGGGGAAAATTGAGTGACAGAGGCATCTATATATCAATTACGATTTCATGAGAAGCAATAGTATACAGTAATCCATTAGGTGAATTCAGGGAATGTCGTGGTACATCGACACCAGTTGGGCATTTAGAAAGAAGTTGGATGATGAGCTCCATCAAGCCAGTGTGTTGTAGCAGTTCTAAGTTATGACAAACTCACAGCCGGAACTCTTCCGGCTTGGGACTGGTACATAATATTTTGGCCCTTGTACTCCTAGTCGATGGGGCCGATTTCTAATCGTGGTACATATCCTAACCATGGGTCATAAAAGTGATCTTAAAAGGTGTTCCTCTAACATGTCATCTAGAGATTGTTAGCATGCATGGTGGCCCAGTTTCTCAGTCGATACATACCAAGCTTGTGCGTAAAAAGGACCTTATAACAAGCCATCAGCTTTCTACCAACAGGACCCGATTAACTTGCATCTACATGACTTCGTTTCGCTCCTCTTTTCCTTCATATGATGTGAAATTGATTAAATTTTTTTAGTGTTGCTGAATAGATTAAAGAGAAATTCCTGCGCATCACGGTGTTTGTCTCCCTATTAGATAGCTGAAATTGATCAAACAGGTACCTAATCTAACTATCTGATATGTACCTTCATGTGATAGTTGGGCAACCTTGTCAATCTGAGAGCTAATTTAGTGAGTACAGAGGATTAGAAAAACAGCCTGATGCGCAAGGATACATCACTAAAACAACTGAATTTGTCATAAGCTTCTGCGAAATCTCCCTCCCAGTCCATGGACCTTCACCCTTGCGATGGACCAGCATGGAGTTATGAACCAGGGAGAACAGAAGAACGGATTGTTCACATTCGTACACCTTCGATTCCTGATCTCACATCCGATCCAACCCAAATTCAAATTTCACAAAGACACAAAACGTCAAAAAGAAAACTATCCTCATCTTCGACAGGCAGTGACAGCACAGATAGTGACGTGGTGAACATTAATCAATCCAGAGGATTTCGACGTCTGTTGATATCAGAAAATGGTTCAGTGCACGAGATCGAACAGGATCAAGCCTCATATTCAGACATGGAAACTCGTTTACGTTTGTCTTTTATATCCGACCAACGCTGCAGCTCCGAAAGCAGTCTACACACGAGTCCCGAATTGAGCCCCCGATTGAACTCCCAGAATGCTCCACATCCAACTGTTGAATCTAGCCCACATGGAGAGTCTGACAGTGATTCCCGTGCGAAGTTTGAAACTGTTCCGCTGGTGGACGACGAAGTACGCCACTTACCAAGTGTCGTAACTGATTTAACCCGATCGCAGGAAATGTTGGGCGGGTTCGGTGGTGGTCCCAATGAATTTTATTCCATAAAACAACCTGTTCCAAACTTGGCGTTCGCAGAAAACTCACCAGTGATTTTCAGGCGATCTTACGCAAACTCGCGGTCCAACGGTTTTGCTGCACTTCCATCGCCAAGTAAGTCTTCTTTATATGAGACTCTGCCAAGAGAAACTATTAAAACTATTTAGAAAAACAGAAGTGAGTGCAGAACTTGCGCCCAAGCATAAGGATACTGGTAGCTGTTCTATCGCATTTTGTGAAAGATCAATCATTAAAGCCCAATTCAATGAATCACACGGCTGTGCTTATTTGACGAAGACAAGGGTTAAGGCCGCTGAAAGAACTTATCATTCTATTGCATGGCAGACAAATCGAGTGAGTGAGAAGCTTACGTGCATACATGTTAGAAAACGGTAGAAAAATTGCAGAAGAATGGCATGTAAATAGAATTTCCGTGAATCTTAAGCGTATTCGACCACGATCGCGAAACAATGGTTAACCGCAAGATCATTTTTTTGACCAACTGTAGAACTGCTGGCATCTAAAATGTACTGCCCTTAAGAATAACTAACCCCTTTTTGATAGGAAGGGTGTCCAATCTTGAAATGTCTACTATCCACAAGAGGATCTCATTCTTAACCAAGGCCTGGGATGTCAGCTTGAAGCACCAACCGGCTGGTAGAAGGAGATGAGTGTATATCTAGGTGTCTGCTGACAATTTTCTTTGATGAATTTAGACGTGTTCATTTTGTTAACTTGTTTACTTCCGTAAGATGAACATTCGTTGATAGTCATCGTTTGACATAACAAGTTAATAACGCTCAATGAAGAATTAATAAAATCCTAATGGCCATCTTGGAAGTTGATCGGAACTAAAAACAACTGACGTAGTTTAATCAGTCACACAGTACCTTGTCGATACACCCTCACTACTACACCACATTTCTTTCCCAAGTGGTCTACTTGTGAGATCCATCAGATAAGGCGGTGATCATTCTATCCCTTTGAACAAAGAGCGCCCACGGTGGACGGTCTGAGAGAGGATTTTCGGGAGGACGGTCTTTCTTGAGAGGACATTCTCTGTCGAATTTAGGAGTAAATGAAAATTTATCCACAAGAGCTTGGTGATGATAACAGTGATGCACTAAAAATATCGTTTTACTCTTGTGACCCTGAATGATAAAACCTACGATAATGTAACGAGCAAGCCCCAATAAAAATTACCTTCATGACCCACGGGCACCGCCATCATCATAAAAGAAATTAAAAATACGGTCGATAGTCGCTTTGTAAACATCAAGGCTAATTACACTAGAAACTCTCGCATGGGTTCAAATTTGTGAGTAATTTCATTTTAATTATTCTTAGTACGCCCGGGGCGTTCTGTTAAGTGGGGACAACTCTAGCACTGAGACAGTCTAAAGCTGTGTTAAATTTGCGAGTGTATTAACTACTTGGCAAGTTATGACACTCATGTGCATTGGATGGCATCATTGAGCGACATCCTGGTTCACTATTTAGTCAGACCGATCCCCAGAGGTTAAAATCTAACCTGTGAAGTAGTGCATTCGTCAAACCATACACGTCTTTTTATATAAAGCCATTCTCTCCGCGTCTAGTGCCATTTTGTTTGCCTACAGATCGACCTCCGTTAGGCCTTTAAGAAAGTAACGTCTCTGTATTGCAGTCCACATTTGCTGACAGATTTTGGTGGGCTTAAGGAAGGTTTGGTGTGGTTGATGACGAATAATATTCACGTAGCTCTCTTATTACCACAGATTTTTCAGACGCGTTTGGTAGTATGTAGTCAGACTATTGTCTAACAATGTGTGCTATTGTAAATAACCTTCCTGTCTGTATCGTGTACTAGCAAGTTCAGTGGACAGAAAGCTCATCTTATGCTGATTTCTTTGGTATTGCTGAAGGTGTAAGATTCTCGATCGTTATTTCAAAACTAATAAAAAGGATGTATGTTGGTATAGTTAAAGATGCCTGGAGCTTTCAACGCCATGTTAAGCAACGTGTTCGGACAGAAGTATTTTTATCAACGTAGCTCTGGATTTTGACGGTGGGTCAATACAACTGCACTAGACTTATGTCTGATACAGCCCATGCTAGCGCACGAAGCAATCGGTTTCAGCAAGATATCAGCACAATATGTTCTGGAGAAATCACGTCGAGTTCGGTCGTATCACTGAGATAGTTATACTATGGGTGGGTGAGTGAACTGACGTTTAATAATGCCGTGATCATTCGCAGGACCGTTTTTGTTACGTCCTATTCTAGAGTAGTAGTAGGGTGAATAATTTGCCGTGGGAATTTGTGCTATCCATGCTGAGAGATTTAGAAATTCTGATCGATTACGCACATCTCAAATGGTACTAAACTATCCCAGAATTGTAGAGCACTTGGAACAGATTGTTTCAAACTTGGCATTCTGCAGTCACTCTACGCATCGAAAAAGTACATGTACTGATTATTTTCTGGTGGATATGAGTGGCCCGTAGGTTGGCAAATGTAATGTTCTAGAACCAAGATGTTCTAAAAAGGAGTGTCGTTCATATCGGTTCACGGCGTTTTTAGTCACATATAGTTGACAGTTTATTTGCTAACCATAGACTGACTGACGCCTCCCCTATTCTTTGTTGTTGTAATTTTTCTCACGCACAACCGCTGGGTTCTCTCACTATAAATATTCCATTGCATAGATAAAAATCCTGCCGTATTTCTAATCCATCTACTCAGCTCCAAGACGACGAGAGTTTATGAATGTTGAACTGAAATCAAATACCCTACCGGCAAACTTCCTTTCAAAAAATGTCTCCGAAGAAATTAGGCGTCGACAGGAGAAACTATTTAAAGCTGTGAACCAGAAAGAACAAAAGAAATCGAATCTGTCCTGGTTCCACGAATCAGAAGCACCTCGCCTAATTCGAGAGTTTCATTTGCCGCGACAAGCCCCACCTGACGGCTTGAACGAGAACGATTTCCGCGACGTCCCTACATGGTTTCATGGTGAGCATGTGCAAATGTGTTTGTCAAAAATGTCCTTTCATTGTCGCACCCAAGGTGCAATTTTAGACATTGAATTTTCTTTGAGTAAGAATTGTGTGGACGGCTCACTAGAGTTGTCCCTCTTTCAAGCAAAAGAATATGATTTTTTCTATTTCCCAAAGACATTTCATTTCCAAGACATATTGGAGACATCAGGAATTTAGTTCAACTGTGCTCCTGCCAAAAGGAAAACATGGATATTGTGCTTAATTCATCACCATTAGCTTATTTTAGTTATGGCTGTTCTATGAGCGCCATACTTTCCCAAATCCGGAGAAACGGTTTCCCATAGTTTGTATAGGTATATGCAGAGTACAGGAAACTGGATTAGCCTTCCGCCCATTCCTGGTACCCATTAAATGTGTGCCTATGTGTCTGAATGACAGAATGCGACTTCTGGCGTTAATGCACCATTCAGTTAGCATTTATCAGCTTCCCTCAGACGGTACAATCAAGCCTAAGTCTAGCTGATTGAGCCACTTCACAAGCAGAACGCCCGGTATCTTGCAGGGTCGCGGAGACATAGCACACAATGAAAAGCGAGTCCGACGAACATGAAAGAACACTGTACTGTCCAGATTGTTTCAGAGTTTGGTCACTGACTGCCAGACGAACTAAGTGTCGAGGTTTGAAGGACAATCTCAAAATGTCTGTGGTCGTGGCTGCTGCGTAAACCGTGCGGATTGCAGCCAACGGCATTTGGCTAAGAACGGATCTGTTTGTCCTTAAGAACGGGCCTGCGGAGATGTCACTAGAAATGGGGTGAGGAGAGAAGAAGAACAAGTGAGAAGGAGAATAGTAAACAACGAATACACGGATAACGTACCCGTAAATTTCGAAAACAACTCAACTATTGTGAGCGCCTGCCATTAGTATGGATATCCGAGTTTCCAACCTACGTGAAATCGGGTATTCACGGTGGAAAAAGCAGAAGAGTAGTACATCTTGAAGTATCAGCTGTTAGTACATATAGTGAGAATGAACAGAACTCTATGCTGAGTGGACTGATGGCTGGTGATCCGAGTCCAGCACACGAACGCGTTCTGTGTATGTGAACTTGGTGCTTCAGTTACCATTGAATATTTATGCAATCAGACAAAATGACTGAAGTTTTCAGGACTGAGAAACTAGATATTGTCTTGGAACTAGAGGGCAGTAGGGATTCTGTGTCCGACTCTGTGCGGGAGCTAAAAATATACATCCTCTATGTTTATATCTTATCAGTTTTTGTGATCGTTCTCGAGCTGATGCATGCCCGTCTAAAGCTGCCAAACGTGAAGCTATATTCCAAGCCGAACGGTATACTTTAATTTCAGACTTGACACTAGGGAACGAAAAATCGGATTTCTAACATCAATCACTGGAAACACTTCCTTAACTGGTTCATATCCATGCAAACGTTTATCAGCATTAGCCTTTCGCCGTTCTTCTCTTCTTAATGAGTTGACTTGCCAGCCTTTATTCGGTCTGGTTACTTAAAGCCATAAAAATTTCTCCATCTCTATTCTTCCCAGGAGTAATGAATAAAATGCTGGCTGAGCATTTGCTGCGAGCAGATGGACGAAGCGGTGCCTTTCTCACGCGTGTCAGTTCCGCCTTCCCTGGTTATGTGATCAGCTATTTGTTAGGTGATTCAGTTCGGCATCAGTTTGTTTCAGTTGTCATTCCTGAAGAAACGTCTCTGTCCGATTCGCAGCGGTCACTGACGGAGACAGCATCGTACCAACTCTATCCACAGACAAACTCCGGTCATTTCGAGTCGTTAAGAGATCTGATACATTTCTACATGGTAAGCAATCTAGAACCGTAGCCCTTAAACCTATCGCTGCAAGTATCACTCTGTAATGTAACTAGCTTACTATTTACTAGCGTACCTACCAAAGCTCACATTTCTAGTAGGAAGCACAGGATATTCGAATGCGATGAAATTAGCTACTGAATAAAGCATATGGTAAAGAGTTGGCCGGCGCATTTTGCTCAGAATCAAAATAGAAACCCAAGGTTTACAACTACAGTGGCTTGCTTATTGTGCGCTCCTTTGGAACGCCAAATAGGACGAGAAATTAACTATCTGGAGGTTTTCAGTTAAGCCATCCTATGTATATTGTGATGTGCCCTAAAATCACGGCAACACCGAAATGTATTCTTTAGGAGAACTGGTCGAGTTGCATACAGTTTTATCTATGGCTATGGTTTGATAGGTGATTAGCTATGACCTTCGTGTAAAACCGCAACTACAGTTCACTTGCAGTGACTCGGGAGATCAATAAATAAATTCGTTCGGCTGCTTTCGCGTTTGGCTGCCTGGCTCTGTATCCAATTACTGCCATGGTAATGCACTACGTATTATTATTATTATTATTATTATTATTACTAACGTCATGTCACCATTTGCCAAAAACTGCAGAATAGCCTTTCAACCACGCGGATATGCATGCGGGTGGGTTGTATGTCTGCACGCTGGTATCAGGTGATCTCTGACCATCTAACCGGAAACCTTCTGTGACCTTGTTACACCAGACGGCTCGTGATTCAGTATCATGCACTCGCCGAAGGCCAAAAGGATTGCCAATGTTCTGTGCAGCATTCAATGCAACAACTGCAAGATTCATTGGATGGGACAAACAGGACACACTACCACAATTAGCAAACATCAGCGTGCCGGCAGAAATCATGGTTAGTCATCTTCGGTCCGTATGCATGAGAATCAAGAATAAAATTCTACCCAACTATGACACTGTATAATCAAAGGAGCATGTCGTTTGGCGGATGCCTAATTCCTCACACAGAAGAGAAGCTAGATTCTATATTTTTTAATCAGTATGGTCGAGAGGAATGCAGAATTTTTACACTATTGGCCATGCAGCAGAAAACCAGAAGTGGCAAACAACTGGAGGATGCACATGAGACAGCCCAAAAGAATCTCACACACGTTGCCAAAACGCACCAGCGTTTTGAATAGATTAGTGAGAGTACAGATGTGCAAAGCAGAACTACTAGAGGGAACAGACTAATTTCATATCACAACACATAAGATTCCTTACAAAATCAGCATGCATACGCGTCGGAAAGAGTGACACAACTATTTAAATCAGGAGTCACAAAACGCAGAACACATGTGATATCGAATAGAACATTCAAAATGAAGGTTACGACGTCCAACAAACCAGTAAGAAATGAAGAAATCAGGAGACATGATCACTATCATCATCAGAGGCTTAGTCAAAGACTAACTAGTCCCACTGGCTGTCTGCTGAGGCAGGATTGCGAAGTTTCAGGAATAACCCTGATAGACTGTTTGAAAACGGCGGTGAGTTACTGTATACACATAACTATTATCATTTATTTTTGAAGAGCATGGTCACAAACATAAAAAGTGAGTGCAAGCGATGAATGCGAAAGAGTAACAGGAGAATATAGGAGAAAAGAGAGAAACGTCTCGTTCGAGATCATGTCAAGGGCAGTGCCAGTCTGATGAAGTGGATCCCAAACTATGTAAAGATTTTGGTATGGGAACACGCGTCTAAGGACCAACAACCAAAGAAAGGACAAACAATGCTGAATGCTCTTCAAGGCGCAGTGTGCGCTAGCACAGTCAAGACTCGCACATCAGGCACAAAGTGACCGTCATACTGGGTCTGGTGTGAGATTAAATGGCAAAAATGTACCTTCAACGCCATGTGCCACGCATAAAAGTGTC
>NW_008751707.1:1822290-1823256 GCF_000715545.1 Opisthorchis viverrini
TGCCGGCGGTGTTGACTCAGGCCAATCTTCGTCGGAAAAAGGCGGGAACAATCAGCGCAGGCCAATTGGGCGACTGTGTTCGTACCAACACTTTCATTGTCGTGAACTCGATGATGGGCTACAAAGCCAGCTTTCGATTTGCAGCACTTGCCACATTCCTCACACGTGAACCCAACGAGTCTCTCCTGTGTACTGGTTGGAACTGGTGCGGAGGCGCCAGATGATTCGTAGTATACATTGTCGAAAGTAACCAGCACATTGAAACCAAACGGGGTGGTTGGCCCTGTCTGGAGTTGCTGAACTCTTAGCTCACCCAGACAGACGTCCAGGCTACCCGGTCGGCACCACGAGGAGGTGGTTCAGCTCGCCGCTGCTGAGGCAGGATTGCGAAGTTTCAGGAATAACCCAGATAGACTGTTTGAAAACGGCGGTGAGTTACTGTATACACATAATACAGGAAACAAGTCCCGCTATGTCTGCTCATGAAACCTCAGCAAAAATACCCATAATATTACTCCAGTGGACTCCTAATTATTATGAATATTTGTTCTGTTTAATACGATGAGACACGATATGCACTTTAAGGTCTCTGCATGCAATTAAATTTGTCGTGAATGTGGTACCTTGGCTACCGTAAAGTTGTCGTTATTTGGGTTATTACTCGTCATAATTAGATAGCAGGTGATGACAGTTAGAGGACAGATTACGGTATGTGGTACAGTTTATCTTGATTAAGCAGAAGTAAACAGTAAACCAAAGATATTCTGGCGGTATGTAGATGACACTTTCGTCGTCATGAAACGGGACAAGGTTAATGAGTTTTACAATTATCTGAATGAACTGAGTCCACAGATCAAATTTAGTATGGAGATAGAGTCAACATCGGGTAAACTGGCCTTCTTAGACTGCATGACACATAAGGTTGGGGGGAGACTAAAGACCACAGTGTATGAAAAGCCAACCGAC
>NW_008751707.1:1823419-1827719 GCF_000715545.1 Opisthorchis viverrini
GATCGCTTTCCGTTCCTTAATCTTCCACTTCAGAGTGCTTCACCTGATGATTTGCCTCGGGTGCCGCTGTTAGATTTTCCTTAGTCTTTGTGGGGTTGTGAGTGTTCCGACAATTTAGTTTGAGGGGGGTTGAGGTCAAGTGGAATCCAAGTGATGACTACTCTTCCTACTGATGACCGCACACCAACACGTGTCAGCTCGAGTGACCCAAGACCGTTCTCCACACGCTAGCCAGTTCTACGCCTTTCATTCTGTTGACGCTGGGATGCTTGGCGATTTCTACCGCCTCGGCGATCAGTCTGTGTGACGTGGACCGTAGTCCTCGCCTCAAAACCTCAACATTTTCTAAATCTATTTTGTGTCCTGTGTCTAGTGCGTGTTCCGCAATCGCCGAGTCTTTCAGTAACGCTTGATATTCATCTGCGTTTCTCGGCGGCCTGTTTATTTTTCTACTATGCTCTCCGACTCTGATGTATAGTTCCCTGGCCGTCTGTCCTATATAGACTTTGATGCAGTCATTACACTTGATTCCACTGGATTCCACTTGACCTCAACCCCCCTCAAACTAAATTGTCGGAACACTCACAACCCCACAAAGACTAAGGAAAATCTAACAGCGGCACCCGAGGCGAATCATCAGGTGAAGCATTCTGAAGTGGAAGATTAAGGAACGGAAAGCGATCGGAACTAATTTGGAACCCTCCAACACATCGATTCAAGATTTTGGCACCCACACTAGCCGACAAGAGCCGTTAATTGACACTCAACACTGATTTAGTCTGAAGAGAACTTACTGATTGGTTCCCCGTCTGTCTTATAACCTGGCCAATTTTGTGACCTGTTCACTTGGCCTGATGAAGCTTTTGTGTCAAAAGCGAAACGTTGCCCAAATAAAAACTACCGATTGTTTACCAAGCTCTTCTGAAATGATGACTTCTCAATCGGTTCCAAACTTTTTCCAATTGATTGTAAACAGTAAACAGCTTATTTTCACGTATCACATGACGCATTTTGCGAAACCGTTGCTCCGTAGGATCTTCATATTCACTGATCCCAGCAGTCCGAATGTGACGACATCAACACTTACTCATCTGTGGCCCATAGGCTGATTAGGGCAGAACGTTCAACACCTAGGTTTCATCTCAAAATATGACTTAATAAAGAACTCCGACAAACATTAAGTGCTGTTGACAGATTTTGAAGCCGCTGACCATAATCTCCATTAACTTGCATGCCTCTTTTCTGATTGACAGGAAACGAGTTTGGCCTCCCCAGAGAGACAGGTTTTGATACACCCAGTGGGTCAAACAAAACGCAAGGGAGAGCTGCCCGATTATGCTGACCTTTTCTACTCGAAATGCAACACTGACGACTAGTGTTCAATCTTGTTCACGTGGTGATTTGTACACTTGTATCAAAACCTAGGTGACAGACTGACTGAATCATTTTTAACTGAATTGTTACACGGAATATCTTGCTCTTTCGCTTCATTCTGATTACAAGAAGACATGTTTTGACAAACCCTTTCGCGACAAAAATACCGTGTTTCATAGGCAGAAAAATTCTGGACCCCGCGCATATTCACCAGATTGATGAAGTTTCCGATCGTCTTTCATTGAAGCTCACAAATATATTCCAAAAACGGTCAATTAATTTATTTTTGTGACTTTGAATGGGCATAGGTTTAAATGCAGGCGTATTCCTCTTGGAAGATAGTAAATTCAGTTGGTACTGTGAAATACGTTCCTTTCGTAAAGTCGCTCTAAATAAAACTCAGTTTTGTAGGCTCCGTGAGATGTTTATGTTTGAGGGGAAAACCGCATAACTGATTGTATCAGATGCTCCAAGTCTTTCGAGGAGCACCCCACCGCGGACTGAAAGTGCACACGTCGTTCCAGACTTATTCACTCATTGAGGCACACATGTGATGCCTGTTCATTTATCGCATCGGAAACATCGAATTACAAAAGAATGCCTCGCCTAAAGCTGCAACGATCCTGCTGGCTATCCTGACTGGAAGCCACTTCCTTATGGTTCAACCATGCTAGCAAGGTCAAGGAAGAGCAGACCGAAGGAGGCCTGGAGGTCAATTCGTACTGCGCTCAAAGCCATCAGCATATCCATATTTATGGAAGCAGAGATGCTTCCTTGCCCCGGGGAAGGACGAATTAAGCATATTCCGATTACCCAACAAATGATCGTGACCGCCTGCGGATTACTCAACACGGTCGAAATACTTTTAACGTTAACGAGTCTGGTGCTGATCAGAAAGTACCTGCTGTACATCGCTGCATTAAAAGTCGAATTGTTATGCTTTACTGCATGCGTTTTCGGGCCAGGCCAACCTTCTACAGCCAAGCAGATCTGACTATTAAGTCACTGGCTCCGGGAGGAGTCCCTCAAGAAAACCCTGACAACCGCTGAATGGCGACTCATACTCTTGAGACAGAGACTAAAGGAAGGGTTCTCGACCAAAACCCTATATCCTCCTACTGCCTGGTGGGTCAGATATTTGAGTCAGAGGTTCAAGGTGAGGTACCTCAACCAAACCCTCATCTTCTGCCTGAACAACTGGGAAGTCCATTCACCCTTGCAGCTCATCGTTCACTGGTCCTCGACCACACTCGCTCTCATCCAACAAACGAAACACTGAGTTTAATCCATCCCCCAGTCTCCTTACCACTGTTTCCTATTTTAAATATCGTCCAGCAAAATAAGCAAGAATAATAGGCTTCAGACGTCTTATCCGCTGTTCAGTGTGTGTAGTGTACGTCAAAGTGGGTAAAAAATATCTCTTACTGAATCTTTGTAAGCTTATTCATGTCGCAGTCGTCCCTGGTGGTGATCCATTGGGCCGGTACAGTGCCCTATGATGAGTAAAGTTAGTATTTTAGTTGGTCACCGAAGCCAAGCAAGCCATTATAAAAGTCTGCTTGACAAAGTCATATAGTGGACGTTGACTTACACTGGCATTTCCATAGACCTATTGGTCCAGTTCAACTTATATTAAAGTGCTCGCATGCGATCACCGCCACCGCATGTGAACAGGTTACTTTAAGGCACACTTAGCTCAAGCATGCATAGCCCGTCAGCTCCAGGGCAGCCAGTCACGCACAATCGACTGTCAGCTTGATAACTTAGGACACATCCTCTTCCGTATCCGAGCCTCATTCGGACTTGATTTGCTTACTGAGCGACTTGAAACTTTTCCGACGGTGCACAGAGTGTCAGAACGTGAACAGCAACCAGGTTATGTGAACGTTATGATCAGCAACGATATTTCCTCTAGGATGCGACCGCTTCACGTTTTGTAGTTCTTTATGTGGAAGGAGCGGTGAACACCACGTGCTGGAGACACCGAGTTCCAGAGTGGAATATGTAAATATTTCATCAGGTACAAACCAAACAGGATGTTCACGGGGGGGGGGGAATGATTTCCGAACGGCACTGAAGAACGTTAGTTACCACTAGTGCTACTCCGATGATGACACCTTATTCCTGGTGACTATTTTCAGAGCCAGTACTGATGTTTCGCAAGAAATATCCATGTCCAAAACAAAAAAGCCCCCGTCGCAACTGCCACCTTGTGTATCGCTATTAATAGAACAACGATCTGCATACCAGTTGCATGTGCCATTGTTCAAAGCGTAGCAGACTTTCAGAAAGGAATTCGTTTGACCCATTGAGCATAAGTTTTAATGAACTCGTGTCAACAGTGCCACAAACGCTGCTATTCAGCTTAGGCTAAAATCAACCAGCGATTGCTTACACGGTAAGCCATTCTGGACGACAATACCCTTACAATAGATCCTGATGCCCAGTCACGGAGAAAGAGGATAATGTTATCAGTGAAAACAGACGAAAGGTGTAGAAATCTAGAGCAACAGCGTATCACATTTTTAATTGAGATTTCGTTCGTAGGTGAAGCCAATTCATGCTGGAAAGTCGAGAAGCACTTTGCAGATCTTCCATTCTTACTTGAAATCAGCAATTCGCAACTCACGAAACCCGAAAGAGTTACGAACCTACAATCTTCAGGCAACTAGTTTGAACGCAGTCAGTCAGCTCTGAAAAGATGCTCGAAATAAGATGCCAGGGAAAAAACTGACCCCATATACTTTGTATCCTGTACTAGAAGTAGTTTTTTGATGATTCGTTGATGGAAATAGTAACCTGGTTCGCATCTTCTGTCTGCAGTTCATCATCATCATCATCATCATTGTCAGCTGTAAGAACCGCGTACTGGTCGTACACTGGTTGTAGCTGCCACAGTTTTGTTCACCGATGATTGGGGGGGGGG
>NW_008751707.1:1827956-1889794 GCF_000715545.1 Opisthorchis viverrini
TCTCAGTGGGTTGTCAAGCGGAGGGGGGGGGGGGGAAAAGGAGCTATGCATTGAAGGAAATAGCTTTGATGCATGAGCACCATTGAGGGCGCGACTGGGCCATGTCTGATAATGTCTGTAGCCATTGATGTGGCCCGTCTCGGGGTCCCCATCCAGGAAGACGGCAGTGACCATCGCAGTTCAGTTAAAGTTGTACGCCAATGTATTCCTTCGTTCGTTAATCGACAGTCCTGACACTCAAAACTGAACAAAAGAGTTGGTAAGTGGGGGTGGGCTCTGTTGATCCAATCAAACAGAAGTCAAGAAAGACAGTTTTATCAAAGTCGTACACGGTTATTTGGTTTATTGAAGCTTGTACGGTGCATAAGTGAGGCTTAGCCAACACCATATGAAAAAAGAGCGGAGGCACTTCGAGTTCAGTTGACTAAATTCAGCAGATAGATGCATGCGAGCAGGCTGTTTGCCTACGAGACATATCATACTAGGGTGTTTGGGGCTATATGCTGTGGCGACGTTGTGGAGATTAAACCATGTTTGTTTCAAAGCAATGATGTTGGTGCTCTCAAAGCACTTCTCCGACTTGCATACATTCTGCGGACCCCGTGCTAGGTCATCTCATGAAGTTACCCTTTCAATTTAAGCCGTAGGTTGTCCCAGCGACGGAATTTCAAGTATCATCAGGTTCAAGCTGTATTGTCACTCCTTCGAATACGAGTAGTGAGGAGTACGAAGTTCAAACATTCACCTAAAATGACGATCAGCGAAACAAGTTTTCAAGCATTCTGTATTCGCTTCTAATAGTGTTTAATCTTCTTCGACTTGGTCTGCCACTTCGGTCCGAAGAACTTCGCAAGTGTAAATTGTGTCAGTCTGTGTTTTTTAGGTTCTCTCAAGGTACAGCCCTCAAATAATCACAAAGTTCGATATGACGCAAACTTTGTGTCTGTGTGGTGATTGCTTCATACACCTCTCTAAAGGCTTC
Organism: Opisthorchis viverrini; assembly: GCF_000715545.1. Classification (NCBI taxonomy): domain Eukaryota; kingdom Metazoa; phylum Platyhelminthes; class Trematoda; order Opisthorchiida; family Opisthorchiidae; genus Opisthorchis; species Opisthorchis viverrini. The sequence continues at coordinate 1,828,939 of NW_008751707.1, forward strand.
AAGAAACTGCGATGGATTTTGAGACCAGGAGTATTAAGGTCTATAGACGGAGAGCTGCCGAGGTGGAGAAAATCCTCTACATCACACAACTACCGTGGAACATTTGAACCCATGCCAAGGTGAGGTGACGCTTAACCAAAGGCCTTGGTCAGCCACCATAACTTCCTTCCATTATGCGGGAGATGAAACACAACCGTCCGCAGCATACGATAATAGGACTTGCACAGAGGCAGTCTCGACCAACGGACATTTCGAAATGAATAAACGAATTATCAGCAAGCTTTGAATAGGTGAAATACCGCAGTGGTGCTGGACTGCCACGCACTTGTTACCGCGAGCCACTCATCTGCATGATAACAAGATGCTATTGGATGACAACATCGGGCAGGTACCGATTAGACTGATTGGAAAATTGAACACACTTACCTCGATTCTGACGGATACGCTGGTAGTCCACATGTCAGTATGGTCGAGGCTTCACTAGATAGCTTGAAAGCTTTTACATCACTGAGACGTGTCGTTTCTCAAAGATGATCTTATCTGCGGGGATACCACATTCCAGATTTCTCTGTCAGGTTCCATGAACCGAAATTGAAGTTGCAAATTTGCAAGCTTACTTGAGGTCTAGCCCAGCGAGATGACGGTGCCGGGCAGATGCCGATGCGCGAAAAAACAGTTACCCTGCAACATTTTTTGCGGTTCGGCGGGTTAACGGGTTGGTGGGTTGGGGGNGCCGATGCGCGAAAAAACAGTTACCCTGCAACATTTTTTGACGTTCAGCAGGTTGACCGGTTAGTAGGCTGGTGGCCCACAAGGTTGATTCTACTAGGGTGTGTGCATCTGCATATTGCGAAAGCCCATGTGATCGTAGTTTCACTAGAGAGATTTGGCATCTTGCATTCTGCATAAGAAGACTGATTCTGTTGTGTTTGTCGGGCTCCTGCCGCCTTCGAGTCAATATATGAGGAGGAATTAGCGTTATATCTTTGAGAACTCGCGCGTCGTCTTCGTTTGCTCAAGCTCTCCATAGGAACTAGAGAATTTTATTCTGCAACGTCGGTCGTACTAGCTTAAAAGATTTCGCAGGCAAGCCGTACAGTCCAATTGATGTTTCAGTTTTAGCTGGTTTAAAGCGTCTTCAGTTCCACTGCTATAGGCACGCCCGCCAAATAGGTTTGGGTAAGGTGGGCCACATAGCCAATGTCAGAATCTCTCGGCTAAGGGGATAGATAGTATTTGTAGCGGTGAAAAACAATTGTGAGTGCTCTAGTTGTAATGAAGTTGATTATCAGAAGGTAACAAGCACTAACAAATGTCTGTTCTACCAGAATTATGATGGATACAATAGCTAGGTGCACTTGATAAACAGATAAAATACGGAAAGTGGAATAAGCTAAAGGGTGAGGACAACTGCTGTGAGTTCCTGAGTGAAGGTCCGGACGCGGGACGTATCTTCTCTGCAGTATAGTTGACACACGTGTCCCGTAGTTATCCGTGGAGAATTGTGGACCTCGGTGGACATCCGGTCCAGTGTGCGCGCGTGTTGGGCCGAGATGTACGCCTATTTATTGTGTGCGGTGTGAAGAGTGGTATGTCCCTTCGTGTTTGATGCTTGCACGAACATGAATATAACTTGACCTGATGTGGTTGAAATTCGTAAGCCTGGCGCGTGACGCAGGTGGTAACCAGATGAACAGAAACCGACGGGAAGTTGTAGTGTACATGTTGTCGCTAAGTTGCAAGCGGGACAGGAATTGTTACTTGCAACGCGTGAGTGACTACTACAAAGCCTTCGCGACAATGATGATCCGCGTACTGGAGCTGTTCATTTCGCTCGATCTGTCTTTTATTTATTGTTTTGCGCATTTACTTGGGAATTTAGTCATGGTGCTTTTCAATTGCTTTCGGGCTATTGTTTTTGTTGGATCCTCGATTTTTTTGACGAAAATCAGACACATCTCCGAAAGCAAAGTGGTCTCAGTGGACCATTCTTGTCTCCTTTCTTGCTTTTGTTCAATTGCAACCGCTCCAGCTACCTAAATGTGTGTCGTTTTCGGGTCTGGTGGCTTTCAAATGTGTTTGCGATGTGGTTATATACCAGCCGTTCTGTTAAAGTTCCGCGGACGTCGGGTGTAGGTTTCTTGCACCCAACTTGAATGAGTTCCCTTTTTACCCCCAGTGTAGCAGCTCTCCAAGTCTGACACATGATTTGGAACGCACCGGAGGGTGGTCCGTAGTTCAGTCAGCTCCGTGCATCATCCTTGTGCCTAGCACAGGATCACTACATCAATGAACTCTGACCTTTACGTCAAAGTGACAACTTAGTGTCGGATCCATTATATACTGCAACATAAAACAGCGTAACATGATATGAACTGACACAATAGAGCATTATGCCACATAACATAATATTTAATTTGGCATAACAGTCATTGTGCACTCTTGTCTCTTTTGGTTTATTGCGTTTTGCATATTGCTGATAAGATATCTCTATATAGAGTGGAATGAAAGAAACGGTTCTTTGTAACGAAGAGCGTCTTGCTGCCCTGGAGTACCGCAACCCACTTTTGAATTCAAGGGGAATCAATCAATGTAATCAACTGTTTACTAGTTCCTTCAGCATTTTTTTCATTGACACCGCACTGAAGCACAAAAGTCCCGCAAACAAGTCAAGTCAACAAACCAAAGTAATAACAACAAACATGGCTGACAACACTTAATCGCTTACTGTCAAGTAGGTGAATCTAGGACCGTCACAGTTCTACTTGCAATGAGTCGCTTCAGTTCATCTCAGTTTGTCTACACACACCCAAGTACGATTCGCAGATCTCTCGTAGTTGGTGAAGATGCTTGAGGACAGCATCTTTCATCGTACTACATTGTCTGGATAATGTGCACCAGACACATTTGATCAGCAGTCTGATAATCGGGGCAAGTTTCCAGACTGGATAAAAATGCAATGGTCCTTCAGAACAAACATCATTCATTGGAAAGGCCTTGACTAATCCAAGTTTGGGGACAGCGAACAAATAATAATGCTTTTCTACGAATTTTGGCGATAGTGGAGTGATACACAGAAATTGATACACTCTTGCGCTATCCACATTCGTGACACCTGCAAGATAACAACCCACCTTTCACAGAAACGGTGACCACTGGTAAAGTTCGTAAAACTCTGTTAGGAAGGCATAAACCCAGAAACGCCGACGGATATTGAGATTCTAGACTGGGCCCAAATTTGGTCACGATTTCACTGAATCGCTGTGAGCGTTTTCTGCAACAACAGACAACTCTTACAGCGAGGTTGTCTACTAAACTGTTTCGGTCTTACACAATCACGTTAAGTGTCTGATAGGTGATGACACTGGGGCATCATATGTTTGATTTCTTGTTTAGGATATTGGTATAGCAACCTACAAGTACTGAGATGTTTTCTAATTTTCAGCTTTCTATCCCTGGGGAAGCCGCTTTCAAGAATGATGAGTTGCCAGTCGGCATGTTCCATTTGGCGTACTAGATATCTTCCAGTCGAAACCTTCCTCGCAGAACAAGGAGACCCATAGTTCTATTAAGCGGCAAACCTGTCTTGCGTTTAATTCACTAGGGTGGTTTACGTATGCCTTGGTGTTTGGGAATGTCTTTATTTCCGAATCATTTACATGAATGCCAGAGTCACTGAAAAGTAGAAATATATCATCGGTGGAATACCGCTAGACTTCCCTTGTCAGTCAAAGCATGCAAAATGCGAGACAACACTTCCGTTCTCGATGCACCAAGTTATTGATCACAAGAAAACAGAGGACCAGACGTATAATACTTGGTTTCCAAACTACCAGTAGGAAAATTATGAAGCTCAATCAAGCGGCCAAATTGAAATCGACCTTAATATACGAAGTCTATGTAGAATTTCTTAAAATCCTAAAAATCACGGCCATGAAAAGTTGATACATTGGCCTGGAAATTGCTCTCAAATAGCTCACGGTTTATTCGATGCCGATTGATGCTAGGATGTCACTTCACAAATGATGACAAAGAAGAAACAAGCGGAGCAACATTGGCTAACGGGACAAAAATCGTCCAGTTTCAATGAACTTCAGAAGACCAGACATAAATAATATTCAACGCAAAACAAAAGGTTTTCGGTCTCAAGCAGGCAGATGTGATCAGTAAATCATCTGAAAGGGAGATTTCCCCAACACTCCTAGATCTTGCCCAAAATGGAAAACTCGCATGGATTATTTGATTAGATATTACCGTCAATTAGTGATTTTTCGTAGTAATGGACTAGGATGAAGGAATTTTTCATCATCTAACGGAACGACAGAAGTCGCCAAGTGCCGTAAAAGGCTTTTGAGTACATTGAACAGAAGTGACTCATTCAAGCAATTACCATCTTCGTTAGTCTAGTCTAGTCTAATATATACTTGCTTGAAGCCCACCTATTACTACTCTCCACACTTCTAGAGGCAAAACAGTAAATTATGCCGAATCATGTACCAAGCAAAATTTTTCGAATCCACTTCAGAGCATCACTAATGAGTGGCTGAAACTGCCCGGTTGATTGAATCTTTGTGCTCACAAGGTAAATGAACATCCACATGTTTCGTTGGGGAATAAAATGAAGAGAACATTGATGAAGCCGGCCAGATAAACCACTATCACCAGCATGGACCCATTCCTCCTATACTGTTGCAATGTTGTAGCAGAACAATGTCACTGTAGACTGCTTCGACGTATTCAAGAAAGCCCACTTGAGTGACAAGCTAAATCACGAGCAAAAAATTGTGGATTCTTGAGATTTATGAAAAGATGCGGTGCTACGTGCATAAAATACCTAATAAAAGGGGTACAAGCTCAAAGTATGGGAGTTTTCATCTAAACTGTTGCACGAAGTAGTTCAAGTCCAAAGAAAGCCCGAAGAAGATGACAAATCGATCTCAGTTTGCGACACACACCTGGGCACAACACGTGGTAACGCAAAATGGTCAAAGAGCGCGCGTAAATGATGGTCGACTAAACTGGTTCGAAAAGTCAAGGGCTAATAGTTTATGAGAGATTACAAATGAATGTCGAGTCTATGAGTTAGACGCAGTAAACAGCAGCAGACAAGGAGAGAGTTTGAGCGGGGGAAAGGAAGTATAGCTACCAATATAGGGAAAACGTGCATATCCTGTAACTCAAAGTGCTGCGAAAGATGGATTTTAGATATTTTTGTATGATACTTGGCACAAGTGGGTTTTCTAACCGACCTCTTTCAGCTAAAGTAGTAGAAAGATAACTTTGGCTGGGTTCTATCGTGCATGCAACAAGAGCGCATGACAGTTTAGTCATCTAGAAGGGCAGGAAAGCTAGCTTATGGACTTCTTTCATGTTTCAGGCCGTGTTTTTTAAAACAATTCAAACGTACTTGATTTAGTTGCATGGTGATGCTGGTGATATACGTGTGATAATAATTTATTCATGTCGGTTTTTCACCTTAAAATTGCTTAGTTGAATGAACACAGCGACAGTGCATATACCCTGCAATGTTCTCTAAGATAAACTACCCCACTTTATTGATCAGTCTTACGGTGACAGGACTCCAGAGCTCTAGTGCTGCACTTTGCTGTTGGGTATGATAAAAACACACACTGTTTGCCAAAATGGTTTTGGCTATTTGGTTTAGGTGTAAATTTTTTGCAGAAAACTAGGTGAATCTTACGACGGTTGTGAACAGCAAATGAGAAGTGAACTCAAATATCAAGGCGTACTCTTCCGACACTGTACCATTTGATTGATGTGGCAAGGATAGTCTTGAAGAGGCTTGAATATTTAGTGAACAGTCACTTCAGTTCTACTTAACACTGAGCTGGTGGGTGTCTCTGAAAAGGCTGTCTGCTGCACTTGGGTAGATTTAGTCTATCTGAACGGCTGACTAAGCGTTTGGTGACCTCCAACTGTTGTAGAGCACGCTTAACACCGTGCCGTATGGATGCACTCATCGATCACTTCTGGTAATCCGGTGCGCACTCATTGATGGCTGAAGTGAGTCAGGAGCACACACCCTGAAATGCTCATTGGATTCTCTAGCATATTCTGTCCACAAGTTGATTGACTGCTTGCGGATTAAGTGTGAGTTGTAGCCACACGCCAAAATTCTGAAGCTACATTGCCAATTGAATGAGAATTTCACCCTACAATTGAGCGAAAAGAATAGACGCTCTTGGTAGAACACTTCAAACAGTACAGCAATCCACATGAGTTGTTGAAAAAAAGATTACAGAATTGTCGTCACACAGCTAGATTAATCTAATGGAAGTAGTTGGAGAATTCGGTCTGAGTGTTTCGGTGCATGATTGGTTCAACCTATACTAAGCGACGAGGAAGCCGTTCATTGCAGCTCAAATTAAAATTTCAGTCAATCAAAACATTGATCGGCGTGAAAAGTGCCCTCCAAAATAAACCAATTTTGAGGATAGACAGAAATGGCCAAGTCTAAAGATTATTGACCTTTCGAGAGACAAATGTTTCCTAGGAAGCGTTTTTCCACAAGTTTACTGGTCTTCTCATCCAGTTTGTAACCTGTTTGAAGCAGCAAGCTTCACTGCCCACACGGTACTGCCTTTCAGCGATGTGGTTTTTGGCGGCACCAAATGGGTTCTGACCGTAAGACGCCTAGAAAAATCAACAAAGTTTGAAGAAAAAGGAAGATCGTTACTGGAAATCACGGTCAACCGAACTTTAGATAGCTCTGAAGCAGTTGAAATGTATGAATGGGATTTGACACATGAGGTAACCCCGATAAACAGCAAGCACTGTTAACCGTATGACCATACAATTATATGGACGCGCAGTTTCGAATTTGACTTAGAGATCATTCTTCCTGTCAAATAGTTTGAAGGTTAGTGACTCTTACTGTGGAAAAGTCCTTTTCCACCGAGCATTCAAAATTTAATAATCCTACTTTTCAAGTTTTTTTCGAGGCTGTTTACTCTGTGCTACCAATGGGAGTGCGTCTACCCATAAAGAAAGGCCCTGATGATATTAGTTTAGAATTCGGTAGCACCCCTTGAGGACAGCCACTTCTTTGGAAACAGACAAGTAAAACTTACCAACAGTAGGCGAGGAGGAAGGCCTTTTGGTCTGTGAGTTTTGAAGGAAGTCCAAGGCTAGTGACTCATCAACCAGCATTTACTGTGTTTGATCAGGAATTTGGGTTTTTGCGTAAAGCTCGAAATAGAACAGAGTCGTTACTCGTAAAAACCGCTGCAACAAAGAGAGAAGGTATCTGAATTTTCAAATCCATCGTCGTCCAAATGCTACGCCGAAGTGTATTCCGTCACAACCGCAAAACTTCTAACTTGAACAAGCCTGCTGAATTCGATAGGCTTTCACGTGTGTTTCCACCACTGGTTGTCATTCTGAAGTAACACCGTTGTAAAACGCTGGGTTAGATTGGTTTGTGCTAGCTGATACAAACATTTACTCGTGCACATACATCATAAACATGACCCCTAAAAACGCTTCAAACGCGCTCACAAGCTCTCAGGTGCAACAGTGTTACCAACAGACATAAGCAGCATGGTCCATCCATATGACACAGTTTATGCTTATATGGGGCTGTCATTTTTGAATGAGGAACTAATCTATTTAGGGTTTCAGAAATAGATACCTAATGAGAAAGAACCAATGACACTGGGCTACTTCACCCATCCAATTTTAAGGAATTTCTTCACAGTTAGGGCATAGAAACTACAGTCCTTTGGTCCACTTCTTTACGAAATCTGTCAGCGTTCGTCCCAGTACGTCAGTATACAGCTGTTTGTCCCACAAATCTTTAGTTCCACCTGAAGTCATGGATGTACCGATATTGCTTACCGCAACAAATGGTTCTTCCTGTGAAGCGCGAATAAAGGCGAGGGAGAGTCGTGGCCAGAGGAGCTTGGCTTGACTCCACTTGTAAAAAGATGTAGGCTATTTCGTTGCATTTTCAAACACTGATTGTAACACTGCCTATTAGTAGTGCAGCACCCTCTCAGATTTTAAGCACAGAAGCATGTTAAATCTTCGACATTGATGCTAAGCCTGTACAACTACACTTCTCATTGTGGTTTGTAACATAGGGTAGCAAATGCAGGTGGCACGTCAACTTGAGGACACGGTGGTTGGCTTATCTTGGTGACCACCAAAAGTTCAAACTTAAAATTCCTTATGGAAATGAATTTTGGCTTTATCTATTAAACCAAGGCCCAACCATTCGACAGACCTGGCCAGTCTGGTAGAACTCTACTTCCCTTTGGACAGAAAATTTATTAGAATACAATCCCGTGTGTACAAACTATCAAAACAGATCTATTCAGATAGGAACGTCGCTGCTGTAAGTTTTTCAAGGGCCCAGCCCCAAGGGGTTTCTCCTGTGGTTGGTCCATTCATAGGGAGATGACTGCACCAAACAGTTGACCTCCATGGTAAAATTTAAGAAAAACTTATCAGTGAATACATCCTCCGCCTGGGGGAGCCAGGAGTATATACTTCTGATGACGATACGTTATTAATAACCTACTAGTTGAGTACCACTCTCAGTGACAAAAGATCACATGGTTGTTAACATCTTTCCGGATAATGTAGTTCAGTTTAAAGACCGCACTTATGAAATGTGACTGTTTTTATTCGTTCATTTCCATCCGCAAGCCATCATTTCCAATCTATTATTCAAATGCTTACTCAAAGGGAGAAGGCTATCTTACGGCTGCAAAAAAAATCGTATTCTTATCCAAGATGCAGTAAGGTGTCAAGTGATTCAAACCGAATGTTAAGAACGGTTGCACTTTCTCTCAGCCTGAATTTGCATGCCTTGAGAAATCAGTATCTCTGTTTTATGTCACCATATATATGATGCAACCTTTCAAAAAAGCACCGCGATTGAAAATATGTGTGGTTCCTTCTAATGAATAGCGACAAAAGGAATCCAACCAACGATACATAAGTCAACATGGTCAAAAATAAACCTTTATTTGAGTCAATCCTCAGTAAAAGTGCTCTGATCCCTCATCATCCCACGACGAATGACATTTGAAAGTAGACTGACACTGTCATCATTTGACAAAAAGATGGTGAGTATCTCTGTCAAAGACAGCTTGTTTTCCAGTCGCAGGTGTTAAGTTCTGGTCTGTGGTATGTGGTAATCTGACCGCTGCCCTTCCAAGTGATGCAATGATGTTATGCTCTCTGATACGATTAACTTGAGCCTTGGATCTCTCTGGATGGTTAAAGCAACTATGGGACCTTTTCGACGTATAAGATGTACAGTTTCAGTTATTTCCACTCAGAACACACGGTGAAGGCGTGAAGGTGATGTAGCCCGACTATCGGCTGCAGCCCTAAACTCATAACACCCTGCCTGGTTCACGAAGTACGTAAGTCAGAAGCATACTTGTGGGACGACAACGATTGGGCAGTGGTGCAATCTAAATCCACCAGCACAGCCGACAGTAAAACAAGGCAATCCAAGTGTTGTGCTGTGGTCAACAGCGGATTATTTTGGACACCTGTTGCATGTTACATATTAATTGGTCGGGGCCAACGAAAATGATTGAAAGGTAAGAAAATAAATAAGTGACAAACTGGCTTATTGATTTCGGTGACTTTCAATTTGTCATGCAAACTTCAAACGCATTTTACCCTGCCTTCTATGACAGAGGTCATTATACTCATCCTCAATTTCACCAGCATCCAGTGTGCACACTAGGACAGACTCAATCTGTTTGTCTTTTGCGCTGTGCATAATGAAACTTTAGGTTCGCGTACACTCGCTCTCTCCTAGCTAACTTACCATAGCACAAAGTTGTTAGCATGCCATAAACGTCGGAATAAGGTCATTTAGACACCAAATGTAAGCCTAAATGACTCCCCGGATTTTGTAAAAAGCACTGCACAGATAATATTAGGGTTCTTCTATCTACCGATATGTAGTTGATTGTGATTCAATTTGGATTTTATTATTAAAAGAAAAATCTCTTGGAAACTGTGCATTCAAGATTGCATCACCGCAAACCTACGATTTTGAGAAATGGAGGTTCGCTTAAAGAGTATGCCTATCGCGGACAACCTTGCAATGAGGTAACCGCGGAACAGAACCGACGGTGGACCCAGATTTGTTTGACATTTGACTGACAAGATGTTCACACAAGTGAACAGAAGCAATAGGCCGAATGATCGTTTCCTACCCTTCAGGTTAGGCTACTTTTCTCGATTTTCGGACGGCCACAGAAGGAAGTCTTATTCTGAGGTTTGCACGTGAAGAGAGATTTGGTTATGTTGGTTTGTACGGTTTTTCACTTGCTTCCTCAACAGATCTACAAACTACAAATAGTTGAGACGTTTGTGAATACCCCAAAGTGGCCCATGTGAGAATCTGTCTAACAAATGCATGCCCACATTTCCTTCCCGTCTTGTTAGCAGTGGTTGATGCAGAATCGATCTACACAGTGGTATTCACCTGTGCGTGTAGGACAGGGGCATAGAAACAGTTATTCTCCAGTATACTGGCTTCACTCGGTAGTCGTTATTCTATAACTTCGACCCACCCGTTTTATTCACCCGTTATATCGGTATAACCCCATTAAATCAATTCCATCAATAATGTGTACGTTTCGACCTAACACTGATCTGTAAAAAGACAATCTACCACGGCCATTTCGATTGGCACTGTGCAACCGAGTATTGCAAAAAGACTTGAAATGTATACGCAGAACGTTTCTACGCACTGTGCCTCGGTGAGCTAAACCAATGACATTAAGGTTGTCATGATGAAGAAATACCGTATTCAAAACTCAAAAGTTTTGACGAAATGGTGCTAGCTAGGCCTCTGTTGTCACCCCACATTTTTGGGTTCTTCCGCAACTGCGCGAGGTATCCTGTAAGGCTTGCAAATATAATGTCAACCCGTGACGCTGTGTCGTCTGGCGTATGGCTACGCAAGCTCTAAAACCGCACTCTAAACAAATACGTGGATACTCCGCATCTTCCTGATACCATTTTCCCGTAGGTCGTGGTCTGATAGCATATGTTTTCGGATTTTTCCGAGTTGCACTGGACGGGAAAGACTTTAGTTCCAAACCGGGCAAAGATGAGTAAAACATATTGTTTACTCTCCACGACGCAGCATAAATTTAACCTGTAAAGTCGTTGTAGGTCGACAGTCGCATCTATGCGGTAAAAGCTTGTGTGATGCACATGCTGTAGACATGCTTAAAAGTGACAGCTGGTGTACTAGAGAACACTGAATTTTTTTATTTTCCACTGTCACAAATGCCCCGGCATGTAGAGACGCTTTGGGTAGCAAAACCTTTGACACTCCGTACATGAGGATGATAACGGTGTAAGCATAAGCTACAGATTTAACTGTTGTATCAGGCGTTCTGATATGAAGTTGGACGTAACGGCTAGATTTCAAGCTCAAATTATATCTTCGATAACGTCTTCTTCTCCCGTGGTCCGATTCGTGTCCGATCAAGTTCGCACCTGAAGTACGATCAACAGCTGTCCTTTACGTGAGGCGTGTGCAGTTGAATAAATATTTGCGTAAAGCAGACATTAAAACATGTGGAACCAACCAACTAGAGGAAGTAGTGGTACGTTTAGGGTGCTCCTTAGTTGTTTGTAATCGTTGAATTTCCTTCGGTTCACTAAGCTAGGCAGCTGTAAAAAGAAGACTTTTCACATTGTTGGATTCATGGTTTAATTCCACCGTGATAATGGAAACCGATGGATTCTAGTTGATCCTTTTGTGGAGGGTTTGAAATACTGATTCGAACAATATCAGACAACTTCAAGTGTCTTTACTGAAGCATGCTATCAAAGTTGACCACACTGGTGGCTATAGGTTCGATGTTATCTTCAACGTAATACTGAGAGTGAATACTGAACATATCAGAGCCGATGGAGCTGCCAGGAATCCGTCTTCAGGTGCAAAGCCCCTGGAAAAAGAAAATGGCAAAAACTAACCGTATCCGTATCCAACAGTATGTATCATGGTTTGACTAGTGAGTGCAAGCCAACCACATGATTTTACTATAATGATGAACAAAAGAATTCACCGTAAAAAAGGCTCTTCTTACTGATACAATTAGGTATTCATGCAATTCACTGTGACTTCAGTAGGCTAATGATCATTGCTTACTGATCCACGTTGCTAAACGATTATTCCTGTGAAAACTCTGGCCAGTAATTTTAACCAAGCGTCACTTTCTCATACGACCATGTTTCCTTGTGGTGGTCATAAAACACCCGACCTGAACTCATCATGGTTCCCCATTAATAGAAAGCCGATCGTAACTTCGAATCAAAAACAAACGAGCAAAAAATAATTCATTCCAACATACCACCGCACGCGAAAATGTTTGGCTTAATTTGTCACCTAAACTCCAGAGCCAAAGTTCAGTCTTCAAAGGTTTCTGGTGTGAAATACTGTTGTATTAAGTTGGTTGTTGATCAGGTGCCTGCTGATCTGTTCGCCGAGCTCGGCAATTGGCTTGCAAACGTTTCATCACCATACAAGGAGACATCATCAGTGCGCAGTTACACACACCATTACCATTACACATTACCAACTCTTGTATTAAAAACAAGATGTGCGATAAAATGTTGCATCTGGTGATCTTCAGGTATATCTGAAAGAATCAGAAGACAGTATCTTTTCTAAGGAAGGGTGCTTTTTGCAGGGTCGTTTTGAACGTGGTCATGGGAAAAGACCAATTTGAAAATAGTGTGAAAATACTTCCATGTGCCATTTAAGATCTCACATAACTGGTCAGATTGGGAAAGACCTAGAGTAAAATCGTTATGTGCTAATCGATGCGTCAAGCTATTTAGGTGATTTTTTCTCTCTCCTCATGAAAAATATATTCTCGTTACTGGTCTAAGTGATCTTTCTTGGCACACTTCGCATCAACTATTTAACTACTGACTGCTGTCAGTTCCAGATGAACCGTAAGAGCGCGAAAATGAGTTTGAATTTTTGGCCATAGCCTAGATCCATCGTAGCTAGTGAATCACTGGTTGAAAAAATTTCGATAGTTATACACCGGCAACACCGCAACATATTCTTCCTGTCCAAGAGACCGTCTGACCGCTTTTCTATTTGCCTTTTTCTGACATGACTGTAGAGTTTTGTATGCGTTAAACGCAAACATGTAAACTTATTCATATACGCTTACACACCAACGTCAGTAAAATTGTTTGTTCCATTCTACTCACGCACGGTGTATGCTTTTCATATGCACCGTACGAGTTCTTCTGCAGATGACTGTGGCATACATGTGTATGCGTGTGTGTGTATGTGGCGTCATGGGTGCGCACATACGAATTGATTATGCCGCACAATCTTACCTATAAAATCATTCCACGTGCGCATTCTCAACCGTACTCGTGGCACAAACTTTGATTCGTTCTAACATATATTACAAACCAAGTGCTATTGATCTCAACCATGTAGCTGATCAGTCTTCCAGAGTAAGTTGTCGAATTCATTCGTTTTGTCTATACCCATGAAGAATTCGAGTAAACATGTCCTAGTTTTCAAGTTCCAGTGGTATATCTGCCTAATTTAGAGCTGGATTTTCTTAGAAATATAGGAGAGATGACGGAGCCATGAATTGGACACACTTCCTATAACCTTTACGCTTTCAGAATATAACCGCCTAGAATAGATGGCGTGAAGCTTTCTAGACATTTGTTGAACACAGGTTTTTCTATTCTATGCGAATTAGTCACATGTTCCAACTAAGTAAATTTTAAAGGTCCCTTGGTAATGAAACGGATGGCTTAGTTATCGAAAACGGTGAATTTTCTGATCAGCTCTTGTAAATAATGGTTTTAAAGAGTCTGGCTACACCAAGTAACAACTACTTTGCCAATTTCACACACCTGAAAGCGAAGAAAACGAAAGTCTACCAAGGTAACGGTAAAAAGACGGTGCCGGATCTGTCCACTATCAGCACTCTCATTTTGTGGACATCCTAGATAATAAGATTTCACAATCAGTTACATGCGTAAATACACATGTGTTGGTGTTATGCTCTGTAATGATGTGGCATTCAGATTTGTCCATCACACCAGAATTCAGTAAGCAAACAGTCCTAAGGAACCTGTACCTGGAAGAACTGAACTCTTCTGTGATATAGACTCAAATGGACCAGAATCTCAAACAGCGAACAGTTCAATAGGATACCAACGAACGGCACGGCTGGAATTGTTAAAAAGTTTCCAGGTTAGACGATAAAATCTAGGTAAAATAGATTTAACCTTTTGGAGGTGGTCCTCCGAACAGATGGGATCTCGAAAAGCTTGATCACACAGACATTCCATCCTTGTTCGGCCTCATTAAATGTATTCCACAGAGTCACCCACGTGACACGCTTCTCGCAGTTTCAAGGAGTTTGCAGAAGGGCTATGCATCTGTTGATAAGCTGCTTGCACGTGCGTTACTGAGTAAGTCAAGCAGAGTGGCTAGTCCTGTTAGAATGAACTATTGCTCGAATTAGCTATCGATCATCATGAGTGATTGCAGTCTAGAAGTCATGAAATAAATTATCCGGATTTTGCTGCTCAATCCACACCACACCACTGCTTGTTTCAATAATAACCACCTTCAGTTATCCATCCAGTCAGTTTTACAGATGAGCATTAGGATGTAAGTCTTTCAAAGCTTAGTTCATCTGGTGGATGAACTGAGGTTGGCTGGAGGTTTCGAATGAGGTTTGCAGCGATGGCCATCATTTTGACACCATATAAGTAGACGACAAGCGTTTCAAATCCAAATCACTTTTTGCCTTGAAAATTCACCGAGGCTTTACATGGTTTTCTTCCATTGATACAGGACATCCAAAGCGATCAGTCTCTATCTAGTAGGTGGATCCAAGGCTAAGTCGGAAAACTCCTATCCCTCAAAGAATTTTGCAGGTTTTGTCTTTCCTAAGTAGGTTCTATACAGATGTGAATGACTAGGGGAAAACTCTTTACTAGTAGCTATTCCCATGTTGATTGTCCCTCTGAAAAGACTTTTACTGTTGTTCGCTGTGAGATCCTAGAAACTCTCGCCTTCATCGGCGCCATCTTACATCAACTGATTTCCCTGGTTTAGACTACCAGCGAACTTGGGATCCGACAAGTCAGACTCTAATCATTGGCTAGGTGACCTACGAGCTCCAATGCGCGTAGGAATTGATGGTGTTTGGACCATGGTGAGTCCTCACATTCAGAAGAATGTTGATATTTTTTCGTGATTTGAGACGAGTCGATTGGATTTAAACAAAAAAAAGGAATCTGAGCAATCGTTCAGCTATATATATACATCACAAGTTATACTTACAACTTCAGTCGTACCTCAACATGTTATACCGCTGTAGGTAGTCTTACTTTTGTTACAATGTGAAGTGATGAAACAGCATTTTGCTACTTGATTTTTTTTTAGATTTCTTTCGGATGCCAGTGTGTAAATCTGCGGAACGTCTCAAACTCCAGAGTGCTTTCTCTTCGAACACTTTCTGTACAGAAGCGTATTTTCAAGTACTGAAATGTGTCGTCTTTCGTTGTAATATCTGAGTCTCGCCCACCACTTTTGTGTTTAAAATGGCAATGGGTAGCCACAACCATATTTTAAATGAGTATAGCTTAAATCATACCTCTGGACATCTATACTTGCCGTTGTTGCAATTAGGATGAGCTAGCAATCGGTAGCGCGTTTGAAAAATTGGGCGCTGGCCTATACTAAAACAAACAAAGAATTAAGGTCGTCAGCCGAAATTTTATTGTCTGCATCATAATTTTACACATTTTTCTACTATTTTCTCAATGTATTCCCGACACCGGCAAACCTGTGATAAATGTACAAATTTGTCGTGATTTCTGTGATTACAAGTATGTCGTTCAGCTTGCTTTCTACTGCAACTTCATAGTTTTTCGAAGGGAAATTTTATACTAGTGGATGATATGAGCCGCCAGTGGAATTGTACTATGATATTGACAAGGAGTAGGTGAGTAGCTAGTGAATCATTTGCTTCAGGTTTATGATGTTATCCATCAGAACAGGTTAATGGTTGCAGGTGATATCTGTTCGCATTTTATTGACGAGGTACAGGATGTTTGGGTTGCCGCGGACCGCTCTGAAAATGCACAATGTCTAAAACAGGCGCCACATTGCTATTGAATGCACCTCAGTTGAATATCCCTCCTCGAATGTAAACTGTGGATATCCCCTTTTGTGGTGTATTTCAGAATACATTGATGGTACTCAATAACACAGTTGCTGTATAACTACCTAGAACAGCTGAACAAAGAATAGAAGCACCGGGGTCCAATGGGGATTTGGCTGGCATGGCGCGCCGCAACCTTGCGTTGTAACAATCTGTTTCTAGCCGGAAGCCTGATATTTTGGTGGTTGAAACCTCTTTGAGCGTAAGAATGTTCCAAAGAGCAAATCTTCACATTTGTGCATGCATGCGACTTGGCAGATGTTATTAACTAGGGTTCAGAATTTCTCGCAGGAACTGCTTTTGCGTTCACTCCATGCGGTGCTATTGAAATGGAACATCCGTTTGTAATTCTCGGTAATTCATGAGATTTGCGAGAACACCGTTTCTTCAAGACAGCGAGGATATCCACATCCAAATTCCAGTTTCCCGCTCATCCTTTATTGAGAAAGACAGAAACGATATTCTTCAGAAAGCCTAGTAAATCCGAATTCAAAACACGTTCCAGTTACAATAAAAGCATCGATATTGGGAAGTTTATCTCAATTAAATGTATCTATAATATTCTCAGCCGTCTAATATAACTTTCTCATCAAAACTTTGGTAAACGACTGAATGTAGAAATTTTCAGTATTATTCGCAGTACGCATAATCGAATATTTTCTCGTAACCGAACACAGTCAACGACTTGAACTTGGCTAGGAAATCGGAACTAGGCATTGACTGGCCTAAATGGTTACCCTTCCCAGTGGTACTGTTGAGTTTTGTATGTCACTGGAATTTGCATTTTCGATAACAAATGAAAATGGTGAGGATATGGCCGGCTGGTTTGTCGTTATCAATCAATACGTGCAGAACGCAAAGCCCTCCGCGTTGCTACAGTAAACTATGGATAATGTCTACGTTTTCATTCTAAAGCGCCCATAAGAATTTGGCGGTCACTTAGCCCACGATCCTATCATCATTTGTTTAATTAGGCTGGTGTGCCCATTTATGAGCCCTTACCTCAGTTGATTATTGGCGTAAAACACAGACATGTGTATAAATACTGGTAAGATTACAAGGGCAAATTTCGAATATAGTGCCTTACCTTTAAACATACTATGAATGCACGCAGTAGGAAAGATGAGAGGTCCATAACAAGATCATTTTTAACTCTGGTTGGGTGAATAGTTCACAAACCACTAAACGCATAGAATATTCTACCGGTGTCAGTAAAAAGTACAGGGGAATGCTTTGGATAACTAGTGGAAGTGTGCTATAGTTGTTCATGTGTTCTCATTCAAATTTCAATTTAGAAAAAGTAGAAAGCAAGCTGTTTTATGGTTGTCCGGGTCCAAACTATTTCCAAATTATAAGCATTGTAAACCGGTCCCCCATAGAATGCACGCATTTCATGTGATGTAGTCGAATCAGATGAAGGTGGAATTGCAAACACCACAAATCACACCTGGTAGTATTGGTGTGAACATGCGACGATCACCTATTGAGCTTCCGGATATGAATTTATTTTGTTATTCCTGATGTTACAGGACCAAGGAGCACTAGAAAAATCCATCTCGACGCTGAAGTGGTTGATAAACAACATGTCAGACTCGGTGCAATTACCTAGATCATAAATATACCTACCCAACTTCGGACCCAGTGATCAGATGCGACGATGAATTTGCTCTCCGTATGCGACAAATCCATTGCAGGACTCTGATCTTTGACCATCGGTTGCCTTTGGAAGAAAGCGTACCCTGAGTCTAAGACTAGAAACCAGCATGCATCAGGTTGTTCCTGTCATTTTGAGTAGGTGACCTGCCTGATTGCTGCCATGGTGTTGATAATCTGGGGTGAAAAGCATGATCACTTGACCTTGTTTTCACCTGCAGTACTGAATCCAAACACTAGAGATTCAGAGGCTGATGTTTACAAGCTAGGTGATTCATTTGGCTTAGTAACACACCACCAACAGTCTGCTTTTCATGTTGGTTTGGTTACACATGAGCATGCTGATTCACCGATGTTTCGTCATTCACTTTACGCTGTCTCTTAGTATTTTACGAATAATCCAAGTGACGATGGTTTTCTATCATCTTCGAAGGTTATTGAGTTTATGCATAACGTGGTTTTTATGTGGTTCATATTTGCTTGTTTCAAATAGGTCCTGAACAAAATCCAAATAGCACTTCAGTGCCAATGTTTGCTTTTATCGTGTGTTGCTGGCGTACCTGCCCAGAGTCACACGTCATAACATAACCGGTCCAAACAGGTATTGCATACTCTGTATACAATCAGATTGCAAACGCTTCATTTACCTCAATCAGCGCTTCTTCTGCGCTTCTGCGCTTCACATAAATTGATGCCGGTAGATCTCCATTCATAACTGCTGTCGGCTATACAGGATGAGATTGCTTGGCGATCTCCGTTTGGTCCTGAGAGATCAAAAAGAGTCACTCTGACGGAAAAAGTTGCAAGGAGTAGGCTTAGACAAATGTTGGTGAAATACGCTCCGAAAATCGAGATGACCGGCTCCTGCTCCACCATCTTGTAGATGATCCTGGCCTATCACATCCCTAGCCATTGCCTGGGCTCGGCTGTTTTCCCCATCTTGGAATTCTTACAGCTACGTCACGTCTTCAGTAACCCACTACATAAATTAGAAGCCGATGTTATTGAAATTGCACCAAGGGTAGAAAATAACTCGAGACTTTTTACTCTAGATGCAATATCATGCGGAGTAACATGAGCTGTATGTAATGTCATTCGTAAGTGGAAGATGACAGCATGACCATTGTAGCAGATTCCTCAATAAGACCAGGTTGATCTATTTGTGTACTTTGTATTGCCTCTGTTCTCGTGAGCCCAAACCGTACCAACAACGCCTAGGGATTTTCTATTTGTCCTGGTTTGCTCATCCACCAAACTTACTTTCGGCATTGCTACTAACAATTCATGCCCCAATCTTAGATTAAAAACCGGC
Source organism: Opisthorchis viverrini (assembly GCF_000715545.1). Classification (NCBI taxonomy): domain Eukaryota; kingdom Metazoa; phylum Platyhelminthes; class Trematoda; order Opisthorchiida; family Opisthorchiidae; genus Opisthorchis; species Opisthorchis viverrini. Next base: position 1,848,136 of record NW_008751707.1, read on the forward strand.
TTACTTAACACTAACTATTCTGGTATGTAGCCTTTCTTTGGCATTGAAAGCTTTGCGCCAACCGAAATAATTTTAGTCATGAACCGGAAAATAAATTCAGCTAGGCTATGTGAAGCTACAATTGAAAAAAAACTAAACTCGAAATCACACTTCATATTACGAAGTTGGTTCACTCTGAACCATGGTGTAATGATTCCGACGAATGAGCGGAACACACATGTGGAACACTGTATGGTATACGCACAATATACACGATATTCTGGTGCAGTTCTCCAGCAAATTAGACTCAGAGAGCGATATCGGAGATTCGAGGTCTATAAGCTACATAGTTTACCGAAATTGATTATTCCATTAAATACGCACAATTTGTGTAGTAATTTATGCGTGAAGGTCCTTATCCAAAAGTGGACATTTACTCTGAGTTATTCGCTCAGCATGTTATTAAAATACATATTCTGATTAAGGTGCACTCTTCGGATCGGTAACATGACCTTTTTCTTGGAAGCGGACTAAATTTTGTGTTATAGCCTCCCTCATTCCACACACCCAGAAATTCTCCTTCCCAACTTCAAGTGATTGGTTATTAGAATATGTTCAATATGGTTTTCGGAAGTTGCTTGAAGTACTGCATAATAATAACCGCAGCTGAAGGAGTAACACACTCAAATATGTTTACATGTGGTCCGCTGGTATACGGCATGAAACAGGTCGGTTACTTGTGATTGGGTTGTCCAGTGACTCAACAAACTAAAAATGTCAAAGTCAAGCGATGTGGGTCGTCCACTGATGGTGCCGCTTGGTGATGCTTTGCCTTCACTTTTCGTTAGGTTCTTTCTGGTGATGTAAACCCAGGAAATATCAGCTTTTAGTTCTGGAAAATGAGAAACATCTGGGTTCTCTGAACACCATATCTGCTGACCATTAAACCAACTATTTTCATCTCGTTATCTCATTTGATCGCTTAGAGACTATAAAGCGTCCTCCAGTGAGTCCTGTGGGGATTATCAAATGCTGCGTTGAGGTCCAAAGGGGAAATGAAAGAGCACCCGATTGTATTGCTCAGGAGTTACTTGTATTGCCACAAGGGCTGTACTAACGTACGCTTCTGCAAACAGAAATATACCTCTCCTGTACTTCAAAGTTACCCTCCCTAATTGCGTTCAATTTAAGATAAATTCAATGAACATGTGAAAACACGAATGTCACTGGTCAGTAACTGTCAGTGCATGTGGTGAATTCGGCTACAAACCTACTTCATTGACGTATGTGTACGCCTTACAAAATGTCAGCTGCAGCGACCAGTTTTATCCCACTTATCAACGAGCAACTCATTCCGGTTTATTACAAGCTGGTAGACACTTTGCTGCAGAGGTTAGCAGGTTACACTCATCTTGAAGGCATCTCACTTGAGAGGAATTTTATCTCGTGAAATGCTAACAGTTCGTTTTGTTCCTGTCTTTGAACCAGGCCCTCCCCGGATCCTCTGTTTTAGAGATAGCGCCCTCCCGGAATCAAAGGTCCCGGCTATATGTCTCATTCTATAACTGAAAGGGTCACTTACCGGTAGGACGTGTTAAAGTTGCGAACAGGAATTTTTCGCTTGCACGTTCTGAAGTACCGGAAGTATCCAATAAACAATTTGTTTTTGGTAAGATATGAGCATATTACACTGAAGGTACTCGCACCCAGCATGTTTTGGTGCCTTATCTTTTGCGTAGCCATCACACTGAGTTGTTTTTGAAATGAATTTTGACATTGCAAATTGTGTCAAGAGCTACCGAACTGAAACGCTATTCAGCTTCTTCTGATATTTTTCATATTTCACAGAAAATGTCTGCGGAGGAGAGTTGAATTACTGAGCATAACGCATTGGGCAGGCAACCACAGTTTGGGAAGAAAAATCGAGATAGTCCATTACTAATATATATGAATTCAGTAGGCGAAGTGTGCACACTAAGCTCTCTCGTGTACTAAGTTCACTGACTTTGCAGACCGACTGTTCATCATTATTTAGTTTTTATTGTCATCTGAGACTCTGCTATCTAAAACGAATACTCCTTCGAAAGTAGGCGCACACATGTTGCCTAACTATTCATGTGAACAGAAATGGGGTTGCAGGCAGCCGCCTGCTTGAGGTTGGTTAGAACTCGATCTCGAGGAAGTTGAGTTGTATTTCATACAGTAATAAAATCCACATTGATGATCTTAGTGAAGATGCACTAGCACATTATTCAGAAATCAGTATACAAGTTGTATTAGCCCTGTGATTATTATTCCATTAGCCCTGTGATTCACGTTTTCCGGCTTAAGATAACTGTCGGACGGATTAGATATCCATGTATTGTTTCTGTTGGACATTTTGTTTTATTCTCCTCCTTGGTAGATAATTGCAAAACCTCGATTTTCAACACAAACTGGGGACGGACCACTTGCTTAAAAACGCTACCACCATTTTGTTCTGTTTATTTGAAAACCAATACCTCTCCTCGAGATTTCGTTTGATCGGCTTCCTTTAAGAGGGCGTCAGGCATGCGTCACGATCGCGCTCCATCAGCTCCTGTAAATTTCTGTCCCAAATCATGAAATTAATTCACACTGTTCTGACGGTAATTATCAGGGGTATATTGTCCCCTCTTAGCCAACTATATCCTTTCTCCCAAATTAAAGATAGATACATAACAAATGTAAAATTTACAAATTATAAGCAATGGCAATATTAAATTTCATACATTGTCCACGATTCTTCGTTGCCTATCCTAAGCCTTTTCCAGCAGCGGTATTTTTAAATTCATGAATCAGGGATAGTTTTGGTGAATTCCGTTTGAAAACTGAGAATCACCCAATATCCTCCTTGAATCTCATTTCTCACCAGTTGAAATCAGCCGACAGTTCGCCTTACGATCGTTGCACGAGAGACCTGTTACAAACCGTTACAAATACATCAAACCAAATAATTTGAAGGACGGCTACAAGTGCTGTTCCTGGTGCATCCGTGTTCAAGTCATCTTGTCACTAATCTGTCTAAATTCAATAATAAGAAAAAATCAAAATGTTGGCATTGTGATTTAGGTTTAACTTTCGTAGACCATGTTCTCCCTGATTGATAACCGACCTTACCACTATCGTAATTCTATGGGAGGAATTTCGAAAGCTTAAGAAACGCGTTGCCGTTTTTGTTATTCTACGCAAACAATTTGGAGAGAACGGTTATTGTAGGTAGGAACAAAACTAAAAACGTCTGGACTATCTACAGAAGTTAACTTCAAGGGTGCCTGACAGTAATAGATATTTTGAATTCATGGTCAGCTATGGATTTGCTTCTGCAATTAGTCTTCATCTTTTTCACCAGCCACTTTTCTGCTGATCATGTTTGTGCGCGCCGTCTTTTCACTGGCCATTGGCTTCGATCCCTTAAATCCACTGGAACTCCTGTCAGTCTGACTGTCCTTCACTAAAATTGACCAACTTGTCCTGCTCCCGAGGCTAAACATGCAATTCATCGGTTTTCCGCCGAAACTTGCCTGCTTATTTTCATCTGAACGAGTGAACTTTTGTGTCTGGCTGTCGCTGAGTGGTCGGTTACAGTTCTAGGGCTTGTCCAGGTTTTGTGTGACGTGAACTACTCGCTGATTCTGCTCATCCAAATGTTAGATGCCACCAAGGCGTGTATGGAAAAATGGCCCTTCAAGTGTTAGCTTCGCCCTGTTATTACGATTCGACTACTTAACATTCTAGTGGCGTTCGTACTTTGCGTGTAACTAAGGAGGAGTAACATGGTATTTGAAGGAAAAATTAATCGGCCTTTGATATCGTAGTTGCTTAGAAAGACATAGTTGATGCTTGGAGTTGAATAATTAATCAACAAACAGCCGACTTGGGGTTCCATCACATCGCAGTTTTTATCTATCGTCTATTTTGCCTGCAAACTTGATCCTTTAAATGTAAAACTTCAAATTTTTATTTGAAATATGACTTTGGAGGGGTTAAGCACCTTTTGTAGCATACAGCGATGGTCGTCAGTCGGGTATGAAATTATGATAAATGTGCACCGTTGATGATCATTCAACTCATTCTTTTGTGTACGGGGTATGCCTTGTCCTGATAGCGTGCTAAGTAGTCAGTGCCATCATCTGATGCTCTGGGGAATGTTCACCATCCCCTTAAAGGATCGGAACTTCGTATTTTCATATAGGTACCCTCCTAATCACAAGGGTCTTACTTGTACAAAGCTTTTTCACACGTCAGAAGATACGTTCGAAAGTTTAAGCAGGTCACATAGTTTCTGGACAGTATTCGTTATGTCTACTCTGATTGGCGTAGCGTCAACCCACTTGATTTGGCATCTTGACTACCAAAACAATAGTGACGCATAATGCATTGGAGGCATGAGAACTTAGGCCATGCGAATATTGTGTCACTTCTGCAGAGTTACCTCAAATTTAAATGACAGTAGAATATGCTGGTGGAAATTCAGCTGAAATAAAAATCGCTTAAGGCTTTTCAGCCACAGGCGTACGATGTAATATGGAACTTTGTTGTTCTAAAGCACCTTCTTTTAAGCTAACACCCAATCTCTCCTACGGTGCAATTAATCTACCATATTGTGCAGGCAGTATGTGCTCAATCAAGAATGCCCGTTCCTCGTTTGATTTCTGTTCCCATGTCGTATTGTGATATGGATGTTTTACGATTACCAGCAGTTAAATAAAACAGCCGCTCTAGCAGAAATTTAAAAAACCACGTGTCGAGTCGGTGAGAAACTCCGTCGCGCGGGTCATTTTGGTAGCAGGCCGTAAAAAGGTAATGCGAGGGAAAAAAAACACTAGTTTTGATTCTGCAGGGATCTTTACAGTAAAACCTTGAAAGGGTATATGAGTACTTCTGTGGCGTTCATTCAGAACTTAGCCTCTGTGAGAAGGAACTGTCTGGCCGACAGCCCAAACGTCCTCGCCTATTGAGCGAAATTTCATCTTGAGAAGCAGTTGATTTTTGTGTTACTCATGAGTAGCCAAAACGTTTCTCCCTGGTATTATTTGCCCCAGTCGACTCATGGGACAGGGATACAAAACACTCCCACAAAATAGTTTATAAACCGACGTTTAGTTTGATATTTACAACTGTGTTCGTAATATGTTTCTATTCCTGATTGCGCTCGATGTTAAAGTGTGGGGCTTAGTGAGCAATCTATCCCAAACATACGCGGCAGCAAAACTCCAAATGCGGTGCGCAGTTACGTGTCTTAAATTTCACGGTTATTTACGCCAATAACCCTGAGCTTCAAACATCAACTAAGGGGGACAAACCAGTAATTTCAAACGCAATACTGCTAGAAATACCGGTGAACTCCTGCAAAGTGTACTCTCCAACGAACTGAACGTTTGTTAACTTTTATTCCTTGCTGTGATGTGTAAATGCTGTCCCTAAAAAGATTCTCGAGTTTTCTACACACGTGTCGCAGCCTCCCACCAAGGTAGCACTTTGACTTTGTCGAATATATCCCTTAGATAGCATAGTAAACCATGAAACATGCATTATAATGATACTAGGTGATCTTTGAAGCTATTGTCCTCGTTTTACTTCCCAACCGCTCCATTGCATGATAATTCTGCCTTATTTCGACTGATTTCCCTTGTGTTTACAAATGGACTAACCATGTCAAAAAGAACCATCTGCAGTGGATACAGATTTTCTCATTTTAGGTTGCGGATCTTTTAAATCTCCGAAGCATCATCTACGTCGTTTACGCTTGGCTAACGATTGGTCGTTTTCAGCGGCAGACGAGGGAGTAAAATCAACATGAATGTTCGAACGTTCAGAAATATTGAATAAGCGGAAATTTGACCTACTAGCTCATCAGAAGTGTGTCTGTATGCCAACACAGTCCTTTGGATGGGCAGTGCAGTTTTTGTACTGGATAGCTGGACTCAAGAGCAAAAATGAATGTGTGATAGTGATAGTTTCTAATACTGCGACAAAATAATGAATTTTGAATACTGGGAAATCAATAACTTATCATTTTTGATATGTTCTGTTGTTTAAATTCTGTGGCAGTAAAACAGATTGAGACTGCGTGGCAAACTCAAAACTTCTTCCTTTTGAACCTATCGGGAAACTAAATAGAACCAGGTTAGTAGAAGTGTCAGGAACTTAGGCTGCTTGTGTGTGATAGTCAACTTGGATATCCAGGTAACCTGCGAGCCTGATTTTCACTGTGAGTAACTGCGGAAACTCTGAAAACAGAACGAGATTTTGTATAGAATATAAAGGTCCACTAAGGAGATTAAGTATGACTATAGAAGTTATTGGAGTCTGTGGCTAACAAATTGTGTGGTTACAAGTTTTCTGGGATCGTACTCATTGTACTTAATCCACCTTGAGTTTTACCTTCCTCTGAGTCACTCTTAATATTGGTTCTCGAGAATAAGGATTTGACATTTCGACGTTTTCTATCCTTCTCCCTTTGATATACCAAACTATGTGAGAGTGCTTCTTCTTGGGAACAGATACAAAAGTGGACGTTCGCCTTAATCTCCTCCAACTGTGTGAGGACGGAATTCGCCCCGTGTGATCTTTCGGGTAGAATTCAAGCCATTTTGCCACTCTTCTCTGATGTTTTGCGTATTACAGACACTAATTAACTGGGCAACATTATGATGAGAGACTCGGGTGGATTCAGGTGAGTTCTGAGTGAAAACCAAACTGGTATTCAAATGAGGGTATTAAGTGCTTCTCTTTCACTTTCAGATATTTTTATTTTTCCATTCGGAGAAAGCAATATCTCATTCATTGTCAAAATGTCACAGTGATAAAATGTGTGCCATGTGACAATCTTTCTGCCAAGCCGGCCCCACTTGACGTAACTACTGGATGGTTTGACCCACATACCGCGCGATAAAGAAAGAGCTCCGCTATAGTCTGTTGTGTGCAGAATGCACTCTGGAGCAGAGATCATTGACATCCAGTGCACTATTAAATTGTCTGTCACCAACAGTTTTCGCCGGCATTTTCCATACTGCGTTGGGTTCATCAAGATCACCAAGTCTAATGCTTCTATCTGGATTCATGAGTAAATACATGATGGAATAGGTCCAAATTCGATATGCGGTGAACCGGTTTCGGTCCGCGTGCTGATATCACTGTTCTTCTTCACCTTCACTGTTGCTGGAACAAAAGATTTTTCCCAGTACTTATTAAACCTTTAAACTATAAAGGTTTGCTGCAAGAGTGGGTCGGAAATATCCTGATTCTGCCTGCGACTTAGGAAAACTTTACCTATTTTGGAATTTTCACATTGTTTGGTTCTCATGCAGCGAGTGAAGTCGCCTAGAAGATATACAAGGCAACATCACATTTACAACACTGTCGTGTTGTCATCATCTTTGGCGCCGGAGATACGTCAAGCAGTTAATCAAACATAGTTCGTAATCTCCATGTGCGATTGGTAGATCAGTGCGATTTGGAAGGATGCAAAATGACGCTCGGCTTTTACTACGGCTGCCTCACATAGCTGGGTAACAAGCCAAACGTATGGTCATTGAAAACTTACGGAAAAATAAAACCCACTTTGGTTAGCTCATGCCTTTCCGAATGAAGGGATGGTCGTCCCCGCACTCAAGGCTACCTGCAAAGTCTCAGTACAGCTAGGGGGAGCGGTCGACGATCATCTAAAGACAAGGTCTCAAGTTATGAACTTCTTGATTGCATAACTTCTAAGGCTGGGAAATTTCATCGATTTGATTATAGGACAGGAGATAACCTTCATAGGCAGTTAAGAATACTTTCTGATTAAGCAGCATGCTTCATTGATTAGCAAGCTTAAAGTCTTTAACAGGTCAACGAACGTTGAATAGTTTCGCTCGCTAGTTTGAGACTTTATCATTCTATCTAGTTTTGGATTTTCTTTATTTTGTTCCCGGTAGTCAACTCAAGGACAAGAGGAGAGTTACCCAAGGGAAAGAGGCAACGGTGAAAATCATGAAGTAGGTAAGAAGGATGTAAGTGTGAAATCATTCGACTTCTGTTATTGTGTAACCTTCATTCATCGTTAGTAGTTATATTAATTGTCTGTTTTATATTAGTAGTAGTAGTAGTGTTATCGCTGCGTCGACATGACTGCTCCGAGGGCAAGTCGTCTGACTGTGCCTACTTCCGGGATGCGGACGGAAAATGGGAAGACAGAAACTTGGCAAATTTAACTCAGAAGGTTTTTAAAAGCAGCTGCTATTGAGATTTTGGTATTCAATCAGGTGATTAGATTTAAAAGCGGATAACTTTCTAGTATCCTGTCGAGCTGACTGTGTATACAGATTTTCTGTTCGGGCTATACTGTCCATGTCCTTGTGGTCTAGAATCACAATGTATGCAATTTGTGATAATCTACATCATCATATGTGTTCGTTGAAATCAGGTTACAAAAAGGAAGTAACGAAATATCCGGTGCACATAGAACAAATAGAAACTGTTGTTAAGCCTTTTATCTCCGACCGTAGCCTCCACCGAAATCCAGCAACATTCACATTGCATGTATTATGTGTACAGATTCAGTATCCGTATCATCCCGACGCACATGAAAATTAGTACATTACTCATTCTACTCAACAGCTTGCCTGGAAAGACTGACCCTGTGGTCTTACCTGGCAGCTAAATCCGAAGCTCACAGAAGATGCGCTGTTCAGACCCCGCCATAAGACGGTCTATCTACTGCGACTGAATTTAACTGGTCAGTTTATGATATCGTGACATGGAGGGATTACTTCCAGATCCAAGACTATCATTCTTCTTCAACACTTGCTTCAGTTTAAAATCTCTGATTTATCTTATTTTATTGAGCTAACAGGGTGAGGTTGGTAATTTGAAGCGATCACATCATAGCGTCGTCCGTTGATTGTGTCAGGTTCACGTGAATCGCTGAGACTAGTTTCCTCAGAATCGTGAGCACTTCCGGTATACGGTACTCCTATTAAAGCGATCAGCTCTCACAGCACCCGTTCGTTCAATCTTTACACATTATACGTAACTTCATGAATTAAGCAGAAGGTGCTATTTCTGCTAGGAACATAGCTTCTACATAATCAGGACTCCCGGGTTATCCAGCCTAAGCCTTCAGATGAATCGTTCATAAGAACAGAAGTCAGGTATGTGCGCTGCCGATATAGTTTGAATGCACGCTAGCGCGCATGGCCAAGTTTTCAGGAAGAACCGGGCGAAACACTCGATTACCTACAATAAAATCACCAAGCTGGTTGGAGTCATCGCTATAGGATGAAAAAGTGTGGATATGGCATATAGTTCACGTATTCTTCTACCACTGAAAAAGCTCCTGTGCTCGAGGAATACACTCATTTGCAAAGCAATTTGGTTTTCACGAGAGACTCAACTGAATCTCTCGTTTACAATGTTCTACAACTGAATGTGCTGCACACAGGCCGCCTCATGATTCAGTTGGCACGATAATCGAGATATCGCAGTATATTTTTATAAAGGAAACTACTCACAAGGTTGCTGAAAACTCTTCGACACCCCACGACTGGTTTCGCCCTTCCTCATGAAAATATACTGCTATATCTCGAATATGGTGACAAATGAAACATGAGGCGACCTGTGTGCAGCACATTCAGTTGTAGAACATCATAAACGAGAGATTCAGTTGAGTCTCTCGTGAAAAATAAATTGATTTGCAAATGAGTGTATTTCACGAGAACAGTCGAATTTGGGTTCAAGTAGAACATGAGGTTGATGGAAACTCGGGGATTACGCCTACCTGATGAGCCTAAGAAGGACAAAACCGGTCGTGAGCTGTCGGAGAGTTTTCAGCAACCTTCTGAATATTTCTTACATGAAATCTCCTGAGCTCCCTAAACTATCAGGTATGATGTGGCTCTGGAAAAAGTTTGCATGCAATGAACGGGTTTCCCGATGTAGCACTGCAGTGGCCGGGGAATTCAGTGAAATATCATATTCCGAGACCCTACAATGATCACCTGAATGTGATCGATGAGTTCATGGTCATATTTGGTCGTAAGCTGTTATTTGAAGGTCCCTTCAATAACGTCAGAAGTCAGGTTAAGCGTGTGACGCGTAAATATTAGGTTGTGAAAGTGAAAAAACGGACGAATCAATAAAGTATGTTATCCATTGTCGCAACCGCACAGGAACACACCAACAAGTGATGTGAAGCAAAAGAAATCAATAAAAACAGTGATATGGGGGAGTTCGGAGCTAGTCAATTTACAATATTTGTGTTACAGTGGAGGTAAGATCCTGAGTATGAATTGTTCGTTTCCTGAAACTCAGTACTAAGATTAGAACCACCATCCATTGTAACTGTGTTTACAATGTAATCGAACCTTGGGATAAAACAATAGATGCATCTTAGCGAATGTTGGGGCTCAGAAACTAACATGAGTTAGTTCATTGTATAAAAAACTCGCAAGTTGTGAGATGGCTAAAAGGGGGTGAAAATGTGGTGTACCTATCTCATTTGTTGAATATTACTACCTTCTTGCTTAGCCGATCCTGTGCTCACAAGAGAAGTCATAAGTGTGGAGAGACTGATGGGAGAAGTCAAAGGTGGGTGCAATCGCAAACGCTCAATGGCTACTATTTCCAAGTCCCAATTTCTGGAAAAGGATGTCAGATATAATTCCCCAAAACTAGTGACAATAAACAGAGTGCATTTACTGAAAAGCTGTTCCCAATAAGCCAGAAAACATCCTGTATTAACCCTGACAAAGGCAGAATGTTGCTCACAATTACTGTCATGGATTAGCTTTATTGTCTTAACCTGTAAATATCATTCCATAACTTTTTCGCTAACAAAACGAAGCGGTGGGAAGGGATGGCTATGCTATAGAGGAGAACGCTGGTAGCTCAGGTAGCGTATATGGTTGTTTGTCTGTTCATTGAGCTGAGCAATTTCGTTGCAAACTATCCATCACCAATCGGGGTGACATCATTAGTGCGTTGTTAGGGAGCGTAGTGGAGCGTGGCGATGGGTCGGCGGTAGTGCTGCTACGCTCCACTACGCTCCCTAACAACGCAGTGATGATATCACTTCGCCTGGTAATGAAACGTTTGCAATCAAAATGTCCAGCTCGATGAACAAACCAACAACCAGGGACGGTTCTGAAAATAATCTCGCCCATGCAGTGTGAATGTAAAGCAACATCAAATTTCCCAATTAGCGGATACGTGCGCTTCTTTTCCATAAGGTCAAGAATATCTGCGTATGTATTGTCTGACTCATCTTTAGCAATCCTCTTTCTGGAATAGGGATAGCACCGATATTATACTGGCATTATATTGCTTATATTATATAATGCATACGGCAGTATACGTGTATTTCCTCTTTGTATATAGTGCAATATTGATAGAATATTACTCATTGTGTATTCTTATATTGTTTATATTGTCTTACACGTATAATATTTGCATATTACTATATATATCATACGTGTACACTACATGCACACAGAAGTATAATAAAATATTATAAAGTAGTCAGGCGGTCTGTCATCCGTTTACGGATAAGTCGTCACATTGTTCTAAACCGGTGAAAACTCGCGCATGGTGGATAATGCGACTTACAATTTCTGCTGAGCTGAGTATCATCATCATCATCATCATCATCATCATCAACAACAACAACAACAACAACAACATCATCATCATCATCGCCGCAATGGATGACACAATATCGGTGTTCATTAATGGTGTTTGCTGCCGTACATCTAAAAGGTACTTGAAGAAAATGACCAAAGTGGATGAAGAGGCAGCTTAGCCTACCACATTCGTTCTGAGGTGTCATCACCTCCAGACACTCATTCAGGCATTCTGGATGGAAACTGATATTGGTTAGCAATCACATCTTACGGCCTCTCCAACTACGCACAGAGGGGTTGTACGCGAACTTATCCTGAAACGCGAATTGCACCGACAACACCCAGGATTTTCGTACTCTCTTTTCTACCCATCTGCCAGGTCATCGATTGGCCATCCCTCTGATTGCACCATTTTCAGTTGGGCACAGAAAACAAAGCTTTCCTCTGCAAGCGATGATTGTGCATGTGCAGTGCATTATAACACGCCTACAGTTTCTAGTGCTGCAAGTAGACTTTGTTTGGAATCTGTTACACAGCTGAACACTCGTTTTCTTACTGCCTCGTTACGAATTCGCGGACACCAACCCACACTAGATATGGCTCTTTGACAAGGATTGTTGAATACCTGCTGCTCGAATAGGCCAGGTTTCAGCCATACAATTAAACAGCCTGCACTCTAGCCTGATACACACGTCCTTTGAGTTTTATGAATATGCCGCTTTGATGCCATAGGTGTCTCAAATAAGCAAACATAACCCTAGTCTTGCAGATTCCTGCATTGCCTCATCTTTCACGCTACAATCGGAACTAATACAAATTCCAAGATACACAAAACGCTCCACGAGCTCGAGTGCCTCTCCCTGGATTGTAAATGGCTTGTGTCAGCGATTGCGTGTCCAAGAGCATGACCTTACACTATATGGATGCAAAGCACGTGCAAAAGAACAGGATGATTTTGTTCAGCTGATCAGTTCTTCTTCTCTTCAGAAATGAGAGCCATATAGTCTTCATATTTTAGGTCGACAATGTTTTCTTTGGCAGCTGTCTGTACACCAGGGTTTTGAAGACCATCCAGCTTTAGTCTCATTGTCTCGTCCATCACGAGTGTAAACAGAACTGAAGAGGGTGTGCATCCATGAGTGACACCGCTTTGAGTGCAGAAGCATCTGGGGAGCGCTCCGTCTACTCTCAATCGCTCGGAAGTTTAGGAATACAGAGAAATTAGTATGTTCACCAAATTCCCTGCAGTAGCACCCTCTGCATCCCCAGCGTTTCCAAACCCAATGCGAGTGGAGAGTGATGGGACAGTTAACTTGCATCCCAAATTCTCGTTTCTGATACACAGCACACATCAGTGTCAAGCGAATCAAGTGTGATCATAACAACGACTTATTTTCTGCTTTATTCAAACTGCGAACAATAGAAGTAGCCAAATAAACCTGGCGTCCGCGCTTGAAGATTGATTTTGCAATGCTTGAGTCTTTTGACACTTACTGAAGCGCAGATGTTTCGACCAAAACCGATGCAAATCGAACGGAGTTGTCATTCTTCAATGCTGGGCCTATAAGGAGGTTATTATTTGGGTGGGGAGAAGGGAAGAAAAATTGTGCAAGAGGAAGAAATGAGGCGTCAGCAACAACCTGTTTCCGCTTACCCGCCCTGTTGTACGCGTCAAGTAAGGCGACCAAGCTGATGCTACCATGCGACAACCGATGTGATATGAGATTATTTGTAAATGTGCAGTTCATACTTGTGCGCGTGTTAAGATACTGCCAAGGCCTCTAGAGCTAAACAGGAGGACGATTAGGGTCCCCAAGCAAGGCCTTTGACTGAACGCAAGGCAGTGGTGTTTGCCTAAAACTGGAGGTCCACAAGACTGTGTTCTTCAGACCACTAACCACTGAAGAACCTGGTACGATAGACTGTAAGTGTCACACAAAACCGCCCAGTATAGCTCAATGGGTCACGGAGGCACAGAAACCATCACATCACGGTAAATTTCAGTGTGTTTGTGGTTCACGTTCAGACACCTGAACGCCACGTATCCGGTGTAAACCGGAGAAGAAAAGACTGGAAAGCTTACGCCTGGGCACTTTAGCCCCAAAGTGCATGTATGGTGGAATGTGGCGGCCAGTATAATTCAGGAGACGTAAACAGGCCGCATACAAATGGTTAGCCAGTGCTAGCAATCAATCAGCTTGTTCTTTACAAGGATGGTCACAGAGAATGACCCTAAGCGCCGTTTCAGGCTTAAAGTGGCGAGACGCCCAGAGTGCCGTTGTGGGTCTCTTGAACATCAATGCAGTAAAATGGGATACATCGAACTACAACTCAAAACAATACAGTATAACCTAGTACGACGTACATAATGAAGATCTGAGATCGCAATGGAAATCAACGTTCAGCCTGTCAACCAAATTAGGGCCAATACGTGTGAAGCCAATTACGGCCCCTCTAGAACAAGGCGGCGGACATGACCAAACGTAAGCAAAGTGTTGCCTAATATAGATAGCTGGCTGTAGCATGATGAATAAAAAAGAGAAACTAAGGCGACAAGTTGACAACTCAGATCAGGGGCATTAGCGGTAGGCCACAAAGGGATTTAATGGACTCGGGCTCTGTACACAGTGGATGCATTCAGTAGTAATATCACTGAAGAACGGAGCTGGCTGATCTAGTGCACGCAAAGCTTGAGTTATCAACGAACAGTAGTGCACAACGCGGTAGCCAAAGCTAGGGGCTTTTAGTGACGGACCACTTCAGGCTCCCATAAGCTTGTGCGGCAGCACTCACCCGGACGACAGAGAGGACTATCTCCTACATATGCATAGGCTTGTTAAGTAGTATAATGGACGTGAGGAGGAATTAGGCAGAGTCTGGGAAATATTGATCTAGATGAACAGTGGAAACCTTGCTATGCACCTCAAAGTGGCCAGATACCGCTGACGGTTAAAATCCGCGTCAATCTTCCTTTCGATTTTCCATTTGAGCGACGAGTATACGTGATTTCCAGGAAAGGGATTTGTAATTGTTGGAGCCAGTTGACCTGATGCGATAGGGTACCAGTATTTTTAGTTTGCCTTCTGGAAGCTTACCGTCTCGGCCTACGCACAATGACAACAACAACAACAGTACCAAAGATCACAGACGACCTGCAAATTATGTAGACAGTCCGAGTTACAAATATGTCGATATTTGTCTATCGTGCATTATGTTTAGAAATGTTGAGCTAATCATTTACTCAGCTGCACGCTAGCAAGCTGTGAATGCAAGATTCGGTTGTGAGAGTGGTGCACCTACTAAAATAGGCAGTGGTAATAGTGACCTTGTTCCATAGACAGGAACTCCTCCCATGAATCACGCAACCATCGGTTGTATTCACTTATTTTGGTCACTGAAAGGGTGTGAGAAAATGTCTGTCTAATTCTCTACGTTGGGGGAACAGGAGTCCAAAAATAGTAAGAAGGATGGAATAGATTTTTTATCTCAACTCTTTCATGAGACTTTCTGTGGTGTAGCGAAACCTGCCCAAGGAAGTAGCTCCTGAAAGTCCCTTCCACAGAGATCTCATCACCACAAGATCACTTTCTCCTTATACCAAAAATAAGCTCTTAATTTATTTATTTTAAACAAGTTTAGCTATATTCAGAGCAGGTAATGAATTAAGTTTCGCCGGAATAGCTTCCGTCCCTGTTAAATGGGCTCAAATGTTGCTTACACTAAATCACATTGTAATTCTTTTTTTTGTTTTTGTATTCATGCATTCCATTAATCCCAGTAATTCCCAGTAAAAATTGACGGAGGCTTTCCAGCAATTGGTACTCGCTGGTGGGATGCGGCAGTCCCCGCTCCAGTTCCTCGAACGGAAAAAAAGACTCGCCGACAAGGAACACAACAGGTTTATTGCAACAAGCGAGTGCGAATGTACAATGGCCTCACGCTATGTATTGAGGGGGAACTGTTCCACCGTGATCCAAGGCTGTCGCGCGCTCTCTGACTTTGATCCAGGGCTGACTGATCAGCGTTTAGTGGAGTGAAGGGCCTCAGTTGGTTTGGAGTATTTTCGGATAATCTTCAGGATTCTGACCTTCATAGCTCAAATTCTCTGGAGCTAGACTCAAGCTTCGCATAGGCATCTTCTCCTACCAGAGTCATACTATCTATGGGCCGTAAAGAAGCTGTGCCCTTCGGAATAACCTCACATACTGCTGACTTGATCAGCAATTCAGAGTCATAAATGACAAATAGGGTTCATTCAACTTTCTCGACCATGGGAAACGTGCGTGAATTGTGTTGCTTCATCAAACCAGACAATCTTGATTGTAGTCCGAGCTGATTCTGAGCATGTGCTCACGTCCTACAGTATAGGATTTTTCTTAACACCACTATTAATGCTATAAAGGTCCTAAACCCAAGTGCGTCCTTGCCCTGATTCAGATCAGCACTAGTGACACTTTTGACTTCCAAACTCGAATACGGAATATCTTCAAGTACTACTCCCGAAAACCAGAGAATTGGTTTATATGATTTATAATGAAGCGTGCCATATACACCAATAAGTTTGCGTAGACAATTTTTCTTGGATATTTTTGCAACTGATGACTCTGATGGGGCACACCGACAGCTTAAACGTTGCCTAATATTGAAAACTAGAATGACATTCAGGGGGATTCAGAACTTTGTATTTTATGTCATAAAATGGATCCCCCAGCCATATTTCGGCCTGAGATATTTTGAAGCCAGAAACGACCAAGCTAATCATAATAGGTGGGAAATGCGTCAGGTACTATTCAATCCTTAGGATTAAGCTATTTATTCTGAAGACAAAGAATCACGTGACTTGAAAGGCTTGATGCGATACATTCGATACAAACTGTAGAACACTAGTGGAACCGAGCTTTTGATAACTTGATTTGTGATTTCCTTGCTCTGCACGAAGAGCCCACCTCATCTGGGTAGGCGAAAAATTGCGTCCTTTCTGAGCCGTGGTTTGTAGCAGTCGGCTTTTGGACTGAAGCTAGACTGCTAGAAATACTAATAATAATAAATCATTCAGAAAAAGCAGCAACACAGCAAATTAATCGGATGAATCAGTGTATTCGGGGAAACTGATAATACCTAATTTGACCATTCGAGGAACAAGCAATCACATACGCTTTTGGCCGATCGTTTGCTCTTTCTACAATAGGCAGCTCTTCACTCTGTGATTGAATGAAATAATTCAGTTCTTTTATCGGTGTTCGCGCAATTCGTCTGTTCGTTCGTCCCACAGGCTCTTCAGAGCGAATTCTTTAACATACTGAAGCCCATCTCTAACTCAAAGGTCGTATTGTACGGAACTAGACACGCAAGCAGTTGTTCGGCATTCTTCAAGGTATTCTTGTGCAGTGCCGACTGGAACGATATCCAAGGGCTGTCTGGGAAAATGGCCTTCCAAAACGGCTCAGTTACGGTTTTCAACCATGACACGTGTGCACGAAGTGCGGTAGTTTATCGAACAAAATCATCTTAATCCCAGGTGGATGAATTTCTGTGAATGTAGAGGCATCCTGCAATATTAATTCCATGAGCTATGATACCAACCGCTAGCATGTGGACTATTGAAGCCTTATTCTGAAGTGCACCCTTTTATTGTAGCAAAGACTTCGACGGTATTAGCAGGGTTCTAATCAACGGCTTTTGGAGAGAAATTCTTCATTGTTACCTTGCCCTAATAGCACCTGAATGACTTATGTAGGAATATATCCGTCAAATACTCTGTACTCGTCTAGGAAACATACTGCCTCCAGGAGGATCCTTTTGAGGGCCGGTGCTGATGATATGAACGCTTCGTTTATCGAAGTCTAATCCGTCGGTGCAGTGGCGTTTGGAGCGTCCTGATGGCTAGCCAAACTTTGTGACTTCAAAGAGCGACAAAAATCCCGACGACTCTTGAACACAATCACGGAAAAAGAACAAAACCTGGAATTTCAAAATGTCGAACTCTGTAGTCAGGGTATGTACATAAACATGGAACCTAATTACTTAACTGAACACAACTGACACATGAAAGGTAGTTTGTTTGTTTGTGTCATTCGACGCACAACTTCCCTCTCATACGTTTTTTGTGAAATCAATATCTGTAGGGATCACTGGGGTTAGATTTATTAATCAAAATTTCTGTTTGAAAAAATCTGGCTGTGTTCTTACTCCTTAACTAGGTGATATAGGCGTGTCAGCATGTAGTGTGTCAAGCGGCTTTTCGTCCCTGTGGTGTTCAAGTCAAATGAGTGACTTTGATTGGTCATCTGGTATTGAAGGTCATTCTGTTACCTTGTTCGGTGATCGAAAATTTCCGAGCCCTATTGACCAATGATGGCAAAGCCAGACAACTCGTGACAGAAAGTCCGGAAGCTCACAGATTATTGCCCTGGGTGACCTTAATTGTGAAACTGGTGGTGTAGCCTTTATTTTTATTGATTTACCGCTTCGCGAAATCCACTAAACAATTATATTTGCCTAAGAAATTACACAAATTCATATTTCTTACCCACACTAATAATAAGAAGGAGTGAAAATATTATGTACTCAGTAAGGACAAAGCTCCTTTAATTTCAGGAGAAGTGAAGACCTCATCAACTTAACAACTTTTCAGTTTTTGAAGGCATCTCCTTCACATAAAACCAGTCCATGAATAGCCTTCAAAACGCGAGTGGCCTTATCCCTCACAATGAAAGGATTTGAGAAAACATAAGTATAAAGTTCTAGGGAAACCAGAAAGCCCTGTAAAGTGTATTCCGTGATTGAAAGATTGATGCTATATCTCAAGTACAAGTTTATCATTTTGCTGATTAGCCGCTCGTGGATTGATGGTTTGGCCTGTAACTAATAGCCTGCAGGTTGCGAGTTCAAATCCCCTTGGAAATTTCTGATTTGCACACTGTTTCTGACACCCAATAAGGACAAAACAGCTGTGCGATGCTTCTCGGTCTTTTAACACAGACTGGCTTCAATTATAAGACGAAATCTCCGTTGAACAATCCCAGAACCACAAGCACTACCAACAAAAACAAGTCCAGCAATTATTCTATTTTTGGTTTAGCAAACGATATGTTGGAGGTAACGATAATCAGAAACCGAGAGTTTTATGGTCTTTGCATGCTGTTTTCCATGGACATTCTGATACTTTTTCACTGGCATAAATGTGGTGGGGTACTCAAGTTGATAAACCTCCATAAGCCTCAGTTTTGTCTCTAAACTAGTCTGGCAAAGCATTGTCGCTGAATGGATGGCCGAAGCAAGTCGCTTAAATGTCTAGACTTCGTTCTTTGCCTTGATGCGGTTCACATGTGAAGGACTTTCGGACTGAGAAGAGTCATTTTATGTGTGTATTTATAGCCATTCAGTAGGTCAGCTTGGGATAGGTTTGTCAGGTGTGCTTGGAGCCTACTGGTGCCCCTTCAGCTGTGTCCACTATGCTATTGAAAAGGGTTGGAGTGATAAAACCTGTGTGATCCAAAACGTTCTTCAGGTAGCTGTTCATAGACCCTCGCCTTATTGTGAGAATTAGCATACAGTGCAAGCATAGTGCCGGCACCGTTTGCATGAGGACTATAGTCCGGAGGTATATCATAAAATTGCTATCGGTATTCATCTCCCATCGCGTGAGTAAACTCAAGGGTAGCTGATTAAAAACCAGGAGGAGCTTCAATTCATGCAACACATGATAGTTTTATGCAAATACACAGGCGATAGACAAGTCTGTTTCTGCTCCAGCATGTCTGTTTTCATACTGATTGCGTCCACGTGACCATAATTGGATCTGACGACAGAAGGCCGTTCCGAAAAAGTGGCTTGTGCTCAGAAATATTTTACTGGTGAGTCTATTCGCTTTTCCAAGGACGTAGTACTCTTGTGAATATTTACATGCTTCAGCTAATATTCACGACTGCAATTTTCCCGTTCGTTTGCTTGTTTTTGTGCCGCCCAACAAAAAGAAACAAAAGAATCCCCAGGGGACAACAACATAGATAAATCCGTGCACAAGCTTGACACGTGCAATCTGAGTGTGCTCTGAGCAAATATCTAGCATTAGGTCCGAGCAGAGTTTCTTAGTTGATCCGCGAGATGAGAATTCTAGACATAATTAGGGTACTCGCCTAGCGCGAAAGGAGTACGTTACTTTTTGTATACGAGGCATCCACTAATCAACACATCGAAGGGAGGGGAGATGTTTTGGGGAATCACAGTTTACTTCACTTCATGAGGACGGGATGCCGTCAAAATAGTTGCGCCAGCTGGCTGCCAGATGATGGTTGATCATTTCGCCGAGTTTGAAAATTCGCTTGCGAAATACTCGGTGCCGTGAAAAGAAACATCGCCAGTATCGGTCGGGTGGGTATCTTCTCCAGGTTTGCTTGCGTTTTTATAGTTTCTAAAGACTAGTCTACACTTCTAACTTGACTGGTTGTCAGGAGTTTCGCTCGTAGGCAATCTGATTGGTCGGCGTTTTCACTCGATGTATTTACAATTGAGTGGTCTATTGGACCTCCTCACTTCACTAGTCTTGTTCAGCTTTTCTGATTGGCCGCTTGTGTTTTGGGCAGTCTTGATGCCATTCGATTGGTTAGTCATTAGAAGTTGGAATTTTTGCTTTCCTGTAATTTGAGTGGATGTAAACGAAACTCCTGACAACCAGTCGGGTTCAAAACGACCTTTGGGAACCACATGACCACAAGTGCAGCTGGGATGGAATGCCAGCGAAACGCGAACTGACGACGTCTCATCTTATGGTGACAAAACTCTTTCAGGTTAACTGCGAAGCTTCCGAACAGATTACTTGATCAAGTAAAGACTGAGTGCACAGAAGTTCTTTCAAGTGGAAATGCCCGCACCTGAAAGAAATGACCGTGATTCATTTTTTTGGCTTGCGTTCCCTATGCCAGCAGAATCCACTAGTTATCGAGGAGTAATCATCCTACATTATAACACTCAAGCGCAAACGTAATGCCTAACAAACACGTGATTGACAGTTTGATCAATGACTTCAGCCTCATTTTACTTCCTAGCTATAGGTTATGTGAGGTGATTCAAGGCAGGATGATTGCTAGCTGATTGGTGGTTAAACACATTTCACTGCACGTTCACTCTAAGATCTTATTGATGGCTTCTTCAAGACATATCCGTTTTTTAGCTGTTTTTATCTGCTAGTAAATCATAGTTTCTGTCCCTGTTAGACTACGGCTTCAAATCGAGCTAAAGAAGCGACGAGGCCATTTCTGAAACCTTCAAGCATTTTAGCGCTTCCGAGCGGTGTTTCTTGTAAAAACAGGTGCACTGTAGCACGTAAGGGGTAGAAAGGTGTACGGGGTTGAGATCCGAGTTTTGTCTCCCGTTACATCGTCGAATCTTTCACAAGATTTCAAAGGCGCAATTGGCCAATGGTTCCCGCAGAAGATGGAACAACCGCTGAAGTTTTCGACTCCATTCGGATTGACTTGCTGGGTGGAAACTTGAGGTTAAGCTGCGAGTGCCTGATAACATGGCATAATTGGGATGGTCTTAACCACGCCCAATCACGCGTCCAACCGCGTGGCGAAATGAAACTCAAGTGCAAAATATTTCACATCAGGATCTTATCTGCTGACCTGATATTGGAATAACGGTAACCTAGACCCATTTTCCAAGAGGATAATATTACACGAAAGCAGACAACTTTTGTCAGCTCAGTTCAACGTTTTTTGAGCCAGTCATCATCATGGATAGTAATGCACCAAATTAGCACTGGGTGCTCAATCGCTATTGAACTCCATGCGCCAGATTAACTAGTTTGGTGCTGAGACTCTAAAAGCGGACAGTCACATATTGGAAAAATGCCTAAGTATTTCCCAATATCTACTCAGTCCGCTTTACTAAGGGGGAAGAGTTCGGGCGGCTAGGCACTTACGGTAACAGACTGGATGCACGCGAACCATTGACTACAAGACTAGACCGTGGCTCTAGTTTGGGTCAGTATAGAAACGTATATGGTGAAAACAGGCAAATTCAAAGTGAATCGAAACTATCCAACGCGTCGATCATCAAATGCAAAAATAGCTGGTACGTATCCAACGATCATCAAATGCAAAAATAGCTGGTACGAAAACGATGCAGACTAGGCCAACTAAAATATGATCAGTATGCAGTTATGTGAGCTGCCGTTGGTGTGACATTTATGTATGTCCCGAAACTTGTTTGTTGAACACTTACTAGATGATTTTCGGATTAAAATGCCTTGCTTGATGCGATTTATATGGTGAATTAAGCTGGTTTGAATGGCAGGTTAACCATCGACCAGGTCGGTGCAATCACTCTCGTAGTCACGGTCCTCCGAACTAATCAGGTCTTCAGTCTGAAAGAGGTGCCTCTCTAATGTGGTGTTCAGCTGCAAAGTGGTACCGATTTTAAGGTCGGATGACATCCGTGTCATTTGGGTCGATCCATAATCGGACCGACAAATCCTTGTTAGGCTGTTACAGTGTATGTTTGCTGGTCTGTACTGGATACTTTTACAGGAAACCGCAGTGATTTAACAAACTGGAGAAAGACTCAGTGCCCATGCTCCACATATTAGCTGAGGATGACGGAGTCAGGAGTGCAAATCTTGCATTGAAGGTGTACACACAGAGACCCTTACCGGAAAGGCAACCATCACACTGACCACTATCATATAGACTCCAAATGTGAGATCAAAGGTTAGTGAGTGACACCCGGAACTCACAGCTTGTTTTAACTGTTGTTGCGGACTATTAGTAAGAGACCACTCATGGTTAATATTGATCATTGTAACTTCCAGCTTTGGTTCACACCGGTCAAACGGTTTGCACACTAAAATGCACCGAATCGCTTCCACCCAAACTATAGCCACAAAGTCAAAATGAATTTTTCTTATTGGCTCCGCAACTGACTCCACTGTTTGAATGGTGAATTCCCTGAATAGTTGCTTGACCAGATAGGATTGTTTTAACGCATGATGGAAAGGGGCGTAAACAGAACCAAACTGCAACCTTTTTTTCAAGTTACGGAGTGTGTTTCAGGTACCTCAGGTGACAGTGGGAGGAAAATGGAGCTTAAAAGTTCCATCTAGTACCAGGTACCTCGGTGACAGTGGGAGGAAAATGGAGCTTAAAAGTTCCATCTAGTACTCCCGGAAAATGAAGCTTTGGAATCGCTTACAGTCGTACAGGGTGTGGGAAAAGTGTGCTTTACAAGCCCGTACATGATGCCTTCTCACTTTCCCCTGGGAACTCAAGCTGTACACAAAGCTTTTTCATTCAGTCTAGACCAGCAGTCGGTTGCGTAGACAGATCTTGCCATCCACATTCCCAGTATACCTGACAGGTACTGTAGTAAGTTTTGGATTGTAGTAAACAACACGGTAAAAAAAAGCGTACACGCTCGCGCTAACTGTGCATGACCTCAAATCGAAAAGGGCTCTCATGTGAGCTGAAGATGCGGCGTCATTTTTCACACCGACGCACTCAGGTACAATATTACCACCCATAATTTCAATAAAAGTGAGGAATGACAACTATGCGCCCAAGCGCTTAGGAATACAGAGGGACGAAAGTGGGAACACTGAAATCACGGGTTCTATAAGATTCCACTGTACAAACTACAGGAAACCCAACTTATATGTTACCTACAGTGCGAAGGACCACGGAAGGTCACATTCTTTTCAAACTTATGACGAATCCTACTTCAGGGGAAATGCCAGTAAAAAGTTCTATTATGAATGCGCTTGGTGACATACGATGCTGACGTTGTTCAGATTAGATTGACAGTGTACTGCTGAGGATGAAGGCGAAAGTTGGGTTTGAAAAATGTTTTATGTGATTGTATCGAATGTTTGCGTATTGTAGGAAACCTTGAGTCTATAGGGGATATGTTAGCCGAGTAGGTGGTATTCATAGCCACTTTCAGCACCTATCAATCTGATGGGAACAGACAACGATGTCAAAAGGAAGCAGAATCATTACGGAACACGTAGATGAAGGAGTCGGTTCAGTGGGGCTCCAGTTGAGGGTGTATATGATGTGACGCGTGGTTCCCTCAGTCAGCCAATGGATGTGCATCAAAGAGTAAAAGCCGTCTTGTCGGTCAAGATATTTTTCAACTTCCAACATGATGGAAGATGGGGCGTTCTGATTCAACTGGTCATTCATTTTCATTAGACTGAGTATTAACAGCCTCAGAGTTTCCTGCTACGCTCTAAAAATACTTTATTGTATGCTTAGCTGATAGCACAATACTAATGAAAATCGCACATTCACACACTGTTCAGCTTCCTTTTGCTTTGCGAATCTTTAGTATTGAAGAATGACGCATACCACAGATAGTTGTGTGATTCAGAGGTTTGATGATAGAATTCCTCACGAGAAAACTGGTTTTAGTGGATATCAGTCAATGATGCGTGTCGTAAGAACCTGCTTGAACTTTCCATCTGAGAGTGAATCACTCGTGGAACCGGTAAAGGAATGATCATGTTATGTGAATAGCGCAGGTCAATCAGGCAGTCTTTCGTGACCAGAGGATTTCTTCAATTGCTGACCAGAAGGTTGCGGATTCGATGCTCTTTTGCGCATGGTGTGTAATTCTAAACAAGGATGGAATAGCTGTGTAGAACCTGGTAATTGACCAGGCGATTGTTGATCTTTTCGCCGAGCTTAGCGATTGGCTTGCAAAAGTTTTGTCACCATTCGACCAGGCGTCTTCAGTGCGCTGTTGGGTGGGTGGTCCCTCTCTTCTTACTTGCGTTTCTATAGGTTGGAAAGTGCAGCTTCTGCGCTGTAACCTGACTGGCCATCGATAATCATCGCACTTGGATTCTGGTTGGTCCGACCATAACCTGTATTGCGTTGTGGTTTGTATTTCTTGCTTTTCGCAGCCACTGCGCTGCTGAAATTGCCGTCCGGTTGGCCCGTTCGTGATCTGTATTGCATGGTGGTCGTCCTCTTCGTTTCTCGATTGGTTGGTGGTGTGCCTTCTATTTTTATTAGTTTGCTGATTGCTCCAATTCCAAGTGTTGGTCTATATTCATGCGCTTCGGTAGCTAGTTCCCAGGTCCTCTCTCAGTGGGGCTCCTGTTATTTTCGGCGAGTCTGATAGTTGGATTCAACTAGCCCTGATGAGAGCTGGGCTTTTCAGTAGGAATTGACTACCCTTACGGGACCAAGTCCCCGTCCAAGTTTTCAAACCCACTCCTACTATCAATAAGCAGAAAACCACTCCACATTACTGTGGCTATTTAGGAGACCCTGACACCAGGTGACAATACCGATGAGGTCTGCTGGATCTACCATGCCAAAACTGACCTGAAGATCATGAAAAATTTCGGCAAATTTAGCCATCTAGTGGTCCTAACCTACGTGATATCTGCACACAAATTGCATGCAAAGCGTCAGAGATGAGACGGTGATCCGTAGCTACTGTACGTATTGTGACCGATGTACCTCCACTTCGAAATGGCGTCACGACAAGTGCACATAGGACAAACAGGCCGTTTTTCATGAAGCAATGGGTTGAGTGCTATGCATATGGTTAAAGGATCCCGGTCAACTTTGTTGTCAAATCCCTCAAATATCCCAGGAATCGGAAGTACACAGGGGATATTTTCCGTGGAGGCTTGAACAATGTTTGTTAAAACTTGCCACTGCGCGGTATAGCGTAAGGCGTCGGAGTGTATCAACCCTACCCTTCAGCCGTAACTATACAAGGGATTATCACAATCACGCCGTGACTGAATTCCTGGATGATGAGATGCGCTAACTTCTCTAAAACTTAGATACAAACGTGTCTGGTTAATATTGCTGCATTTCGGTCGTTGTAATCATTCATATAAGCTTAATGAAACCAAGGAATGGGTCCATCCTCAGGATATCAAGGTCAAATTACATACCAGTATGGGAAAACGGATGACAGATATATCCACTGAGGTTTTATGATCTCCGATATCTGTAGTCCATTTGTGATTCCTAACAATCTTCACGCCAAGAAAGAAAGGGTATATTTTCGTAAAGGAAACTACTCACAAGGTTGCTGAACACACAGGCCACCACCGGTTTCGCCATTCTTTTGGCTCATCCTTAGAAATACAATTGGACAAATACCCTTATTCGCATATCAATTGAGTTTTCACGGCAGAACCTATTGAAGCTCTCGTTTATGATGTTCTTCAACTGAAAGTGCTGCATTAAGGCCGCCTCATGTTTCAGTTGGTTTGATATTTGAGAAACCAACCGAAACATGGGGCGGCCTTTGTGCACAATATTCAGTTGAAGAACACCATAAACAAAAGCTTCAATAAGTTCTGCCGTGAAAACCCAATTGATATGCAGATGAGTGTATTTGTCGAAGGAACGGGTGTCCTGGTATTATCGGCAGCCAATCTGAGGTCTTCATTTTTACGATTGATTGATCAACCTCGAGTTCTTACCTTCTCAAAATGTATAAAGTAGTGGTTACTGAGTGTTTTCATTAACATACTGTTGAATTTAAGAAGATAGCGGCTGAGCATCCAACTGGGTGCATAATTTTACGGCAAGCTAGACAAAATAACTCCAAGGTAATTAACTGCAGTTTCTGCCGAGTCTCCGGAAAAGTCAGGGTATTTTCTGTCGCTTATTACCAGACACTGAGGGCGACTTTCCACTGCCCAGACAAAGCCTAGACAAAGCATCCAGAAATGTTCCGGCAGTTCCAGCTCAAGCTGACTGTGTCGTGCCTCTCATCCCGATGACTGACGGTCGTCCAGCATCCAGGATATCGGTCTGTCTAACGTATGATTCAACGCAAGCCACTGCGACATACTTTGCTTTCTGTGTACGAGACTGGGCAGTTGATGGTCGGCGAGCGAGCGGTCACGTGACTCCTGCTGAGACCGCTGAATATGGACCGACTGGCTAGTGACGTGGCGTGGCGAGACGAAATAGTCCAGACAAAACAAATACTTCCAGTCTCCCTGACAAGTAGCAGCTACGGCCGAGTACTGTCTCGACAACAAAGCCCACTGGCAATAGACAGTTATTCCAACAATAAAAAAAACGACTTTCAAAGACGGTGGCGTGAGCAGAATTCCTTTTATGCTTTAGAAAACAACCAAAAGGTTTTACAATTATCTGTAACCAGAAGACCCCTTATTTAAACATAAGTTATCGAAATAAATCTTAATTAAGATCCTATATGATTTTTAATGATTGAAGTTAAACATTCCTTATTTCATTAACCTGTGCTGAATAAACGACTGAAAAAATGTGAAAATCAATTTTGCGTGGAATGTGAGATTCTCGTAAAGAAGCTAACTTGGTGTCTATTACGTGGTTGCCTTTTCTTGAGTTGCCAGTTTTTTTCTGGTAGTAACGTTGGCTTTGTAGCATTCATGTCATTTGAGACGCATATAAGCTGCAATAGCGGCCAATGCTATGGAGTTTTCTCATTACTATTATTGGTGTACTTTGAGAACATCATCGTTTTTCCATGGCTGCATTATGCATGTTCATAGCTGTTATGCACTCAACGATCAGCTACCATGTCAGCCCGAGAGACATTACTCTTCCTTTTGCTGGTTATTCTTTCGGTATGATGAAAATCCTAGTTTCAGTAAGCGACTACGCGCATGGAGCTTTTTTAGTAGCTAAGTAAACCGGAAGACCTCCTTATGTGGGACCTAATACAAAATGGACAAATAAAAGACGCAAAGCAAAGGACACTCAGTTTTAGGCTACAGGGAATCAGAAGCATGAAATGTGATAAACCTTGGGGTTTTTTATGTATGATTTCATACCCGTTTTCCTATTTTCACTACCTTCGTTTACTATGCGATTGCGTAATAATCCATAGTTCATGTGCCACGTTTACCACGCTGACGTACTAACCGACTGTTTGTAAATAAGCAGGCGAATTAATGCTCGAAGCATCGAATAGTGCTCGCTTGGCGAGCCGCTGCTTGGTACGACATGCAAAATTCACCAAGGCACAATTGTAGTTAACGTTCTCAAGTTTATACTTTGGTTTTTCATTTCCGTCAATCTGTCCACTTAATTATTTTAAAGGCTCATATTTTTAAGCAGGCTTTACCCTTCCAATCAGTTGGTTTTAGTTGGGCTGCCGACAAGTTCACATGAACAGATTACGTAAAGAATTTCAGTCTTCACCGCACGAATCGATTCTTTGGAACAATTAAAAATGCGGTTACGTTCAGTGAATGATAAATTGTATATCTTATTCTCTCATAGACCTAGGAGATTGGAAACCCACTGGATCAGACGTTGGCTTTTAGAAGAAAAATTCCTAGGACCACTTCTAATGTTCAAAAAGCCGCGTTGAACAATGGTTTCGCGTTCTCCACAGAAAACGTGGAAGAAAGTTCACGCGATTCGCAACTAAACTTTGAGCTCCTAAGAATAGATCCACTGGAACGTGGACGCTTACTGTTCTCATCACAGCTTACGGCTTTAGGATAGATGTTTTGAGAAGAGACCTACTCACAAATAGTCTCTCCGAATTCAGCTTGCTCATTTTAGTAGATTCCTAGAACAAATTCAACTTGGCAGCAAGCAAGCTTAACTGATCTAGAGATCACCCATGCAATATTTTGATGCAGGTATCTTCTCGTGAACAGTCTATTCAGACGTTGATTGTCTTTATGTGTAATCTGAATATCTTTCTTGCCCTGCATTTCTTTACGCACTTCAGTCCACGTAGACCACTTTTTAGTATCAAAATCCTGCGAACCGATTATGTGTATGGTGTTAAAATTTTCTTCTAGAAGCCCGTAGGATTAGAACCATACCGAATACCAGTAAAGCTTTTCACTGTATTAGTTGATAGCACGCAAAATTGTCATAAATTTTGCGACAGCCTAGTTAATGGTTGGAGTGAAATCCCAATATGTTAGAGATGGGTGTGAGGAAACGCATGCCGTTTAAAATTAAGAAAATAATCTTTCAGCTGCAACACCCTATCGGTTCCTAGCTGCTATACCATTTGAAGGATGCACCAGGGGTGAGGTACTGCCAGGTTTCCCAAGCCTAGACGGGAGCAGTCGAGATCCAGAGGTTGGGTTCGGAAGACGAATATTCTGATTAGTAGGTTTGCGTCTTAACCATTGAGCCACCTCAAGCTAAAAACTCTCCAAAGGGCCACATCAGAAGGAATTTGACTGTGCAGAAATGCACCGACTTTTATGTGAAATAGGCCAGATTTTTGGAGTTATTCTCTGCATTTAGCACTTTATTTTCATCAGCCATACACCAATAAATCATGATTCGTGGCTAGGACCCATCGTGCCAATGATGTCACCTCGATTGATGACGTGAAATTTCCGAAAAACCGCCAAGCTCAGCAACCAATTCCAGCCATTGAAATCAAGTGTATTCCTAAATTTACTGTCATCATGGAATGCAAATCCCATTATTATTTTCTGTAGATATTTTAAGATGTCCACAAGCAGGTAGGGAGTGAGACAAGCTGAAGGTATTTCGTCATCAAGTAGGCCCCGGTTAAGTATGAAGTGACGCATTAGTGTACGCCATCCACTTGTTTAGCCCTGACAGAAAATTTGTCCACGCCCATGACAACCATGTTAGTTACACGGCATTAGAATGCCAAGAGAGTATACACGCCGATATAAAATGGTGAAAGGAGTCATTAGGTAGAAGCCGAAAGTGATGAATTAAGGTGCTTCGCAGTTATTTCAGCCATGTTCGTCACAATTATTGGAAAATTGAAAAATTAAAAAAAATACTTGAGTATCCATTTTTTACATTTATTTAAGTGTTCCTCTGTTGAGTCCGTTATCCTAGAAACCAGGTTAATTAATGTGAAAAAATTATAGTTGTATATTTCTTTTCGGGAGATGTGACACAAAAAACAGTCTCGCAAGACTGTGCAGAATGTCGTGGTCTCTGTCACGCAGATCCTCCATTTTGACAATACAACATAATTTTATAGTAAGTTTTAAGACTCTTCGGCACGTCTACCAAATTCTGAAATGACTGAAACTGACGCACATCTAACCGGAAAGCAAACCAAACATTGCAGCTGCTTCCTGGAAAGCCGCGATAACAGTACAACGGAGTCTACCGTACACCAACCATCTGCCCACCTGAGGTCATCATATTTTCAATCTGATATCATGCGCCTTTTTCGGATTTCTTTAGAACATAGATGAGCACGCGATACACTCAGTTTTTAACCTACATCACCTAGAATTGAATTGAATCTTGAAACGCGCAAATGACGTGCCGAGTGATCTGTGTGAGCTGGCGTGGCTCTGGACGAACAAACGAAATCGTAGGTTGACAACGCGTGGCAATATTCCTGAAAAAAGCACTTTTGGATGACTGGTTTGACGTCGGTATGACAAAGTTGAAGGTTTTGGGGTTTCAAATTGGCATAGAATAGTCATATCAGCTGTTTTTCAACAAATAAATCACGCACGATGATTTCCAATAAGCATGGCTGCATTTCGATTAAGTAAATGAATCCTAGTTGGGTTTCTCTAATTCTCTTAACCTCTCAAGAAGAAGATTTTTCCTTAGATTGCTTTGACAATGGAATGACGCAATAACTAGTAGGCTAAAAAAATAACCTCATGAAACGACCGAATGTCATCGTACACAGCTTCCTGTGCGTAAGCGCAACTTCACATAAAAGTCAGTGAATTGACTAGTCTGGCACATACCACCACATCACTGCCGCGGTATACGGCACACACCTGATAACACTGGTAAAAATAAGAACACCGTCGTTTTCAACCGATTTCACTTTCCCAAGACCATTATTGTTGCTGTATGGCTTTTTTCCTCTTACCACGTATCACCCGAAACGAAGCAAATTTTGGGGGAATAGCTTCGAAAGTGCCGCTTTTCTCAAAGTTTTAGTTTACCCTGACGTTGGCGAGCCAGCATATAGCCAACTCAAGCAGAGGTACGCAAACCATCAAGTTTTGTGTTTCATTTTTCCTCAGAAGTAGAAAAATGTATCAAATCCTCCGTTTGATCATGTACTGTGTTTATGAAAGATTGTTATTCACTAAGGCAGAACTCCAAGGATAGAATGACCTCTGAGTCTTACTCGCGATATTGATATGTATATAGGACATATTTGCTGCTATTAATATCATGAAAGAAAGAGACACTTACTACAGTTTTAAGGCTTATTCCAATGGCAAAATCGCACATTTTTCAAAAGAGAACATAATGCATCCTATCTATCCTGAAAGATCAAAAAGCCTGCGTGATATTCCGAGTGGAAGAGGAAGACCTGCTACTGACGAAATGGTATGCAACAAACTAAATTTCGTAGACTGGTTGAAAACCAACTCCTCTTTTCGGTTACCACAGTGCTAAATCATGCTTTATAGAGGCTACCATTAATCATGTAAATCAGGCCTAGAATGAGAACATCCGGTGATCTTGGGCCATTGTACGCGCACCCATCGCACGGGTGTATGAAGGAAATCCAGTATATAGAGACATTTTGGTTCTACTGCTTGAGGCTCCATTGTAATAGCCTGTTTTATCACTAGTGAACAAATTTGTAGCTCTTGAGTTCACATCAGTGTGCATGATTTACGCCTAGGCATGCTATTATTCATATCCACTTTCGTATGTACAATGATCACCTAAAATATCCCAATGCAATCAACGTGTGAAAAAACCACCATCGCCTTCGTCTTCATCCACTGACCTTGGTGATAACGCGCTTCATGCACCCTACGGTTGTTCATACTCAACAACCATCCCAACAACTTGCGGCCAAAAGTGCCTTAGCGGAACTTACTTCGCTGTCGGGTGAAAAAAAAAATTTTGCCCCAATATATTAACCAACTTAGAAGCTAAAATGAGTTGGGGAAGAAAAATTTCCAAGTTAATTAACTTAATTTCAGACGGTTAGCACAAAACCACCCGATGTCCTAGTGTTCAGCGAGTTTTGCGGTGTTTCTGTCTTGAACCAGTCAGGCGTTTACTGGTACCAAATAGTGGTGTTTGTTGTGCAATCCACTATAAATAATTCAGTGACAGTAATAAACAAATTCAAAATATGGCAATGCCAGAAATTGTGGGATAATAAATTTTTGAGCTTTAGGCTTAATCTTCTTAGAATGAGTAACCATCCTGACCAAATATAATACTTATCAGCTGAAAAACCAGATTCGGTCTTTTTCCGGCACCCTCAACCCTATCAGCAACCGATTCAAAGTTGCAAATGTGCAACGAATAACTGTCAATTTAGGGAACTTCTGAAAGATTTTCAGAAACATTCCAAAGGAAACAACGTCTCTGGTTTTAGCTGTGACCGGCATGTATTTCTTAAAGTGCAAAATTACCAATCATCTGCATTCATTCGTCAGTGCAGCTCACCAGGTTCCCATCATCCACCGCGGATATATCCGTTCAAACACACTGCATGCATGTGCCAATCGTTTTTCACGTGATGCGGGTTACGCAATAGCCAGACAGTGGACAGTGCACTTGCGTAATTTGAATGGCGGTGGCAATTTGAAAAACGCTTACTGTGCTTGACGCACTTCACACTAAAGCTGATCTGTCATTTTTCCAGTATACGTATCCCGCTAAACTCAGAATGCCTGGTAAGCAGGGCTAAACTGATCTTGTGATCGCATAAGACGGAGTGATTCATGGCACTGCTACTAATGTGCACACTCGCCTTCAGGTAATTTAATTCACGAACCACTTTGTGGGTTAGGCCTTGAGGTTGAAGGCCCAGGGTGGAGTATTCGAAATTAGTCCCTAATTCTAGAGCCAGCAAACAAAGAAGCTCACTTTCCCACACAATGTGCTGGCTGTAAAGGTGAGGGAGGCACATCCTCCAGGACTTGAAGGGTGAGGGGTCTCCTAACTAGAGATGGGGGAAAAATGTTGCCTTAAAACAGCTCAAAGGCCACAGATATCGGTGACCCCCAAAGCACAACAGGCTGGCTTCGGCTATACCTTCTACAATACAACAACAAGACAAGGAATCTGAAACGAACATGACGTTGGACTGGCAGTCGTAGATCACAAGAAACGGAGTGTAATGGATGAACCGAATCATATGAACTTGTGAAAAGGGTTACCCGATTCTAAGGATTTCCGCATTCATCAGCACTTCTACTCAGTGTTAAACTCATATGAGGTGAAGAGATATATTACCATAAACTGATAGACGAGATCAGGTTGCACCTTCAATTGACTCCATCTTGCTATTTCATGGTTTCAGTGCTCGAGTAGGCAAGGATTCAATAACATGGGAAAAGATTATGGGTCCCCTAGTCAGTGAATAACAAGGAAGGATGATTGTTGATAATCTGTGCTTGAGTGAAACGCTCAACCATAAACATGTGGTTTACTGCGAGGTGGGAACCTCATATAATGTGAACCTATCCGGACATCTCACCGACTATAGCACGGTGCGGCAGTGGAATAGAACGGTTGATAGATAACCCCTCCACAACACACTTGACAGTCAGTGGGTCCGAATACGATGGCGTGGTTGCCATTGAACGAAAGCAAGAATGCGACGAGAGTGGTTTAATGAGACTGGCTCGTCGGTATCCGTTTTGATTCAGGAGAAAAATCTGGCTTTTGTCGAAACGATGCAGTACCCAAAAAATACAACAGCCCAATAGAAACGCAAAGGCAACGCAACCAAGATTCTTAAACAAATACGCGAAAAAATGTACAGTGGATGGAATGAACGAGGAATTGAAAGTCTGGAGTCGTACGCGGATCACAGTTGTCCCAAAGAATTCTTTGCAGGTCTGAAACAGCCCTATGGACCGTCGTAAGTTTACTAACATTTAGCTGGTAGCAGGCAAACAAATAGGCGAAAGACTTAGGGAACTCGAGAGAATTGCGGTAGCATGAAAACATCATTGTCAATACTGCACACCCGGCCTGGAGGTGTGGATTTGAGCTGCGTGCCTCATCCGACCGAACAGCATATCTATGAGTGCTTGATTGACCTACCTGTAACGACAGGATTGAAGACCGCCGCATGTATGGTAAGAAAGCAGTGGGACTGAGTGGTTTGGCTGCAGAACTGTTCAAGCTAGCAGGGCCGATGGCACAGAACGAACTTCCGCACCTTCTATGCGGAATCGCATAATGTGAGGATGATGTATGATTTTTCTGTATAAAGTAAAAGGCAACTTGCAGCAATGGGACAATTGTGGCGGCGCTGAACTTCTCTGTAAGCAGCCGAGACATGGTAAACGTTGGCACCGTAGAGAAAAACGTTCTTGAAAAGCATTTTGGAATTCGAAGCGGTCGAAATATGATTGGCTCAATCTTCACCGCAAAAAAATCTAAGGGAAATGAAGTGAACGGAATTAACCACTCCATGGATTGCCTGAGGATTCCTCCAAAGCCTTCGTTCCATTTAGCGGAGGAGCAATGCACGTGATCGCGTGGAAGCTTGGCTGCTGAGATACAAACGTCAACCTCAGCAATTCTTTTCATGCTGGGATAGATTCCCAAGGCGGACCTGCAGAACTGTCTCCACCGAGCTCATTGTCGGCACAGGAATAAAGGAAGTGTAATTGTCACAGACCTGTTCAACCTCTAATTAACAATCACCCACATGGAGGCATGTATAAGGTGGGCTTTACAAGTCCAACGCCAGTTGGATGGCTTCTATTCATTTTGATGCGTTTCCTGCTTTTCCTTGTCTCAAATTAACATCTACAGCAGCTATTTGCGGACGATCGAGCTTTATTTCCGCATTCTGAAGAATAATTACACTTATTGATACGGGAGTTTCTTCTATCAGGATTTCACTTTGCAATGCATAAAACTGCTCCTAAGGCAATCGGCTTTTGTCATCTTTAGCCACAGGTTTAAAAGACCAGACAGCAGGTATTCAGCTGAATGACTGTGGGATGGCATGCTGTATGGGAGTATGTTACTGTGACGACACTATCCTGTTTGGACTTAAGTGGACACTCGACTGTGAAGCATTTCATTACCTTAAAAAACCCGTCTGGAGTAACCATCAGTTGCGCACAGATATAAAGATTGCGGTATTTCAGATTGTTGTACTGTCTTCAGTTGTGCAGTCAACGACACCCTGACCCTATACAAACCGAACTTGTGCATTACTGACGGATTTCGCTTTGACTATCCGTGCATTATTATTCGGATCAAATAGACAGCCTGTATCCCGAAGACCGAAGTTTTTCGAAGACTACCGGAGTCGAATGCAGCCAGATGAGAAACCAGCTTCGTTGCTTAGGCCACCTGAGTCGAATGCCCGAAGCTAGTATCCGAAGTCAAATAGTTTTCGATCGGCTGTTAAATGAGGACACCCGCAAGTACGCTACTGAGACAAACCCAAGTTAAGTTTCAAATACGTGGCAACTTGCATTTTGGATTATAGGGGAATCTGGCACACAACAGAGGAGCTTGGTAAGTGACGATCCGCATCTGGAATGATGCTCCTGTTAAAACGAAATTGTTGTGCGAACGATGTGGTTCCCGAATGTCGGAACGTTTCCAGAATTCTGTACCTACCACGTTACACTAATGAACACGGCTGATGGTTATCTTGCGGTTCGAGCCACCCACTTTTTCAAAAGTTAGATTGGCGATATTAGACTGTCAGCCGAATACCGTTGCAAATTACCAGTTGTTAGGACTCTTTCCAACTCCCTTTCCAACACTGAAGCACAATCTCTTACCGTTTCTACCTAACGAAGAAATTTCAAGAGAAATTCTTCATCAGTTTTTCCCTAATTACATTGCGGAAATACACACAACGAGAAAGAGGGGACTTGATATCGGTCAATAAGAGTACCACCACTTGGACGTTCACCACTTGCCCGTCAACAGATAATGAGTACGTTACCTTCCCTGAAGAGAGTAAGAAATTATTCATTTTAATGAGATCCTACCGCAGAAATAACTTCCTCTATGCCATTATTTCGAGCCTCACTCTCATCAGCCCCTTTATTTAGGGTCACTAATTAGCTGGGGCAAAACTAATACTAATGAGCATAGCCAGCTAACTACAGTACCGACTTTGAACGAAGCTCCATCAGGACTAAGCCTCTGAGAAACGGAAGTGTCACCTTCTGAAGTAGATTCATCTAGAGAGGGACGACTCAGAAAAGAGTGCAACAGGATTTGTTTCAAACAAATGGATAAATGAAAAAAATATCGAGGTGTTTTTAATGCATTACTAGCCAGGAATGCTCAAAAGTGACGGTGACAATGGAAATCCAGTGGCACTCTGAGTCATCATCATCATCATCATCAACGACAGCATGACATGACATCACAACACCAATGCTTCACTGCCGTACAGCCATGACTTATTTGAAAGCCTTATTGTAAAGAAAAGAATAAAGGTGGATGGGGGAGGGACTTAGTGCTAGCTTAACACAATCATTCCGAGGTGCCTACACCTCCAGAAATTCACTCAGGCAATCTGGACAGAAACTGACAACAAGAACGCCACTGACATCGGGTGCCAGCCATATCTTGTAGTGTCTCCAACCAGGCACAGCGAGGATCACGCGGTCCCCATCCTGGAAGAAGAAATCATGCCATCGACCGGGTCGCCTTAATCCCCGAATGCAGCAGGATGGGGAAACGAAATCAGACAGTAACTTGGTTCTGACACCATAGCCTGTTTTAGTGGCGCGCTCGCCCAGTCGTATAATAGCACTTCGTACTTTGAGGGTGAGAGACGCAATTCGAAACGCATGGTAACATCACTTAGGTTATTTGGTGTGTTTCTTATCTGAATGGAAACTGAAAGAAGTAGCGCAACATTGGCCAAATATTCAATGAATTTAAGGGCTTCCCAGGAAAGAAGGTCCAAAATTAGGGTGAAAGACAACAAAAGTTTCTCACTTAATTAATCCACTATTAGGTTATGGAGAAAAGGTGACAAACAGTAAGCCTGAAGGGCACCACTTTTGGTCATGTTGGGAGAGTATTCCCAGCAGACCTTAACGCGCCCGCAGGTATATAGTATGATGGTTGGAGGACTGTGAAGAAAATGCGTGGCACACCATTGAAAGATAGACATCCCCACAAAGCAGCGCGACCGAGCCGGACATTACCTCTGAGTCAGAATTGTCCTGCTCCAGAATAATATTTTCAGCCTGTCGATTGAAAAACTGCCAGAGGACCGTAACAAGAAACCAGATGCCCGCTTGCGACACTCCTTTTCACGCTATTTAACGCAATTTTTATATAACTACGGCTTAGTGTTCTGCTAGAGAAAACATACCTTCTTATAGTGATGAATTCTTTTTGGATGGTAGATTCAATTTTTCTCAGGGAGCGGTCTTTCCTGAGAGACTTCTGCTTAGGGTAACAGCTGCACCATTCTCCATATACTTTAAGGCGAAAATTTTCCACCATAAGATGGGTTGGCTTCAGAAAAACCGTCTCACATCCAACTATCTGAATCAGTCAGCTGCCCGATGAAAAACAAATTTTCCAGTAATTATTTCGGAAAACTATAAGTTAATTTGCAGATTTTTGTGTTCGTTTTATGCAGAACGAAAGACTGTATGGTAAAACGACTACCCTCCAATGCTTTTTCCTTTGCTTAAACTGAAAAAGACAGCAGCAAAACAGAGAATATCACCATTATGTCTCATCAAAAAGTTAGTTAATTTAGAGATACACTTCTGTGCTCAGTATCATACTCTGGGAGAGAAAGTACGTTTATTGGCAAACTGCCCGGTTCCAGCATTTATTTTAGTACGAAAAGTAAGATGCTTAGTAAGAACAAAATTACTTGTGAGCATATCAATCCATTTTGGAGACTGAATGTCCGCTTCTTCGATCAGAGGTCTTTCGTTACAAGGTGACCGAAAACGGGGAACAATAAGTTGTTCAGAGGTTTGCAGACACTGTCACTCCTCGATATTCACGTTACCATATATGTACACGATTTGTAACATTTCTGGGAACTTAAGCGAATCGCTCTACAATCGGGACATTTTAGCACACTGACTACCAAATCCTCAGGCTACGTGACGGACTGTGATTCCATACACAGCCTTCCATTATAGAGAAAATCAAACGAACTCTGCCACATCAACGTAAGTGCAAAAAGTTCGAGGAATACGATTGTCAGTTAAATCCACGGGTAAATAACTTACAGGACGATGATGCTTCATGATAAAACCTGTCTTTTTTCAGGAAACTTGAATTTGCTGGATTTTGTCGGTCTTGATTATCATTGCTTCAGTCGATAAGTAAGAAAGTGATCTGAGTTGCACTGAACGAGGGAACGACTGCATGCTGAACACCACGTATTACTGATTGATAACCTGTGCTGCAAAACTTTGGTACCTCACCTCACTTTGCTTTCTGGATGCGTGCACAAAAAAAGAAGCACACCTGTCGGGGTATTTGCGTTTTCGCCCATTAAAACCATTGGTGCAAAACACCACGTCCACTAACTTTATTAGAACTCAGTTTAGTTGAGCGGTAACTACGCTAATTCTATGGCCAAACTTACGTTCCTCAAGAATAAAATTATTTCACCTAAACATAACTGTCCTTTGTAGGACAGATCGCCATATACAGGAGAGCATAACTGCGAATGAAGCCAGCCAGTGTATTGAAGACATGAAGTCGACTGTCCGCCATCCAACGGAGCGCGGTTGTCTCCTCTGTTGGTAACTAAACTCTTGCGGACCAACAGCCAGGTTTGGCAATCGGGAAACACCTGATCCACCACAAGTATACGTATCCCAGTCAATAATGTTTCGGGATATTATTAACAGCCGACTAATCCTACACAAGGGCTAGCCAAACCTGACATCAAACAACGAGGAAGATTGGGATGTTCCTTACTGTAAAATGATTCACTTTGTTTTTCACGGATTGATGGGCACATGCTCTTTTAATGGGATTAGCTTCACGTTTGTTCAGGATATCAACAGAACAGTACACATCTACGGATATATGCCTATCATTTCGGCTGGTGCACTGAATATCAGAGTCCAACCCCGAATAGTAGTTTTCATAGACAAGCATTTGACATAGTATCCAGAGTGACTGCACGTCACATCATTGTGCCATTTTATTTGCAACAGTCAAGTAAAAAATTGCCTGTATATATGGCTGGACATGCATTTAAACTTTTTGGACAAACTGAATACCCCTTGATCTCAGGAAAATATCCACTCGGTTGTTCAGTGAATTCGTGTTTATACAGTCCGTGCACTGCTCACACGGTAAATTTTCATTTGAAGAGCATTAACATCTAGGATGTTATCCACTGGACCAGGATACTTGGCACAATTCATTTGTTGCTGGTGCGGTATTTGTGGAACTTAGGATAGGTGGACGAGCCTTCAAAGAAAGAAAAACCTCAGGAAGCGTTCTTCTTGGAAAGTCATCACACACCTATAGGTTTTCCACCCCGTTCAGTACTGCTCACCGGTATCTTTTGAGTTGCCTGTTGTTCACCCCTCCCGACTCACTATCCCCGGAATATTTTTGACAACACTGTTCCCCAAGAACGAGCCAACCCGAGGAGAGATGCTTGCTTTATGAATGAAATGCTGTCACTTGGATTATGTTTCTCTTGAACCCTAATTTCAAACTCATCTATGCGTCAAGTAACATAAATTTACTTGTTTCCGTTTTCGTCCAAGTTCCAATAATAACCATGCACCTTGCTGGTTACTCAAAACAGGAACCAGGAAGCACTAGTCAGCACCATCACATCTCAGTTACACCTCAAGCATTCGCCCTAGTTAGAGTGCAAAATAGCAGCGCACTCAGAAAACGACTTTTCCAAAACGACTTTATCCACGCAGCCCTAGATTTTCGCACGGAAGTTAATGAAGAAGGTTCACACATACCGGAAAGCTGTTGGAACGACACTGACTTCCCACGATTGCTTTTGTATCTCAAAGAGTGACGAGTCTCAAGCCCGAAAACAGCTAAGTTTATGTGAGTTGGAATCCTTCGAGAAATCACCTTCCGGGGCCTAGGTTGGGGAAAACAGGACAGCTCCAAACAACATTGAAGGAGACTTGTGTGCTAAAACAATGTCCTGAAAATATACGATGATAATCACCTGAAATTACGTTCCAAAATTACGGCCATTCTGTGTTGAAACAATGATTTGAAATCACAATTCATTAGGTGCTAATTTCATGCGGTCATGTATGTTGGGTTTGACCAGCCAAAGTTGGTTGACTGCTTGGGGTCAGACGCAGACTTCATTGTCTGAAACGGAAAAGTGGATAATCTTAATCGATGTATCACACTACTCATAAGGTTGCTGAAAATTCCTCAGCGCACGACCGGTTTCGCCCTTCTTGGTTTTCGTCGGGTAGGCGCAGTCTCCGATTTTCCGTCAACCTGATGTTCTACTTGAAAGCAAATTGCACGAAATTTAGGAACTACATTCAGTTGCAATTGTTTTGAGAGAGACCTATCTGGAATCTCTCGTTTATGGTATTTTTAAGCAACTGAATGTGGTGCTCCAGGCCGCAAATGAGGATAGTCACAGTGCTTCGGTAGATGCCTGCTTTGCTAAGTGTCGTCTGAATGAGAAATGTGATAATCGTGCACAGTTGATGTATTTCCCATCGTATCCAAGAAACACAACATGTACACTGAAGCTTTATCGATGCAGGACACTCGGAAGTTAATTTGTGCCGCTTTATGTATATATAGAAGTTAGGAAACATACTCGATACATTTGTCCCCACCTCATGCGATCAGTTCCATCGATAGTGATCACTGCTACAATGTCACCTCTTCGGAAACAAACTTTGTTAGTAAATTATCGGGCGATTAGCCTGCCGGACTTATTGTGAAAGCTCCAGGTTGATACAAATATATCTGCGAGCCCACAGAATGAAATAAACCTAAAAAATATCCCATGCTAAAATAAGGAAAATAAAAAAGTGAACTGGGATGAAGTGGCCTAAGAGTGAACACAGCTCAGGCTACTTGGAACTTTTGATGGGCTTTGCTCGCTTTTATATCGTTCTTAGTTACGAAGGATAATTCAATTTACGTGACTTTTGGGTAGCTGAATTAGCTTCATTTGGAAAGAAGAGGGGTGACATTTTGTGCTATTCTTTGGTTAATAAAGGCTTAGTCGCCAAACAGGAGATGGCCGTACACACAAGTAAATGTGAGGGCAACATCAAAAAGTCGCTGTTAACAAACGCTGATGTGCATTTAGAATGACTGAAATGCATCTTTTCCGCACATCTTGATATTAAGAGGTCGTATACTTCCTGGAAGTAAGCCACTTTTGTAAAATGTCGATTTACAGTCCAGGGGGCCGGGACATCGAAGGTTATCTCATCCGTATTCCAAGGTTTCGGCCCTGGGACCTTCCACTTCGGACAGTTCGGTCTACGGATATTTTATCGTCAGAGCGTTCCTCCTATGGGTATTTTAGTGAATGAAACTCCTGCACCAGATTTATCCATCTGCAGACGGTCCGGTAGTAAGCACACGAATTTTTTGTTAACTGATGAAGTCCAACCAAAACTTTCTCTCTCACATAACTTTTTGCGTATTTTAAAAGTTTAAGGGAAAACAGACTGAGTGACTTGAATTTAAAGGCGGTGGCATCCAGCACTCGGATCTAAGGTTCAGTGAAGTTTGCGGTTGCGGTGCACACCTGAAAACAAGTCCAGCTATTCTATCGATCTGTTCGATAGATGACTTGCGGTGTGGATCCAAGAAACCAGTGTTTGTTTGGCTGAGTTACGGGGTGTCATGAACGGTAAGAAAGGAAAATGGAGTAAAGAGAATAATAGGCATGAAAGAATTTTTCAGTTCCATTCAAGTTTAGATTTGTCAAAACAAATGACGAAATCAGATGTGGATTGGTCGTTGCTCCAATACAAATTAGAATTTTCTAATTGTCTGTACTGCTGCGCGTTATCATCATGAACAAATGGTACGCAAAATAGCTCGCTATCCATCTATTTTGCGTTCATCATTCTTCAATATATTTACCGTGAAAACATTCATGCCATTTCTGCGTTCAGCTGACAGTTATATATATATATATATATATATATATA
Source organism: Opisthorchis viverrini (assembly GCF_000715545.1). Classification (NCBI taxonomy): domain Eukaryota; kingdom Metazoa; phylum Platyhelminthes; class Trematoda; order Opisthorchiida; family Opisthorchiidae; genus Opisthorchis; species Opisthorchis viverrini. The sequence goes on from NW_008751707.1 coordinate 1,889,788, forward strand.
TATATAT
>NW_008751707.1:1893548-1987059 GCF_000715545.1 Opisthorchis viverrini
TATATATATATATATATATATATATATATATATATATTAGAAAGAGGGAGATCCTTTTGAGGTTCGGGTCAACTGTAATGAATGTGTATTTTAGTCCGCATCATCAGTTTTTTGGACCTTCTGTCGCATTCTGCATAACCCGGTAATTGGCAATATTATCGAAATATTGGTGATTCGGGTGTGTTTATTCGGTGTAGACTAACACTCACCCTATCTACAACCAATCTGGAAATTCTTTTGTGATATCCAACAGCAAAATTGTGTGGCCCATTTGTATTATTGGCGGAAATAACCGAGGATGAAAGGTCCGGATCCGGTATGTCCCTGAACCCAACTTTCTGGGATTTGCTCCCTCCAGCCATTCGTAGTGACAGATGTTATGGTCACGCCTGGCTGTGAGCTATTGTTTACTTTGTGGTGAGGTGGGCCGCTAATTGGCTAACTCATTCATACGAACGCTTAAATATTACGCCACTTTCTGTATCCGCCAAGGAGTGCTTTGCTAACGGTATTGCTTAAGATGTGGAATGCTTACGCATGACCCATTGCTGCTCAATGATGCTATTGGATCCCCAGTTCTGTTGAACGCTATTTTGCACCGTAAAATAATTCCTCAGGTTGTCCTATTTCGCAGGTTAACGTCCAGTTCTCCTGTATGTTTGTACGCCACTATATAAGCCACGCAACATTTCACATCAGTGTAGACCAAGCAATCGGTAGGCGCTTCTCGACAGGTGACTGACATCTTACTTTGGACGAACTTAGATGCGTTTTCTGAAATCTGCGAATCAGCTAAGTTTATGGGAATCAGGAAGTGGATATAAGCTAGATAACCAGAAAACTCATGGTGCGACCATATGACTCTCGTACCAACAGGGCCGCGCTGTTTTCGTGGCATAATATCGTCCAATTAAGATGCGATTAGAAAACAGATGTCGCATTTATTTATTTATTTATTTATTTATTTGTTTATTTATTTATTTATCCATTCATTCGTTTGCTCATTCGTTTTCTGCCCACTTCTAATCTAGAGGCCCCAGCCACCTTCATCTCCACTTAACACTGCCCAATCTCCTTGGTTGATCAGATCCCATTCAGCCACTTTTTGCAGGCATGCTCAAAGGTTCCAAATACACGGGTTTTACGTCTACCATCTATAGTTTCAGCCAAGGTCACAGGTGTCAGCTGATATTTGTAAAGACTACTTATTTGGGAGGCATCACCGTACTGACCAGACGTACGGGTGAACAATACAGCAACTCTTTTGAGTAAACACTGAGATCTAGTTCACTTACTGACTCTCTTTCACTCCATTCCGTGGTTCGGTCACTTTGTGTTTCGCCTAATTAAAGACTGGAATCGTGCTTCAACAAGAAACCGTGCATCCTGACGTTAGTTTCTAGGACATATGTGAGAGCAGTGATCCTATAGATGTGAAGACATTGTTCAGTCTGGATTACTCTACAGAGCAGGGTGTATCCTGAAATACGCGCGCGATGAGTAGTATCAACCGCGTATCAAAAAGCGAAAAATTCCTTACGAAACCCATTGTAGTCTATTATGCAGAAGAGTATTATTACGTCTGGAATCCACGACATTTTGGCCAAAGGATATTCTGACTTCAAATATTTCTGCACAAGGACATTCAGATCCATGAACATTCCGGTCCTAATGACAACAACCTTTGGAAATATCTAGAGCTGGTCCCAAAATCTTCCACATTAAGCATATTGCAATGCAAAATCCCGAAGCCGATGTTTCATAAAACAAAATGGGATACCTAGGAAAGGGAAAGCCACCTAATCCAAATAGGGGATGTTACAGTCTTTCTGGCTGTTTGGTTTGTCGTCTTCAGCTAAATGAAGTATCGATAACACTGACCGCACACACCAACTTGTTTGAGAAATGTCAGAACAAGAATAACCAGATGGTTTATCACTTGGCATGCTAAGCTTTCGGTTATTCACAGGGATAACAATAACAATAGGAATTCAGTAACAAACCAAGTCATTCTTTTTGGTTCAATCGGTCAAAGAAGGATCTAGATAGATGCCAGCCATTGGGCGTTGGATGAGCCTGTCTCTACAGGAAAAAATTTGCTACTTAGCAGCCCACTTTGGGAGACACTGCGCTAAAAGAATAATACGGTAAATTTCGAGGTGGCATGGTAAATTGCTGTTACCACGGCCATAGGGCAGCTACCCTCAGCCTGCATGGAATCGACACCAACAAATGCAAAGAGAATCGCGTATTAAAACATCAACATTTTTTCCATGCGGTGGTGATGTTGAAGGGCTGATCACTTATTACCAGTTAGCTTGAGCGAAAGACAATATTCTGAATCGTAGCAGCCGAAATTATGTTTGCAGGAACATCGCTCGCACGAGATTATGGAAGCAACTGTCAATAGGATACGAAAGCGCCCACTGCTCTTCCCACAAGCTTCATGGAACGCCTCCAGGCAACAATCGAAAAGCTCTCTAGAACTAGTAAAAAGGTGTGAGGAACGGAAAACATGCCCTGCTGATTTCGTTCATCATCCGTATCCCCCTTTATGGTTGCGACTGCGTTTTTGAAATTGGAAGACAAACGCTCATCAATGATAGTTTTTCACCTGGAAGTACGGTGCACAGGCTCACACTGAATGAAAAGGACTTATACCCAATTGCATGAACTACAGAAATCACTCTTCAGCTATCCAGTTCCTACTACGGATTTTTGTTTCTCTTTAGTCATACTACCAAAATTCTCATTTTAATGTCAACTTGAAGACGTTTTTTGTTTTATTTGTAATGAATTATTTATTCTTTTATGGTTGAAACCTCTTGTTCATTTTTATCTTGAATAAGGAAGGATTAGTCCCGGTTGAACATCTCAACAGCTTGCTTTAAGTTTGGCAATGGAATGGGCTCATCCTGGCTCCACTGGGACGAAGTCAATGAACGCATCTCAGCCGAAGAATATCTATATTTGTGGTTGAAGATTCATTGACGAAAATAACTTTAGGGCAATATGTACATGGATCGAAATGTCCAGTACAAAAAAGACTAGATACTGATATTCTTTCCATGAAAAGCACGAATAAGTATGGAAGATGAAGTGAGAGGAGAACTGAATCATCAGTTTGAAATTTTCTGGGGGCAATCCATATGAATGCTTATAAGAAAACGGAAGTTTCTGAAGATCAGGGGAAAGAGAAGTATCGAATATTGGTATCCCAGCCGACGGTCCTTATTGACGTCTAGACTGGTAGAGACAATCGCCTTCACCACACCTCACTTCAGCGAGTTATCTTATATTTGGAAATGTCCGCCGTTCACTTAGGTTGAGCTGTCGGGAAGATTTTGAATGATCCTAAACCAAACAGCACTTGCGAAATTTATAACCATTCTAATCCAAAGATGTGATGAGTCTTGTGTAGAGTCTGTGATAGTCCGATAACTGGTCTCAAATTCGTCGACTGAATGTAAAGGACATCAGGATTTGATTAAGAGCATTGTTGCCCCGTATTTGAATAAACTTTCGATAACACGACTGGTCAGTCCAGCATTTTCTACCGTAGCTTGCGAAGTGAACAGCAGAGTACCTAGATCAAATGGGTAGATGTTTGTGGTACAAAATAACCTCAGTGCTCATCAGATGTGAGTTCACTAGAATTGAAACTACGTGAAAAGGTTGTTGGCTTCTCAGTGGTCTGTGGCATTCGGAACTGAAAATAAATATTGCTGGAGTACCCCTGCAGAAATAAAGTTCACCACGTATGTCGACATAACCAGATGAACTAGAAATTCAGAATTCAGCACGGTGAGGAGGACGTATGTATTTGAACTGATGTATATGTACAGCACTTAGGATATTAAAACAAGAGAATAATGAATAGAGCCATGAATAGAGTATCCACTATGTTCAACACAATTTCGTTCCACTGGCTGATAATGATTGCTAATGCAGGTATTTCCAGAACCGAAAAAACATTTTGGACCATCTGGATACAGTCCGCATCACCTCAATACAATTGGTAGGTCACATTCTCTAATTTAGGTTTCCCTGGGATTGGTAATGTACACCCACTGGTTCTCTTAGTTCTTGTGAGTTCTAAGTCTGCAGAATACTTATACATCAACTGTTCATGAGTTTGGCCGTATACTTCGATTTTCTCACTTTAATTCGCTCACACTATCAACTCGATTTAGCCAGATAAATGGTCGGATGTAATATGGCTTCAAATGGAACGGTCCCCTTTCTTTCCCAGTATCCTTTGCATTCTTCCACGTATCTAGCTCCCACTTGTTATATGTATTATTACGCTTTTCATAAACTAACTACAATAACAGCAGTCGGTACGTTGAACCACCTCCTCGTGGTGCCGATCGAATAACCCAGGGGTCAGTCTGCAACACAAAACAAGGCCAACCAACCATTTGGTTCCAACTCACTGGTTACCTTCGACAATGAACAACACGATCTAGCTGACGCTTATGCACCAGTACGAACCAGTTCACAGGAGGAATTCGCTGAACTTACGTACGAATGGCGTGAATCGAAAGCCTGACAGGTAGCCCCCTCGAATGCAGTTTCACGAAAGCTTTGGTCGCCTAGTTGGCCCTCCCTGATTGTTCCCGTTTCCGACAGACATTGAACCGAGTCAACATTCCGGGCAGAACCATCCCACTCAGCGCAATGCATATGACCTTGGTCGAGTGATGACTTGCGGAGCTCGACGGTTGTAACAACAGTTACAGTCACTCTTGTGACAAGTTGGCAAGTCAATTCCGTCTCGTGACATGCAAGTCTGGAACGATATTTTCCTAGTTGGTCGCTTTCAAAACCAGTTCATGTGTCCTTAACCGACAAACACAACTAGATGAATTGTCATCCAGTGGCCCTTAACAAACCATTCACTAATCAGCTCCACATTAGTCTCAGTCTGAAACCCATAGCACCAGGTTCAAACAAGTCGTTGACTGTACCCTTTCACATTCGGGATCCAACTCCGATATTTCGCTTGCTAGTTCTGACCCTCTGACCTCTTCCCGATGGATGCAGCCTTGCATCATGACACCGGACCGAGTCCTGTCGCTCCTGGACCTCCATTCATCCAAAATATTTCCACACATATGGGGTTTGATCGAGCGAATTGCGATCCATTCGATGGGCAATTGGTCCCCAGTTTGGGAAAATCTCACGCCTGAAATTCCTCAGGTTTTCATTGCCAGAGTCCCTGCTACATATTTCAGTATACTATTCTTATATGAAATTACCCACCGCATATTAGTCGTGTCCGTGTTAATTTAGTTCCAGAGGTCCCAAATTTGACTTCACCGGACTGACCGAGACCTGTCTTCGTGTTATTCAGTCTTTTTAGATGTCTTCATAGAGTACTTGCTGATGGCTAAAGCCGTATATCACACTGTCTTCAGCACAGTTTGCATTTCTAAATCCAGACTACTATTTGTAAGCTACCTCGCTGTTACACGCTTTGCTTCGCCACTCTTCAGTGACTGCTTCAAACCTAAGTTTGGCGCATGCTGACGTCACAAAACCGTTTAGTGTTGTTTCATACGACACAATTTTCTGGTCTGTCGAGGCCCATAGCGGACTGGTGATTTCGAACAAAGTAGAGTCGGCTTCGTTCATGCCAAAAATCGGTTTTGAAATAAATAAAAGCTTCTCTCTTCTGGGGCTTGGTGGTTCTGGTCTTTCTGATGGTTTTAAATTTACTGGACTTGTATCTCTTCTGCCTGATTTTAATAATTCCGAGTTTTTGATCCAGAGTTTATCAGATTTCGATAATGAGAACCCTCGCGTCTGTTGTGCTATACTACTGATCTGATAAGATGAACGGAAGGAATATGTATAGCCAGGGGGATAATGAACTCTCTGCATATGTCGGACAACCTGCCAGAAAATTGATTGTGGCACAGCGGTAGCAGTGTCCAGCAAACAAACCGACAAAATTTAAAAAGCTAGTGGCTCTGGAGTGAAAAACCTTTGCAAAACGTAAAACCTCTGTCTGTAAACAGCTTAAGTGCGGCAGCGCTGATGAATTGCATCCGTCGATAGTGTGTGAAAATCACACGGGTCACATGGATGCGTGATCGTGTAATTGTGTACCGTGATGTTTCTGAAGGTCATATGAATGCGGACTTGTTGCCAACGCAAAACAATGACCGGTATAGTGAAACTAAACGATTGGAAATGCAAGCACGTCCCACGTCATCATTCTGCAGGATTGAAATGATGCATATGTGCAGCAGGAATCATACCGCNTTGATCTCGCAATCACCCTCACTGAGATGCCTCTTATGAGTAGACTCATCTCAGAGACAATTCGAGCAAGGAACAGGAATACACTTGTCATTTTTGTTTGAAACAGGGTGCAACCGTTACTTCACTAATTTTTCTGGAGCAAAGTGAAAGTCTAATTTACTGAGTTAGAGGAAGATTTACGATGACAGTCGGATTGTAACAGTCATATTTCAGATGCGACTTTGGAGTGAATGTTGTTTATACCCACAATTTTACTTCTTGTGTCATACCAAAGCAAAGAGGCTGCAGTTTTACTATTGTTGGCTAGTTTTCAGTTACGGTAGCTAGATGCGAGCCTGCTGAATACCGGAATGTACTCGGTAGTCATCCGACAACAGAAGACTCCGCCCTCCTTCAAAGTTTGTTAACTCATCATTTTTATCTAACTCGTCTTTACCAAATCGAATTTCCTTCGATCAAGGTTTAAGTTCCTCTCACCGATCTGTAATAAAAAGTATTACTATTTATCAGAACGTGCTCCGGCACCCAGTAAGCAGATATTCTCTGACTTGTCTCCCCCCCTAAAGATGTTTCACTGGTGCTCTGAATAGTAGCCTGATTCAACCTTTTGCCGACCATTCCTCCGCTTTGGCTCACTGATAATTTAAACCTTGATTTCTTTGGAAACGGTAAAATAAGCCATGTATGTTACACGTTGCAACTCTAGAACCAGACTACTAACTTGCTCCTGCAATAGCTTCTCTACCATAGGAAAGTACGATACTGATCCTCAGTCAATCCATCCGATCTACCATCCAGAGTTAATTGAGCAATGTATGCATATTTTAGTGGACATTTAAATGTCACTGATATTCACTCAAAATATCTACGCTGTTGTTGGAACAAGAGGACACGATCAAATAGTTTGAGAAATAAAGCGAAAATGTTTGCCATCCGGGTCTTGTAATTTTTCGGCAGATGAAGGAAATATAGTCTAAGATGTAACATCTGTGGTGTACTGTTCTTCCAGAAATACATCTCGCTCACTTATTACAACTTAGGAATATTTGTATCTCTAGTTCATTCGGAGACACTAAAGGTGTTTATGGTTTTGGGAATGTTGCCTCCTGGATACCATGAAATACAGAGAATTACAGTCTGCGGACATTGTCTACTGTGGGTGTTCGGTTCCAGCACAGCGCAGTACTGATATGTGCGGCCGTAGAATCACCAAAAACAACTCATACGACATTCGGATGATGGAATGAGTTCAGTTGGTTTGATATCCTTCTGAAATTTCTAAGTTCTTCTTTTCTGCCTTTACAAATGTAAAAATTCAAACAAGAAACCGGTGCTAAATGAAGCATGTTTGCCACATGGCGTATTTTCAACACTATCATGTGCCCGGTGGTACTTCATTTGGACGCAAGTAAGGAAATAAATGCTAGCGCTGGTTTAAAAGTGTTCGGTCTTCATCTACCTATCCTCTATGCTTTGGTCCGTCTGGAACAGGAGGCACAAGTAAGTTCATCAGATGATTGTGATAATTACTAATTTAGAAAATACTGCTTAAAATTCAGTCCGTTTAATTGCTTATCTTGTGATCTTAGAAACCACTGCGGGTTACATTTTCCAAACCGTTGTTTACAATTAACTGTGAAACTAAATGTGATTAACCGGTTCCAGGAGTATGTACAGGGTAAATGCTCACTCTCTAGATACAACAGCCGATGATCAGAATGCATCAATGTAGAAGCATCGTCCATCTGTTATTTGACAAGGAATACCGTTAGGTGGGAGCGGTTTTACAACTCAGGCTTTTGGATAAGAGCTTCCCCAGACGTAGCTCAATCAATGGCTAGAGACATTATCAGACATGGCCCAGTCGCCCCCTCAGTGGCGCTCGTGCATCCAAGCTATTGCCTTCAATGCATAGCTCCTTTTCCACCCCCACCCCCCGCTTGACAACTCACTGAAAGTGCTGGATTTATGCACCAATTTACCAGCTCGCGCGTGCAATGCGCAGCTACTTACCCCCCAATCATCGGTGAACGAAACTGTGGCAGCTACAACCAGTGTACGACCAGTACGCGGTTATCAGCTGAGAAGATGATGATGATGATGATGAGACGTAGCTCTACATTCACCAACTGGATGTTGGGTCCGACGTTTGAGTCAAAGGCTCAAGGTGGATGCCCCAAACCAACCCCTTTGTTGACCCTAGAAACCGGTAGTCATTCGCCCTTGAGAATATTCAACCGTTGGCCTTCAAGAACGATCCTTCCTTACTCGTGAAACGATGCAGTGAACTAACTGATATCTAATTATGCTTGTATTTTTATTGCGGAAAATCAAGGCAAGAGCCGGGAAACCGTTACATATTGAGGTGCCCGAGTTCAGTGTGATAGATCCTCAAAAAGAATTAGGGACATGTAATTTCTGAAGTGAAATAAACATATACTGCACAAAACACTAGGTGACCATCCTGGAAGTGCATCAGTCCACCAGTGCAAATGCACTTTAGTCTGCTGCGGCTAGGTCCCGTATTACCATCGCAGTGGAAGGAACAAATCTATATCACCAAGGCCACTCTGTAAAAGTTGACCGATTGTTAATGCAGGGGAAATATTGAACTGAGTGAATCATTCAAATAAGCTAATTGGTCTCTAAGACAGTACTAAAAAGTAACAATTCTAAGTAACACGATCTCGACACAATCAGACCTTAATCTAGTAGTATCCAATTTCCTCCAAAATTTTACCTACAGGTCGAAGTGTTTTCAGCATCTTGAGAGTAGTTTCCTTTATGAAAAGTCAAAAGCAAGTTTTACAATGTTATCTCAGTGTGCGAAAAACCGAGCAATCACTGTAAGGGTACCCAGAAGTCTCTTTCTAAAGGTATGTACCAATTTTCATACTTACTTTTGTTTATTACGGACTTACACTTTAAGTCTTTACACCATTCCATGGCGATTTACGTTGAACGTACTTTACTCGAAGGATATTTATTAGGACTGCATACCGTCACCGCACATTCGATAGACAGTTGGGTTAATATGTTGCACAAGTGTTCATGATATCCGTCCTGAGTGGGACTTCTTTGATAACAGTTTTGAACACCAAGTGAATCATAAGAACCCACCTGATCCCTGAGAAGTTGCCCGTATTTGTAGCAAATGATTTTGTGCTTATTATCATCGGAAATTTCCTAGTGAGCTCATTGAAGAGCCAGACTAAATACAGCATGCTCGTTCAAACATAGCAGCAGAAATCCGACGGACCAGCATCTCATTGGAGATTTTTTGAAATGCCTACGAGGTCCACGTCAGTATCGGAGGTTGGTTTCTGTTATTCATGGCTTTCAGGTGGTAGAAATGATAGTCATGGTACATATGTTGCCCGTGTTTGCCCGAATGCACACGAACATCTGCGACTCCACTACGGTGCAAGTCCAGAACAACTGACCGCATAGCTTGCGGTCTAACCAACCATTCAGTGTGACAACACTACATAACGTATTCATTTATGCGTGTCCAGCACGGACCGACAGCTCGTCTCATCAGCTGAATCAGAGTAAGTTAATGATCGACGAATTCCCGTCATTAATCCCTATTTTGAGCACAGCCGCTTTAAAGCATAAGTTGCATCCACACAAAAAACTTACTAGTGATGTGTTGTGAGAGCGGTAGGAACTAATTAGAGTGGCGCCGCAAGCCCAGAAAGGTATCCTTCTAGTTGGTTCAATCCACCACACTACATGGGTGAAATCCGTACCCTCTAGCTATATTATCTCTCATTCGTTTGAAACTGGGGTAAAATACCATTAAATTCCCGGTAGACGCATGCAGGTGTTTTAGGGATTCGTTCGTTCAGTGATTTAGGCCAAAACGTGGTCGGTCAGACGTTAAAAAGAACTGATCACAGGAAGCTACAGTTCATAGAGTTTCACGAACTTTGATAAGTGACAAAACCTGTACACATTTCGGTCCACTCTTGTTTTTAGCCCAGCAACCTAAATCATCCCTTATTTTGGCCAGCTACGCTAAGTTTTTGACAGCTCTAATTCACGAAGGGAACCGGTTAGATGCATGCCAACTCTCCGGTAGTCGAAGATATCGTAACTAGTGTTTTTGCGTTTTTGTGATCTGTCAAAAGTTGTTGTTTTAAAGTCACATGTTTTAGGTCAACTGTAGCACCATACCTTAAAGATGCGTCTAAAAAATAATGACCAAGCGCTTAAACCCGTCGACCTTCTGACTGCTGCGGTCGATGCTTGGATTCATGAAGTTGGACAGGACAAATGACGGTTTGAAAGAGCGAAACAGTGATTGAAACACCAACCTGTACTCTACAGCATTATTACCCCGGTAGGGTTCATTTTGGGCATGAATGAGGCAGCTTTAGATCTACTCATTGGCCATCTTTGGAATGAATAACCGGGATTGCTTGGAGGCTTTAAATGACTCGATGACTGTTTCGTAGTATAAATAGCCTTCTCATGTAAGATGCATTGGCTGAAAGTTCACTCCTTCTAGCGCTGTTATACTCCAGACATATCAGAAGCACTTTTTGGTTACCCTTTATCCGGTGGATAACGAGCGTAGAGTGAGATGACCGTAATCTGTGCCACGGACCCGGGCTTTAGTAGCAATGTACAACAACCAATTTGAGTGCATCAACATACAGAAAGCTCTGCTGACCAGTTCCATTACCCCAGAGGGCATTGTTGTCTGCTGGTTTGTGGGCTGAAGGGAGGTCCTCACACAGGCCACTGTTGATCGATTCAGTATTTTGGCCTTTTCAATATCAACCACAAAAGACATTGCTGGTTAACTTAGCTGTCGAAAAATATGGCTTTTTATCTGGATAGGTTGCTAAATGCATTTCAGCTGTAAAACGTTTAACAAGAAAGAGGGGATTATGTCTGAAGCATTATCGGATGAGCCAATCCCTCAAAATGTCACAGACTGTCTCAAAACATCCCTTCGGATATGACAGGAAGATTGCCAAATTGTGTAAAATGATCGGCGAAATGTGTCAAGCAAAGCTTAATCTGTACCTCATAGGTTGCAGTGAGAATACACTCAATTTGTGCCTCGTTTCGAAGGGAGCAATTATCATTAATTAAGGCAGAACTAATGGCGCACCGGACAAAGAATATGCATCGGGTGATGAAATGAATAAAGTGTTCCACCAATGGGGTGAGTTTGGTAGGTTTTGGATAAGCTTGTTAGAGGCGTCAGTTTTTGGTTTTCTGCGTGAGACGTGCGTGTTGAATAAAACGGTTTTCCGAAACCCTCAGCGCTTTCATGTATTCCGCCCTCTAGGCTTAATAACGTTAACAATCGACTAGGAATGTACACGTTGCCTCATACCTCAGACGTTGATAGTTTTGTGATTTTCGGAGGCGGTTCGCTTCGGAACTCGCATAATAGTGTACAGAGTTTTCTTATTTTCTATCTATGCTGCGACTTAGAGTTGTGCAGACACTTGTATACCACACAGCTCAGCCTACACAACCGGATCACGACCGGCTCTGTCTGGCTCTCAGAGTGGGCATTATCAGTCACCAGTTTGGAACGAAGATTGCAGTCCAAATAAGCTCATTGTTTCCCATCAAACAAGTGCTGAAGATGTCGAAACGACTTCGGCAACCTTTTTAATGTTGTTTTTCGTCTTTAGGAAGACATCCTGCGATACCTCAAATATCATCCCAACAAAAATATTAGGTTGAACAATACCATAAAGCAGGAAGTCATCTGGGATTCAGTCGAGTTCCTCATCAGGAACCAAATTCATATGAAAAAAGGTATCTGGAAAACGGCATTCAATTTGAGATCAAGTGGAATATATGTTTTGAGGAACCTGGGTGACTGCTCCTGCTTCGTGAGCCCAAAGAGGGCGAACCCGATCGTAGGCTGTTGAAACGTTCTCAGCAGCTTTATGATTTGTGTTTATCTTCTTTAGGAATACTTAGTACTTAGTAGTTTCAAGTAGGGCATAAGGTTGACGGAAACCCGGGGACTGCGCCTACTTGATGAGCCCCGAAAAGGACGAAATCGGTCGTGGGCTGTCGACGGATTTTCAGCAACCTAATGAGTAGTACATTACAAATGAGTACATTACAAATGAGGAGTACATTACAAATAAATACTTGGTACTGTTTGAGCAGCACAGTTCCGAGTGTGTTGCTGGACTGAGTGTGAATCATTTGTTGTGTAAGCATACTTTGAGACTCTTGTTACTCTCTCCTATCCCTCAATGCATTTTGCATTATCTAACTGAAGAAACTCAGTGTCCGAATCCCTGCATACTGCTGGCGTATTGCTGTGTTAATGCCATGCTGATCTCATGGCATTGACTACGTTTTGAGCATAGGGAGGCCCAAATCCGGTTGAAATCAATGGGGATTACTTGAGATTCATCATTCCATTTTGAGACCAGCTAATTGAGGTACGAAGGGTGCCTGAAAGTGCTTCACGATCATACTGAAAAATTTGATTTTAATTCGCTTTTACCACAGCTAAGATGGGATTTTTGAAGAGGCTGGCCTTAGCAATTGACAATCCATCGGTTGCTCTAAGTTAAAGTTTATAGAACTCTCCACAATATAACAGCAAACTTCCGCACTTCCAATAACTGTTAGTTAAATTGGGATGAACCACTCATAGTCATTACGCTAACTGGTTACGTGTACTTTGGGAGATCGCCCGCTTGTGTTTTACACAAAAATTAATACTAGTTGGGTGAAATTATGAAGTGAGGAGACTACTTCTCGACNAATTGACAATCCATCGGTTGCTCTAAGTTAAAGTTTATAGAACTCTCCACAATATAACAGCAAACTTCCGCACTTCCAATAACTGTTAGTTAAATTGGGATGAACCGCTCATTGTCATTACGCTAACTGGTTACGTGTACTTTGGGAGATCGCCCGCTTGTGTTTTACACAAAAATTAATACTAGTTGGGTGAAATTATGAAGTGAGGAGACTACTTCTCGACACCGTAGTGAAACAATTTTTTTCAGTCCTACCGGTTAATCCATCTCTTTGTTTCCAAACTCCGATTTGCTGTTTTTGCCGCCATGTTCAGTCACTACAGTGAAGCTAGTGCGCATTGTTCCTGTGTCCTGATTTAATGCCTCGGTCCTTTGTTGTTCACACAACCAGCTCCAGACGTCAGTTATCCTGTGATCAGGTGAGCGTGTCGTCACGTGAATTTTCACACGTGCCCGTTGGGCCAGGCCACAGTTAGCTGGCTCATTTCACGTGATGCTGACCTACATTTTTGACGTTGTGGCAAGCAAGCCTTGCGTCCCACTGTCGCTGCCTCAGCAAACGAGTTGAAATATTTGCCGAGTCCTTGGCTGGCCAAAAACAAACGTGCGTTTCGCGGACTAAGCTCATTTGCACACCCATTGGGCCTTATCAGGAGACTCAACCAAACCCAGCTGAATCTCTCCGTTATGATGATCTTCAATTGAACGTGCCGTCGGCTCATATTTTAGTTGGTATAATATTCGGTACAGCCCTGGGACAAACACACCGCTGATGAACACTGTTCGAAAGCTGACGGTTGGTTTCGCGCTTCTTCGAGCTTATCAGGTAGGCGCAGCCCCCGAAGTTCATAGGTGAGTATTTCGCAAACTTTGGGTTCGAATAGGACGTAGAGTTGGGTGCACCTACTTCGTGAGGTCGGAGAAGGATAAAACTGGTCGTGCTCTGTCGAAATTTTCATCAACTTTATGAGCAATACGTACCGCCAAGGAAAAGTACGCTTTCTCCTTTATCTTTCAGTGCGTAACAAAATAATAAAGCAAATAGGCAAATTCATTAGTTCATCAATGCATACCCCTAGTTTGGGTTGCTGGCTTGTTCGTTGGCTTTAATTACAATCAATTTGGTGTGCATCAAATTCTTTTTTCTTGGAGTGTATTTCGTAGCTTTTGTTTCCGTATTTCATTTTCTTATACATTATTTTATTGGATTAAACGCTTTATGTTCCACGTGTACATTTAGCAGTTACACAAGAATGCTGAACGTTCCAGAGCGTGAAACTTACAGCGCCACTAGAAATCACTCACTACACAGACAAAACTGAGTACTGGTAGAAGTCAACCATGTGGCGATATTTTCAATGGCCAATCTTTTCAGTGGTGCGGACCACCCAAACTCTGCAGGTCTCAAGTGTCCACTTGTTCTCCCCTGACCCTGACAATGAAAGGCAACCAGTTGGACATGTTGATGACGTGTTCGCCATCCTACCTTATTTATTTGGGGAACCAAGTTCATTCGGATCCACCTGCAAATGGGCGTAAACCACTATGCATCGGTGTCAACCGGTACAGTTTGATGTGACAGGCCAGTCTGGAAACGGACGTGAACCCAGCATGCCAATTCGACAAACCGGCACCACAAGCACTAACGCCGCAGAGCAAATCTCTTCAGAGAGATTCTCCAGCAGTTCCAGTGCGGGAAGTACTCCCTATCATGCTCCCGTTCCATCCATTTGATCGCAAGATAACTCATAGTATCAGCGAAAAATCCCTTCTCTGTCAAACAGTATGTCAAACCTACACACTTGACTTTCCCATATTTTGTCTTTTCCTGCCAGGCTTCCGCAATCTAAGATCTTGAGTTCTTGTTTTGTACACGAAGCATTCGATTGGCTAAGTTTTCTCTTGCAACTCTTGGTCTTACGCTTCCTGTGTGGAGCGCAAGTGTGCTTTCCATTTTTGTAAATCAAATTAGTCTTGGTTCATCTTATCGACATACCATTCTATCTGTTCCCGCGTGTTATAACTTAACGTGTCCACAGCAGGGCCTGGATGCACTAGCTTATTCAGTTCCCTATCTCCCGCTTGTCACTACCTGTGCACTTGCATGAATGTGCAAACCAAATTTGTTCGCAAATGATTGTATTTCGCTGATTTCGTGCAATTTCGCTTCAATTAGAAGTAGACGGGAACTCGGGGACTGTGCCTACCTGAGGAGCCCCAGGAAGGGCGTAACTATCGTCCTAGTGTAGCCTGCCCCGCCGGCTAACCACAGCTTTGTTCAGTCCCCACTTGAATGCCTTGCCATCGCGCAATGATTTTTAGTTTGTTGTGACTCGTTACCACAGTGAGATGTCGGTTTGATTACTTGGGAATTCTCTCTGACTTCGTGAACGCGAAAGACTATTAGCTACTTGCAGAATACTTCCATTTGCAAACTGATTTCGTTTTGACGGGAGTCAGCTGAATCCAGATAAATCTCTCGTTTCGTAATGGTCTTCTCCGACCGAATGTTCTACATACGGCTACCTCAAGCTTCATTTTGCATAATAATCCCGATGTGGCAGTACATTACCTCGAAGTTACATACTACTGACAGGGTTGCTGGAAACCCTCATCTAGCCGCTGACCGTCTGTTCCTCAGAAGTACTTTTATTGTCTGTAATCAATGAGCTGCATGTAGCCCGACGTTCTGCCCTGTGAGCAATGACACTACAGTGAGCAAGAGGTATTCGACACCTTCTGGCGAATTTGAGGTAACAGACGAGCTAGATTTTTCATAAACGTTGCTTCTGGAGTACGAGTCTTCGTGTTTCCACTCTTTTCCACATATTGCGCAATATTTCAAATCCGCTTCTGTGTATTTAGCCGTAGATGACACATCAGGTACAAAAACAGAATGTAATAAACCTCTACTTACTTAACCCGATTAGTAGCCCCAAAACGGCGAAGAGACTTACCGTTTCTTCACAGCCCTTGAAAAGTATTCAGATTCGATTCTTATTTTGATTGGCTTCCTTTTGATAATTATTGGTCAGGCAGATAACAATTTGGCTCCAGATCCAGGTTGCATATAACCTACTCTCCACCAGTTTTCCTCAGTTCAACGATAGATTTTTTCCTCATAACTCTGTTTTACATGGTCTGTTATCACTGCTGTTTTGGAGTGGTTCGGCTCGATGGCGGGGCTGTTTCGACTGCATCGGTTTACTGCGTTTATGTTGACCGGGGCTTCACTCTGCCACTGGGAGTAAAAACCAACAATTTCGTCATAACCAAACAGCGCATCCGTGGATGTCGAGTACACAATCCACTGAGCTATGTTTTCACCAGCTGGGTGGTGGTCACTTTAATGTCATGCGTACCTGAGCCCTGTTCTAAGGAACTACACACTGCGGCATAAACTTGAATGTTGCATCACTGGTAATTTTTTGTCCTCGCGAGCAATTTGCGTGCGTTGTGACCAGTAGAACGGTATGCATCAGTCGCCGCGTTTACGTGCTCGGAAGTTTCTGCACCTTACACCAAAAGAAAAACTGCAGTCCGTAAGGAATCGTTACGTTCACTCTTTTAGCGAAATATTCTCACTGTGTGATATTCCTGATAATCTTAAGTTGTTGAACGATTGTTCACACAAAGACAGTGTTAGCGCAAAATCACCTTACGTGGAATATATCAACATTGTGGAAAACTGAATGGATGCATTAGTTAGCCTGTCCGGTGGAACTCTACCATCGAGGCTTCATGACCCTTTTGATGAGAATATAGTGATTAACAAGCTCGAAAAGGTTGCGAAGATGTTATGAAATCTGCTGACAAGCTTCATTGAATTAGCCAAACCAAAGAATCGCCTTGATTCACATTCACCATGAACCATATTTCGATGACTAGCCACATGGAGCTAAGGTAAGTGGTAAAGAATCCTAACCAAAGGAGAATGCGACCGATAGAACCATATTATCTGGATAGACTCTAATTAGAATGAAACTGGATTTTTTCCCAACGAAAAATTGGTACAAACTGTAGCGTAGACTGTAGCGTTGACCAGATTCGAAGACTTGCACGCCGAATTTGTTGTTCATCACTTTGCAGGTTTTTGTGTAGCTTTTTAGATGCTCATCTCAGTTGATAGCATTTCTGTCTGTCGACTCAATCGATAAAAACACTGTATGAATCTGAATTCACACATTGGGAGCAAAGCAGAACGATCATCCAGTCATACTATATGCAACACCGAAAAGATATGGCCATTTAAGGCAAATCTCAAGAAGCTAACTTTATACCGATAAGGCTAGGTATAACGGTACAACTCGTTCGAAAAACTACATCGATTTGTCTGATTTCGCATTTTAACTCCGAACGTCTTGTTTATCGTTCAGCCTGGAAGATAGAGAAGGACAGTAATATTTTGTATAGTGTTTCGCACTGTTGGCGATATACGGTTGACTTCGCTTGTTATCTCTGTGCTCAATAGATCAAGTTCCCTAGACATCTCTAACATATTCATCAGCACTGATTGGATGGTTTTCTTCCGTTTGGGCGGCATACTAGTTCGACTTCACTTTCTTGGTGTAATTCGAAGATTCTGGTCGTCATACATTTGATATTTTTCCCTTAACATCAACCATTTGTTGATGACAGTTAAAACATGTGCACTGAGTTAGTTTAGTTGCTTTAGGTGAATTTTTTACTTATCCCAATGATTCGATATGCAACATTAGCTTACACTGTTGTCCCTGCCTCGGAGATACCGCCTGTCAGAAGACGATACTTGGACAGTCACATGATTTGATCTTTTCGGGATATAAATCCTGCAAGTTTTTAAGGTGTGGTTCGTCAGACAGATTACGGAACTGCCTTCTCCTGAGGTTATGTTGGAGACACACCTGTCACTTTCTAGCAAGCTTCCGCACTTCCTTACGCGATTAGTGACACAATGGTCACCATGCCAGACACGAATAAATGGTTCTACTCGTTATCCGATGTTATTCATCAATAAGACTCACGTACGCTGTTTTGCGTTAGAATGTACATGAAACTGTGTACATTGTCCTGTGGATATTTGAATGTTCCCCTGATAGTTCGCTCTACTTGAGTACTACATTAAAGGCCTTCTACAACTGTGTCAAATGGCCAGTAGTTTCAGATTATTAGCCTTGAAATATATTCCAGAACATCCATTATGTGATTCTAATCGTTCAGTTCTTAGAAGCTGTACCAAGTGTTCTTATCCTGTCTGTCGTACCAAAGTTGTATTAAACAGGTCTTATTGTGTCAGGTATTTGAATTAGTACTGAAATAAAGGGATGAATCTAGGTGTACTTGCTAAATATCTGAAATGCGTAGTAAGTTCCTTAGCCATGTACACTCCAGTGAATAAATCCACACGAGAAGCATCCTACCAGCATTAGAATTTAAAAAGACAAATTTAAGGTGTAGACGTTTGATTAAGCTGTCCACCTCAGCAGCACAGCCAGTCAGCTCGTGTTGTTAAACACAGGATAGAGAAATATGATTTGATCACTTTCAACCGTGGATGCAAGGTACAACAAGAACTCAGATGGGAGAGTTCAGATACCAGGCTTGAAGTGAAACTGCATAATACACTACGTTAGAAGGATCGATTGAACCTACACTTCACTGCCTGAAACCCCTAATTGGAGTAGCAAACTGAACCGATGGACCTGTTGCACGTTCAGGTACTCGTAGAAACGTGGAGCGCACTTTCGTGTGAATACCAACTGTACCCGGTTTATGTACTCTTTCTAGTGAGTAGTAAAGTTATAGAAATTCCGAATTAGTCACCTTTCCTTGATACCCAGTGCCTAGTTAGATTCAATGTTCCTGTCCGGTTGTTGGGTGTGTTCTACTTCTGATTAGTGACGTTCAGAACTAGCTGCTACTCCACGGGCAAACGCAACGATATATTTAACTGAGCTCTCCGTAGTAAATACAATCAGCTTATGTCTACTTAGGCAGTACTAGCCTCTTGGAACCCCTTGTTTCATACAGATCACGTTTTTTGCCTCTTCTCTGAACTTGCCTACCGCGGAGTAAACTCTCAGGCGACCGCAAAGCTATGATTCACAAAACGTCACAGGAGCGCTCCAAATATTGTTTAATCATATTCCACCACATCTGAAAATGCCCTTCAACGGCAACAAGCATTTTAGCGTTGCGGGTTTTGCGAAGTGAAACAGAAAGTTTCAAAGTTTGGCCTTGAAGTAATTATTTCGGAAGATGAGGTGACAGAGTAGAAAGGCACTTGGTGCCCTCGTACTCCAAGTAGGGCAAACCGACACGGGGCTATTTAAGGCAGGTAACTTGGCTTACGAATCGCGCGGTCTCAACCACACAAGCTAGAAAAATAATCAGCTGTTGCACCTTGCCCCCTGGTAAATAGGCAACAGTCATTGCATCGTCAAGGCAATATACACCATGGAAACCTAACACAGTGTGCAGAACGTTGCGGTGCAAAACCTGTTCAACTAAATTTACATTGTAAAGCAATCTGCCGCGTGTACAAGACTGATAAACGGTACAAATAGCGGGAATACTCAAGTATGACTGTCTCCAAATGCCACATGTCCAAGCATGAACGTTTGAAAGTTAGGAAAACAACCGATCGATCTGACTAGTTGGACTAATTAGAACCAGCCTAATTAGAATAGCACAGAGAAATTTTCGTGTTTCAATGCTGAAACCAAGTGGCGCAAGCTCCCACAGCGATATGATCTAGTTAAGTTCGCTCTCGATGAAGATCTCCGAGGGCACCAAAAGTTTGAACAGCAAAATTTCCCACAAAAATGCCACATCTTTTTCCGCATATGCAGCTTACCTTCTAACTAAGTCTAGTATAATTGTATGTATGTATGTATGTATGTATGCATCGCATCTAACTGACATTTCTGGATTCCAGTTTTAAGCTTACCTTTAACTAAGTCTAGTATAATTGTATGTATGTATGTATGTATGTATGCATCGCATCTAACTGACATTTCTGGATTCCAGTTTTAGACCATCCGCCAACACATTTTTGAGGTTGTCAGTGTTCGAGCCCTCACACATCTGTTGTGCCAGCGTACCCCCAAGAGACGTTGGATGAAGTGAAACACATAGTTCCTCCATCTACAACGCTGGTTCATCCAGACACTGACCCGTCGAATTCAATAATATGGTCAAGAATATGGCAAAATTAGCAAAATGCGGCACAAACGTTGACGTTTTCTTATAACACCAGAGGTGCTTTGTTGTTTTTTGCTACTTTTGAGTACTCGATTTTAGTAAGACATTGACCTGTTTGACCAAGCTCAGTCTGTTCGCCAAATCTCACTCAGTTTAATTGAATCGTTTGTTTCCTACGGGCTGTCACGTGTATTTATCCCAGAGATATCTTTTCATAGACTTTTACACTGCCTTGTTCTCTTTGTCGATTTTCGTAGGAGAAAGTGCAAAGTGACAGATCCGAATGCATTGGTTTGTTGTCGGTAGGAGCTCGACAGCGTCCTTGAATTTAACTGCAGTTCCATTGTCAGATGCACAGCAAATCAGATTGGGAGAGTGAGGTTCTGAACAAATAGTTTAACCAAAATTACTCGAAGTCACTCAGTACGCAACCAAATGGTATGGTTACCGTAATGAGTGGTGCAATGTTCTGTCCAACTGAGAGCTTATCACTCTACTGAACAACCGAGCAGTCAAGTGTTCAAGCACTGGTCGGAATGTCACAGATTCGAGACTCTCAGAGTTTCGTGAGGTGCGAACCATTGAGTGCGCCTCTGGTTTTCAGCACATATTGGCTCCACTGATACGATTAAATCTCCATTGAAGAAAGCAGAGATTCAGTTATTATCCATCACAACCTGAAAACTGTGACAATGCTGAATATGATTCCATCTCAAACTAGTTTATTCTGCTTTGCAACCTGGCACAGTATGACTGGCGAAGGCGTCCAGAATCCATCGTGGAGTGGAACTCACATGCACCTTATACGTCCATGTTTGACAGACGGAAACATTTTGCCAAACACGCTAAAATGGGATGCACTGCGTCAAATGCTTGTGACGAATCATTAGCCTGTGTTAAACACATGCAAGTTTCGGACAAGTTTCGGAGTTGTAGACTGTACCACAGTGAATGTGATGATCGAAAAAAGTATAGTTTCATTGAACACGGAGAGGAACATACGAGGAGTGTTCCATTTGACGCCATCTCAGTTGAATTCAACTGTCTTTTTGGTCGAATCCTCCCTTGAAAGACAATTTCCGAGGTCATTTTAACTATGATTTCGGCCGGTAAAAGTCGTTCCAAACAAATTCCATTACTGTCTTGGTGTGAAACACTTTTTGTAAGGTTGCTGAGAACCCTCCGAATCACAGAATAAACAGAGAACTCAGCTGAATCTCTATTTACTATCAATATAATTTGCAAATGACTGAATTCCAGCAAATCCAGCCCCTTCTGAAAAGAGAGTTTGCTAGTCGAATACAGACAATCCAATACGCGTTTAGTATGCTTCATTAATAGAGCTTGCACAAGGCCTTCCTGAATTACTTGCCTTTTAATCTTTGCAAGAAATGCCTATGTTTCAGTCTATAAGCTGAAAGAATATCCCGGATTAGATAGGCAAATATCTTCATTTATTTCCGTTAGAAAAAGCAGTGAATATGTATGCCAGTTTTCTATGACTTCTGCCTATCGAATTCCATCATTGTTAAATTCTAGAGGAAGAAGCCTATATGAATTACTAATTAGTATTCAGATAAGAATTTTTATATGAGCAAAGTATAGTGGAAAAGCTCATTCGTACCAGTGCCAGGATAGTTCATCCCCGATTATCGCCGATATGTCAAAAATTGAACGTTTTTCAGCGGAGATCATACTGGTTCGAACGGAGTTTTCCAAAAAGTGATTTGGTTGGTATTAAAGGTTTACACCGATGTGAATATGGAACTAAATTTTCTGGTGCTTCTAGCGTCTAACTTCAACAGACTTGTTTCAGACAGAGTAATTGTTACCCCAAAGAATCCGTGAACACGATAATCGATAAAAAATAACAAGATCTCCACACCGTCTATCAATCGACGTGTTGCGGTTTTCAGTTGCCTGGATCCCCGTTATCTAGCCAACTGGGTAAAAGAAGGATGTCGGTATGTCATTTGGTGGTCTCATGGCTACCGTTTTTCACCTTCCTCTGTCCGAACTAATATCTCAACAGAGATCAATCAGCATACCTGAACACCTACCGTTTTGCCTTCAAATCAGAAGGAACAAAGTCGATCGGGGAAGTACGCACTCCCGCTCGGAGGTGGCAGTTCAGGTTCGTCCATCAAATGCACGCTCGCCTTTAGCGTTGGTGGCTGGGGGTCAAAATCCCGGTATCATTGGTAAATCTGAACAAAACTCTTGCTCACAGCTTCTCATCCTCCTTGTGAACCCATCGAAATGACCACACCAGGATAACAGACAGAGTGTTCAGACGAGGTATGGGGCAGGAGAATACCTGAGTGTTTGTGTGTAGTTGTCTCCGGCTGGGGGTAACGGATGATTGGCTTGGACGGAGTCTTGCGTGCCTTGTCTTGCTAAAGCTGGAATAATCATTTATTCGTGTATGACTGGCGATACAAATGTGAAATCAAGCGGATTAGTTTCACGTTGCGACCATCAGGGATCAAAATGTACATATTTTACGCCATCTCAGGATACCATCAAGTATTCTTAATTCCCCGTGTCTTCATAACACTGTATTTCTCCCTATCACAATGCTCTCCTGTACAATTGCTGTTCTGTACAAGATTTGGTTGGTTCGTACGATGGATTGTAAACCGCTCGTTTACGTCTTGCACTCATCGCTACCAGCTCCATGTGTGATTGTCAACCGCCGCTTATGTTTGTTGCCGTTTTGACTGAGTGCCCCATGCATGGAATCGAAAGTGGACCATCAGATCTAATTTTAGACTGCTGTCGACCTGACCAAGGCCATTCCACTCGGGCCGTTTGGCTCAAAACGCGTCCAAGGTCGTCCCACTCTGCATGTGGTTCCCTATTGGCCCATCTTTTTGTGTCCGACCTTGAGGTGGCTTGCGCACGCTGTGCTGCGCAAGCTGCGGTGCGCACCTGGGAGTGTGACGCAGTGCACGTCTGTTGTTCGGTATGTTTACATTCATTCGTAACTTTTCCAATCTTTCCCTCTAGATAATCTGATGACCCTCAGTGACCTCTGTCTTCTGCTTCCTCTTTATAACTAGCGTTTTGTTTGTTTCGTGACATCATTCGATGTACAGACCGTCACAAGGGCTCTTATCACTGTGCTCCGTAGCCCTCCGAAGTGATACAACTCGCCATCATTGACCGTACGGTCCGTACGGTACGTACACCTTCACTGAGAAAAAAAACTAAACTTGACATCTATTCCCGATGGAGGAAGATTTCAGGGACCCAGCCTTTTTGGGATCAAGCCATGCTGCCGTTTGGACTACCTCTCCAAAGGAGTGCGATTAATACTGTTCTCCAGAGAGTCATATGGATTAAAAGCATGGATTTTCCATGGCAGAAAGTCGCGGTGCAGTGTAGTCCGAAAATCTTGCGATAGGTTACCTGAGTTAATCGGCAGTCGTCTTAAATCTCTCAAGTTCGGACTGTCCTCTTCTGAGACATGACTGGTGCATTGACATCACGTTGGATATCGTCATTAGCGGGTCTACTGCACCCAACCATACTAAACAACTGGTCATCCGTATTCAGACCACTTTATCAGTGCCTTTGGTTTACGCAACGGAAAGATTGAGACACCTGCTCTAAGAATTTCAAATCTCCCAACACCAATATGACTGTTTCCCTGACTAACTATATAAGAAGAACACATGTCCTGCGGAATGGTGCCATTTCGTGCACTCTTATCAACCATAGGTGCGTCGGATGAACTACAAACCGACACGCAACATGCTATTGGAAATTTGAATTCCTAGTGACACTGTATCTCCGCCCGTCTATCACACATATAAAACTTTGGCGGTTGACGAGACTGTGTAAGACTAATTCATCCCACGAAGCTTGTTCCCCGATGTCTTTACTCAGGTTCGTGAAAACGGCTGTACAGTTCTTCAGTTGGTTTGACATCGGCCAGTAAAGATTAGTATGAGTGTGACTTTCCATCCATGCACTCAAACTCGAGTAAGGTAGCTAACCCCAAGATAGTAGGATTTGGCTACTTAGAATCGACTTGTATCGGCTGAATTTCGTTTGGGACAATAGCCCGTGAACTGTGAAATAATTTTGACCGGTCCTTTTTTAATTTCTCGGTAATCTTGAAACATTAATTCAGTGTACCTAGCAAGGCGACTTCATGCATGAAGTCACTTGCACTTGTGAACTTACGGGTTATAAGTGTCTGCTGTTTGTCCGTTCGGTAGCTGAACCTTCCATTTTGGTTGCAAATTCTGACCGAAAATCTAGCTCACGTCTTTTATCACTCCAGGGGGAAGTTGATAACTTCACAATTATTTATTTTTTTGCTTTTCTACCTTCAAATCAGACCAGAAAACCGCGAACTTACGTTACTCCACAGAGTTGATATGCACTGAACTACGGCTGGGGGCTCCTGCTTGCATGGGAACGTTCTAATAGGTCATGTGTGCAATGTATGGAAACAGCACCAAGTCCGTTATTGTTCCCATCATATCTACAGAAGTCAAGTTTCATGACGGTTGGGTAACAGCTCGACTGAAGTAAAGATCGGCACCGCGATACATGTATATTCGTAATGCACTACTAATAAAGTTGCTGAAAATTCGTCGACAGCCCACGACCGGTTTCGTCCCTCTTGGAGCTCATCAGGTAGGTGCAGTCCTCGAATTTCGTCAGCCTTGTGTTCTACCTTATGAGTAGTGCATTACGACTATACCTGTATCGCGATATCTCGAATATCGTAGAGACTGAAACCTGAGGCGGCCTGGTGCAGCACATTCAGTTGCCTGGAAACAGCATAAACGAGAGGTTCAGCTGGGTTCCAGGTGAGTCTCTCGTAAAACCAAATTAGTTTGC
Source organism: Opisthorchis viverrini (assembly GCF_000715545.1). NCBI lineage: Eukaryota > Metazoa > Platyhelminthes > Trematoda > Opisthorchiida > Opisthorchiidae > Opisthorchis > Opisthorchis viverrini. The sequence continues at coordinate 1,918,616 of NW_008751707.1, forward strand.
AATTGAGTGTATTTCGCTAAAGACTGACACGTTTCAGCAGCGCTGTAAGAAAAATTGTTCATTTTGGTTGAGTGTTCTCTTTAACAGTTGATTACAGTGTCTGACGTTCTAATGTTGGGAAGTGAAGACAGTTAATCAACCAAACGAATGACTTTGGTGTCAAACTCCATTGACTAGTAGTCTGTCTCACTTTGTCTAATGAACTGACTACGGTAAAAATCCGTGGATGCCCTAATAGGATGGAAGGCTTGGAATGACGGGGATGAGCTCTCTACAATATCGTGGGCCTTTCAATAAAAGTACAAACGGAAGAGTAATAAATCGGAATATCAAAATGTGACTGACAATTTTTCTTTATCAGTTTTATCTCGTTTATGAAACTGCTTTGCAGACTAAGATGACCTTAGTGGGAGACCCAGACGAATCTCTCATTTATCGTATTCTTGAACTTACTGAGATGTACTGAGGCCGCCACATGTCCAATTTGATGTTATATTCAAGATATCGAGGCGCTTTTCGGGAAATGACATTACTTCAAAGAGCGAGACCGGTAGTGGGCTAACAATGTTTTAATAAGGGTTGTAGCTAGTGTCATATCAAGGGGAACGGCATCCTCAGATTCTTCAAATAGAGCCCGTTGTCGGACTGATGAAGCAACGGAAACACTTGCAATCACATCAGCAGAGATGAATTTTGAAATGGACGCGAGCGCGCGGCTTTTCGCGGGATAGGAACACAAATGCTACCTATCTACCATGACGATGATCAATGACCACATCTTTCACTCAGTGCTCACCGAAATGAACGAGCTTCGATATTGCTTGAGTTAGGTTAGAGATTTTCATAGTCAGGGACGTTAACTCGCATTAAAGTTCACTCCACACTGTAGCATACTGCAGACACATGAACCCAGGTACAAGTATGAATACATAATACGAAGTACGTACTCATGTGGCACGAACGGTTTCGCGGTCAGGATTAAATGATATTCACTATGCTGGGCAATTTGATTGCAATCAAATGCGACCAAATCGTCCAGCTCGGCCAACAAACCATCGACCATCTATGCTACCTGAGCCACTTCTCATTAGCAGATGACCTGACACAGTTTGCTTGAATGTGAATAGACGCTCTCCGATTTTGGCTGACACACTCGGACTGCTCCTTTGAAAAGCGGTGATTTCAACCCACTCCATCGACGATCCGGAAGCGGTGCCGTTCATGTGTCTTGTTGCTGTAGAAAAGTATACGCAGTGAAACACGAAACAGTAGAATGTGATTTTTGTATCTTGGCGGACGGTGACTGGTTCAGACATGTCTTTGGAGTCCATCAAACGCGACGCTAATCTTTGGTGTGATTTCATCTCTGTCAAGCTTCTTTGGAGTGCCACCTACGTGATGTAAATCTGAACGATACGCTGTCCTACTACCATTGGCCTTGGTGTTTGGCCTTTTTGATGCTTTACACTTACAGACATGTGTTGAGCAGACATTTTGTGACCAAAACGGGATGTCACAGATACAGAGTGCCCTGAGACGCCTCGATTTTACTTCAAATTGTGTAGATAAACGCCACTCGTTAGAAAAGTAGCAGCGTAAGGACTTTCGAGTCATGCAATATTCGTCTGGCTAGGTAGCGTTTTGAATTGGATAAGTGAACAGCACATCCTAGTTTGACAGTTCAAAACTCCCTCACGTATGTCACAGTTGTATGCAGGATGAATAGAGTTGGCACCTTCACGCAGTTCCTGTAACATTGTTGAAATCTGCGGAATATTGGTGTGGAAACGAGTGACAAAGTTGGCAGGTCTGAATAAACGACCCATCATCCTAAAAATCATCCACAGTAGTTGTCTGCTCATATCGTCTGAAGCAGACGAGTATGACATGTAGTTGTTGGTTACAGTCATGACATTTCCCATTTTATGTCACAGAGACTATCAAATCAATGGTGTCCCCTCCACTTGGAAATCCACACTATTCTTCCAAAACAACATCCAAAATGTCCGCCAGAATATGAGCAAGGATTTTACTAGCAATTCGGATTCCCATACCTTTGAATAGGGGCAACACGGTGACTGGGGGTTCTTGTGGACGCTTTACAGTCACGATGTCTTGAAGAAGCCTCAACGAATTTATTGTTAGAACTGGGTTCGTCCCTAGTGCTTCACCCACTGTACCTTGCATCCCGTGAAATAATTTCCTGTGGTTAGAAATCCCTGACGAGTTACTCGGTAATCTGATGAAGGCTACATTCTTCTGTTCGACTGTGGGCGAACTAACAGGGTCGTTTTCTTATAACCAACGCTTTGGCTTTGGTTTCTACATCCTAATTGGCTCCAGTACGCTTTCACACTTGTTTTCGTCAGTCTATCGTTCGTCCACTGACTCCCGTGGTTCTGACAGTCTGTTGGGAAACTGGAAGTTTCATCACATCCACCGAGTCTTTTCCGACATCCAGTTTCGTTCACTATACTTTTGATTCTCGCACGTAATCGCTGATGCCGATGACTGGTCATGTTGCTCTCGCCACTACTCGTCAATTTCCTAACGTGAATGTCTATGAAGTCCTTTTTCGAACAATGAGCCAGTAAATATGTCCATGACTACTTCTTGGGTGAATCCATGCCGTCACATTCAGCCACATGGTATCCTCTAACGGCGTGCCGGCCACGAACTCAAATCAGTCACATTGCCACCAGTTATGGATAGCGCAGATCAATAACTGGTTGCCGCCGTTTTGGAACGCATTTGTGATTTCTTATCACGCGTTCTTCTGAAGTGGCTTCTCCCATCGTTTTCCAAGGCCGAACAAGGCGTGAAGAAATAGCTTGGCAACTGAGAGACTGGCAGATCCGGGCGTTAGACGAATTTAACGGAATCGTCTTCTGGAGTCTCTTCCAACTGCCTTAACATCATATGTGAATTCCTGCTTGGATATAAGTTCGACACTTCCTAGCACAGTGTTGGGTTTTCTCCAGTGGCGAGTCACTACCAGGCCCACTCAAGCACTGGATATCAGATCAAACAGTGGTACTGTTTAAATCTGAGAGAAATCTTCCAGTCAGTCCTGAAAGTAATTTGACGCGACGGATTATTAGACGTCAAGTGAAAGTGAGCGCACGATCCGCCCGTGAAGTCTGGTGAACTTGAGTAGCCAAATAAATGCATGATGCCCAGAAAGCCGGGAATTCCTGAAAATTTGTTAAGTTTTTCCTTGCGCCCGGTCCCCGAAAACCGCCTGGGTGGGAAACCACCGAGGAGCGACCACCTTGAATTAAGACTAACACAGCCACCGGTGGGCGGTTTACTTCGAACAAGCTATTGTGGCCACCAGTTACTACTCATCCGGAACCTGTAGTTGATGTAGAACCCTGGACGGTGAAAGTGGAGCCCCCTACAACCTAGGGGGTTTACAACTGCATATGTTCTCTCAAGGGCCACCGAGTTCCTGGTCCGGATAACCGCGTTTTTCAGAAATGGGGTGAAATCCTTAGTCAGCGTTGGCTGATCTGTTTGTTTCCATTTGGTAAATGGAGATTGTCTCAGACAGCTGGTGAGAATCGTAGACAGTTCCCGTATTCAAAAAGGGGCTCGTAGTGAGTATGGTAACCATACTGGGGTCAGCTTTACCCCGTTAGTAACGAGATTGTTGGCGTCAACTGTGCTCCGTCGTCTTGTGGTGGCTCGTGGAAGACTGACGCGAGAGCAGCAAGCGGCGTTCAGGCCTGGGATGGGTTCGTTGACCAAATCTCCACACGTTGTCGAAGGCTAGAACAACGCCATACGTGTAAACGACCCAAAATTGTAGTATTCATGGATTTAAAAGCGCATTAGTCTTAGTAAAATCGGTTCTTCAACCTTAACATAATTGCCTGTCAAGGAAGGTTGTGAACATAAGAAGTTCTTTGTATTCTTTGACTTTCGAGGCGTGTGAAAGTATACAGAGAGCTCTCCAAAAGCTTTCGTACATAAATCGCTGTCCGTCAGGGCTGTGCTTTCTCTCCATTCCTATTTCATTTTGTGATCGATGAAATAATGAGATGAACGCTCGGATATCTTCAACGTTCCGGTGTACGAATAGCCTCTGATAAAAACCTTGTCGATCTGAAATATGCAGACAACATTGTTCTCGTCTTCGAAGAGGATGAGAAGGCAAAGGTGTCGTTGAATGAACTTACCATGTTGTTCCGTTCTCTGGTATGCCCCTTGCGCCCACAAAGTGTAGGCCCAGGCTAGTGGACATGCAGTAACATGCTGTGACATGCAGTTACTGAACACGTCACTTACACTCTAGGGAAGTTGTGTAGCGTTTACGTACCTTGGATGTTGCGTTAGTTCGGATTTTAGTGTGATAGATGAGGTCAATGTACGGTCGCGTTTGCTACGTTGGGACACCTATGGAGTTAAAGCAGTGTATCCCTGACTCTCAAATGACGTGTGTGTTAGGCTACAGTGCAGGCTGTTTTTTTAAGCGACTGTGAGACTTGGGTTGTTCAAACATCAGGACTGAGATGTCTTCGTTGTCTCAGGGCCATAACTCGTGTGGGTTGATGTCGGATATTCCGTAACGAGGCAATTAGAAAAAGAATTTTCGGTTGTGCACCGTGGACTTCCATTGAATTGTGTCCAGCGCCAGAAACTGCGTTGGTTAGACCACTTATTGCGCACGTAGAACTATCGTTTGCCGAAGAGTGCTGTTTTTCCCGCTCAGTTCAGAGTGGCGGAAGCAGAGGTGTCCAATCGTTGATTTGGCAGAGGAGTACGAAAGTGCTATCAATGCGAGTCACCTTCTAGGATGGGGACCACGTGATCCCTACTGCGTTTGGTTGGAGACGCTGCAAGATATGACTACTAATTAACTTTGGTGGTCTTTTTGTTGTCATTTTCTAGCCAGATTGCTTGTACGAGTGTCTAAAGGTGTATGCACCTCGAAATGATTGTTCTAGGCTACCGAAGCACCAGTTTTGAACACTGACGTCATGCTGTCGATGATGATGATGATGAGGAGGAGGATTATGGAAAAGAACTATCCGAAATGTCCCAGTTTCCACCCGACAAATAGCCCGCTTAGTTATGTAGCGATGAAAGAGAAGCTGCATCTCAACTCTTCTGGTAATATGACGCTTCAACATAGTGGAGATTTTAAAGGAATTTGTTGAACTGCTCAGCTCGGCTCCTGGACTCCCTTGACCGCAGAATAATGAATTCAGCAGATGATTGAAAAAAATAACACCTACATAGGTTGACATGTTAATTGCATGAAATTTCTTGTTACCCCCAGGGGTGTAACCCACCCTGAGCTAACCTAATCGAAAGTAGTTTGATTACTCAGCAGTTCGGTTTACTGCAATTCGAGTGCGGATACTTAACATAGTCGATCGTTCTTGACAAAAGGTTAAAAGAAAATGCAGTCTAACCGTGACCAATTATTCTAATGGACTTTGATGGACAGCTTCCGCAAACAATCCAGTGGATGTGGACTGAAAGCACGGGTATCTGCGAACGGCTGATTTAACACTGGGGTGGAGTATGTCTGCCATATCACGAAGCGTGCAATTTCACATCGTCTCCTTGGGTCCACTAAAACACGCCCTTCATAAGCTGAAATCAGTCAATCAAACCTCCTTTGTATTTTCCCATCGGTTTGCCTTTCTGTGACATGCTTGTGCAGTTGGTCCGAGTGCAAGGACAAGCTGTCCTAGACAACTAAGACATGCATTTTATCTCACGCGATCGTTGGCGAAAAATAGGTTGTCGAGTGTTGTAAAGTGCAAACGACTGAAAGTGACTGGTGTGACAATATGTCCATACAGAATTTCGAAGTAGGTTTCTAGCCTGCACTTTTTAGGCCATCGCAATGGACGTTGCTTTTGCTAATGGACTTATTGTGTGTCCAGAGCTGAGCGTCAAGATTACGGCACTGGAATGAAGCACGTCCAGAATAGTCCAGGACATTTTCCCTTACTTGGTTTATCAATACTGACAGAATGTTCAACGCAATCAGCTTTGCCAATGACGTGCAAAGGACTTTTCCTCCATACCATTAGTTGCCATCGAATTTGTCAGTATTATTGATAGTTGATCAGATGGCGGACGGATCAACTGACGGTTGGTTCGCCTTGCCGTAACATCCGGTTTCTGACCCCTATTACTTTCCCGTTGTCTGTACCACTAGACGGATCCAGTGCTTGCGCAAATGAGTATGCTGCGGAAGTTGACCCCTATTTCCCCGTGGCCGTACCACTAGACGGATCCAGTGCTTGCGCAAATGAGTATGCTGCGGAAGTCCGTTTTCCTCCACATACATACTGGAAAGCTGACCGAGGTCGTACCTGCAAAATGTCAATTCTTGATACAGGGCGTGCAATCTTCGAAAATGCCTTTGATAACTGAAGGCTTGACACTGGAAGTTGGAACGCTACACGTATCTAGGATGTTACATTAACTTTGACGGTATTGTGACAAACGAAGTGAACACATGAATATTGAAGGCTAGAGTTGCGCTTGCTAATTTGCACTAATTGTGGCGTCAAAAAAGCATCCTATTGGGTATCAAAGGACGTGTGTATCAGATTAAAGTACGGGCTATATTGTTATACGTTTGCGAAACCTGGCCAGTTCAGGCGGAGAATATACAAGATATTTCGGTCTTTGAGGACCGATGTCCCAGAGCTATAACTGAAGTTGGCTGGAGCCAGCGAATTCGGATTGAGTTCATCAGGAGACGGGTTTCGATGTGACATAGGGTACATCCATCATAGGGTGCATCCAGCATTGCAAGCTAAATGACTGAACCATGTGTTACCCATGCCTGCCTGATAAAAGCAGCAATGCCAGGTTCTACCAGCTACTTATAATCCACTGGTATCAATGTGGTCAGCACGTTCATACCCTAGATCAAGTCAGCCTCACTCTTGCTTTATGACGATTCCGTGAGAAGCAGAACGATTTTAATAGAAAATAACAACAGAACAACTGAAGCTGCTTATGCCGAATCTAGTCGGGAAGGCACTGACACTCGCGCACTGGATCCGTCTAGTGGTACAGACAACAGGAAAGTAATAGGGGTCGGAAACCGGATGCTACGGCTAGGCGAACAAACTGTCAGTTGATCTGTCCGCCATCTGATCAATTGCCAGTAATCACAACCGAGCCACAAATTGAGAACAAACTGTCAATGTGGCGGGATCAAATTTCGACGAAAAGCAGGACGACCAAACAGCTGATCGAGCTTCATTCATTCACAGTTTTCCATCAATACCTGGATAAGATATTGTGATAAGTGGAGAGGAAAACAAAAAAGATACAGTCAGTGAGGATGTATCCTCCATTACGTTGACGAAATTACCCACGTTTTTTCTGTCTCTGTTTGTAACCTCCGCTCCACTTTTGTGTTTGGTGCGTGTATATGAGCTGGCGTTTGTTTGTCCTCACCGCTTCACTCGTTTGACCTTGAGGTTATCCAGCCATTTGTAGCCGACTTCGTGCATTTGTGACTGTCTCACACGTGAGCGTGTTTGCTCATTCGGTTCGTACTTTTCTAGTCCAAATGGACCGTTTGTTTTGGACGAGTATCTACTGTCAAAGTTTGGACAATATACGAATTTGTCTTACATTGATGGTACTTTATAGAAACCCAGCTCCAACTTTGCTTTGCCTTCCCGGAGGTTCTGGAATTACGCGTCACTCGAAGATACCGTTTGCCCGTCACAGAGGATGATTAACACGTCATTCAACTATAATTTCGGTTGAACAGACAGCCACTATTCGAGTACTTAGTATCTTCTAATCTGAAATCCCCGTTTGAAAGCTGTTGTTCCAGTTTTAACTAATTAACCTCATGGATTTCGCTTAATATGTTTCAAGAATCTAATTTAAAGGCACACACTGTCAGGTCGCCAATCACAGGCTCGGATAAACAACAAAACCTTGTTTCACATATCATTCAGATGTGCAACGCATCTTCATGTGCATACCATCGGTCAACATGCACCTCAAACGAAATCCCCAGCTATACGTCCGGCCGCCTGTACGATAATCGGTTGTGTTTTCACAGCAATTTGTCACGTTCCGATGTTGCAGCGTATTTGCATAAGCTTCATGACGTCAACAATGTTGTTTTCATTGTTACGCTATGAATTTGTCCCGTTTTGCTCAAGCAATCAGTTTTTCTGGTACTATCCAACCTCCCAAAGTGTATCTACACCGGTAAGTAAGTTATATCGAAAATGCTGAGTTTGATTAAAACACCAGGGTTAGTCGTGGGTCACCTTCAACACTACTCATCGTGTTCAGCTCTGATCAACTCCGTACTGTGGATATCCGAACAGAAAAAAGATGTGTACTTGTGCATAAGTAAAAAATATATATTTATGTGCTTGTTGCTCGTCGGGTTGAGCACACAATCGCAAGAATTGATGTAGTACGAAATAATCTCTTGAGGTATTTTCGAAGCAATGAATATGGATGTTGAATGACTTCAGATTAAATGAATATATTCCTGCATATATACATATATATATATGTATATATGTATATATATATATATATTCTAATACATGTAAGTAGTGGAAGTATGTCAAATGAGATACAACAAGAAGACTTAATGCATGTGGTATTTGGAAACCTGCATTCCCCTGCATGCAACTAAAAGTAAGAGTATTAGGTAACTTATGTTCGGAAGAAAATGACCTCTAGGGTGATAATCATCTCTTATTTTTAACATGTTTGGTGGCTCGAACCTGCATACAATTGTCGAAAGAGTCGGTTTTTCAACATATGTTTAATCGTTTCAATGAATATTCACATATGAATATAGATCAAAGTTCGTGACAGCTTTTTGGTTTTCAAAAATGACGGAATTTGAAACGATGGCACAGAAAATGTTGGGAAAACCGATGTAGCTTCCCCACTGCTTTGCGCGCATTCTGCCTACTGTTAACCGCCCTTTCAATATATCAATTGCTCAACCTATGAAGATGGTGTCTACAACATGGGCCTGCGCGATTGAAACACATGAAGCATTTGTCAACATAAAAATGTTTTCAGTCCCAGAAGGTCTCTTTCGAACTTGAATCCATCACCGTCACTGCATATACACTTAGTATTACTGTGAAATTTCAAAACATAGTTAGGTCGACAGTCTACCGCAGTTCATGCACTTGCTGATTACCAGAAATTCAGTTGTCATATGGTTTGGAATTTATTTCTGATTATAACAGATGTATGTTTGCGGTCGAGAGAATAACCTTTAGGACGAATTTTGCCAAAAATTCCATAACAGCGCTAAACAGTGTCTTCAAGAATTGCTTGGGTGTAATATCAACCGGACAGACGTAGGACACCCCGTTAGACAGTGATCTGTGTATTACTTCCATGCATCAGCCACAAATACAGTATATGGGTTTACATTGTAAAGTGGATCCTAAATGCATTCGCTAATGACGATCACCCAGGACGGCACCACCTCCTATAACTTACAGTGCAGCACCAGCTAGTTTCACGTGGACTCCTTGTCAGGATTGCCAGCATTCGTATGATACGACAATATACCGGCCTGATTCGGACGTCACATGACGGATTTGCATGAATTTGTAGGTTCGAATACCTCGTTACCTGTTACTACATAGAAAGGCCCGCAGTCCATTGATTTTAGCGCTTCACTCACAGAGTTGGTAACAAGACAGTTTTCAATGAGATACTTTAATAGCCACCACGAAAACCAACCAATGCATTTGTATTAAAATCACTTCATACTGTGCAATTGTGCATTTCGTATCCCAGGTACTGACAACGTTGGTTGTTCGGTGCGTGGCATACAAAAATGTTCGATAGACAAACGAACGATTCAGTGCATTTTGCTAAAGTTTGAGGGGATGAGAAAGTACAGGTCATGATCGAGCATGTTGATATCCTATTGACAAGAGTAGTTCAAACGCAGAAAAAGCAGAATGAAACCACACCAAACTGAATCGTGTAGGAAATTACGTTAATTGAGTAGAACAGGGTCTACAGAAGAGAACATCTGTGGAGGAGATGTTTTGTTATCTCTTTAAATTGTTTCCTGGATAACGTCACACAAACCGAAATAAGCTCATGGATCACTTTCATCACTTTTACGGCAGAAGAGATTAAATTTGAATAGATCTGACGAAGCGTGAGACATATTCATATGGGTCGAGCACTCCCCCAGTCATATTAAAAGATATCGTTGTTGACGAGATATAATTTCCTAATCCTGCATTTGAGTATGCTTTACTCAAGTGCATGATTACCCCCAGGTCATCGGTATTTCTCAACTTTATTGACACAAAGACCAGTTACATGAGCTGTGGGTCTAACTGGGAAATATCTATCGGTGAATCACTTAAGATGCATAAAATTTAAACCCCAACGGCTTATCAAGCCTGAATTTCGAGAGACAGATATGTTCGTACTGTTTTGCCCTGAAAGAGGATAAGCTTGATATGGACGACCCCACCCTAACAAGGAACATCTGAGCTGAAAACTTTGAATTTCCGTAGGACAAACTCGAAGATCCTAAGTAGGTTCCTCACAGTGTTTGAACGGCATTCTCATTCGGATGCCAACAAGTGATAACAACTTAGAAGACGAAATTTTGGCAGTTAGATCTCAAGTGTTTAAATTGCATTTGAAATCTGTATGGAATCTAATTGTCAGCTAATAGGCCCCATCTCTGATGAAAGTGTGTCGTCTCTTCACAGACGCCACTCTCACGCAGAATCCGTCCTCCTGACCCGTCTGCCGGTTGACGGGTGGACACAGATAGCACCAACATCCGGAAGCGCTCATAACGAAGTCGGACATCTTAGAAAGAGTGGCTTACTAGATGAGAAAAGTGATGCCATTCAGACAATCGTTATAAACAAACAGCATGGTGCTACCTAATACTGTCCGCCACTCTGGCTTCGCTGACAGACCTACAGAACATGAATAAAATGTGATGAACGTGGACCGTATTCGTGCAAATACCGACCAACATTCGGATGTGGTTCAAATGCTCAATATTCCCGAGCCGTGAGGAATCTAGTGTAATCAACTGACAGAATCTGATAGTATGATAGTTTTCCTTATTGAAATGAATAAAAAAGCTTCATCACCTTATGTGATATCCCCACTATTATCCTTCTTAAACAAAGAAAGGAGGTGCTTGTTGAGGGTCTTTTGCTTGCTGGAAGACAGTGCTACAAAGTCTCATCAGTTTTCAAACTTTGAACAGCGATGACTGTTGAATAAACTCAGAAAACTGATTTTGGGCCATCAAAAACTCTTCCGTGTAGCCACAACACTGCAGCCGTCCGTAGTTGGAGGTGCGTTTGTTCTAGTGCACCTCTACTTACAGAGCAGTATAATGTAAAACACGTAGGGTCGCACTCTAGGCCTCTTTGAGATAACTTTTAGAGACCGACGTCACATCCAAGTTTCAAGGCCTGTTCGAGTCAATTTCATCGCCGCAGATACGAATAGGTAAGTTCATTCAATGAATACGACAATTTTCAAGGTTAGTTCCTCCGAGGTAGAGCTCTGGCAGGAACACTGGGACATTTGAACATAGAACCTTTATATTTTCCAAAATACGAAACCTCAGACGCCTGGCAAGACAGAGAAATCATGTAAGGAACCCCCTTAAGAAGTCGCTTTCGGTGATTTTCGTCAACCTGTTTCCCAAACTAAACTATCACCAGAAGAAATGTTTTTGCTCCACAGTACTCATTTTTTGCTTACCAAAATCATCCAGTAAAATTGAGACTGTTAAATTCCTGTTAAAATAATTCGGTAATCATGGTTTTTCGGCACATCCGTTCCTCATAAATCCTTTCTACTTTCCGTGTATTGTTCAAAGTCCACCGTAAAATGATGACCGTCTCTCTGTTGATTTGGCGTAGTTTGGCTTCGCCATCGTTCGAATAGGTTGCCAATGTGCTAGGTGAGACTGGGCCAAGCACTACCCGAAACCCACCGACATGAACAAGTGAGATTCCAGGGTTTTTAATTTTCATGTGCTAGCTTTGTACTTAGAGCAAAGCGTGTCGAACGAATCTAATTAAAAACATTATGCTCGTAAAAACTAACACAAAATGTTCTGAATAGTTCAACCGCATCACATGCTTGGCACGTTGTCTATCTGCGGACAAACATGATACTCTAGTCTGCAACGATGTGTGACCTTCAGTTATCGAATGATATCACGCCAAGTGGATGAAAAACAGACACCAACCCACGGGATGATAACCTGTTTGCTGTCACACATGCTAGACCGTTTTTGTAGTCCAAAACTCTCCTTACCCTATGACGAAAAATAGAATTCTGTTTCTTGCAAAACACCAACGCATTGACACGATAAACACGACACGCGATCCTATAAAGCATGAAGATTTGAAGGTCGGCGGTCCTCGTCCTCTGGATCACTTGAAGATAACGGTTCACTCACCTAGAATAGCCTAGATAGTAGCCGCTAAACGCATTGGGTTATCACGAAGAGTATTCCCAAAATGGTAAAGAAAATCTGGTGACTAGTAGGAACTCCAGGGGCACCCGTTTAAAATGCACCGCTTCATCCCAACCTTTAGCTTGACTAGCTTCAAACGGCATGCCAACTTCGAAATGTTCCAAAGACTAGTGGCTTTCACATTTTTCAAGGTTACATTATCGGCTGTTCCAAGTTAACTGTTGTCAAAGAAGGTTCATTAATGTGGCTTATTAGTTTGTCTCCTTCCCAACTCTATCTCCCAACTCTATCGAGTGTAAGCCAACTAAAGGACTCTACTTCGGTTTTACACGACATTTCCACAGTGGCATCTCCTCTGGGGCATCAAACCAGCCATTTGTGGAGGTGGATGGTGTTCCTCTCTCACTCTGGAAAGTTTGTCTCTTCAAAGATAGTTTTGATGAGTTTAACATCCGTGCTTTCAAAAACCATTCCTCAAAAAAGGTGTATCCTCAAGGAGGGTGAGTGCACAGCACTGAAGCGATTCGGCTCACCTGAGTGAGAACACGACTGTTCTTATTATTGTCACATGAAATTTTCTGTTTTTGCACATTTTGATTAATCTCCGCATAGAAAGAAGCTGTTTCAAACATTTCCTTGGGTGTGGAAGCATCCGTGTGCAACAGCTCACTAAGAAACCAAACTTCCACAAAAATATTGGTGGGCCTAATACTTGGTTCGTTATATATGTAAGCGTATTCTTCACATATGAGACCAAAAGCATTCACAGAATAGTGAAATGAAACGTAGGTACTCAACTGAACCTAGCAATCTGCCTATTCAACTATGATGCTTCTGATGCATGCGCTGATAGAGTAGTCATAACACGTTCGTGTCATGTGTCAGGCGATCTGAGCTCAAATCTCCAGGTACGGTCAAGGAGATGGACTAATGATGAGCTCCCACAAAAAGAAACTCGAATTCAGTGCTTCCACACTTTGACATCAACTAATCAAGCCGTCACAAGAAGTGAACTACTCAGATGAGCAGTCTGAACAAAAGTGATCAGTAGCTTACAGTGGAGTCTGAGAGTTTCTTCTGTTGTGGCCTGTTAAATAACCTCTGAAGATAGCAGTGAAAAAACATCGACAAGCTATACAAAGATCGGAATAACTACATTCAGATTTGTTTGAATGACTGCAGTTCAAGCCATAGCTCGTGAAGCCGTATAACGACAACCAGATACCGATAACATCAGGACGGACTTCTTTGTTTGGTGGGGCACTTCAGAACGCTTAGGTCCATCTGCAATTCAAGTAGCTTTGACAGTATGTCTATTGCAAACAGTGCTCTAAATCCAATGAGGCAAAGTAAATCGGACAGTCGTCCGAAGAAAACATAACGGTAATGGCCGCACAGATCTGCCGCATCATCTCGACTGGTGAACGGTGATGATTTCCAGCAAGCACAGCTAGCCTAAGGAGCTCGGTGGTTCCATGTTTAAAGTGAAGTTAGCAACTATTGGGCTATTACACAAAATTCTGCGGCGCCGGCCACAGAGCTCATCAGCTGATATAACACGGGACCGCGTAATGTAGTGCGCACTCACCTGATGAAACACTTGACCCACAAACAGACGCACACAACTCTAAATTTGCTGCGGAACTTTCTAACAATCTCTGTTCCCTAAACAAGCTAGGAGTTTTCTGCCTAAACTTTATTAAGGTAGAGTGTCCCTTCCTCAAACGAAGCAGTCATGTGGTTCACTTATCCTTCGAGGTAGAAATTCTGGTAAACAATGTTGACTCAAAAACGAAGCTTGATTTATGGACACAAATGCTCCCGTTCGTTGGTTGAGATTCACGATCACAAACAGTCGGCAATACAATATAGCTGAGTAAATTCACATTTGGTACGATACTGCAGATTCCATCTCGGAAGTGGTAAACCTTGGAATCGCTCAGTAGGTACCTCCAAAGAAAGAACAACCCAAGGAGAAACATAACTGTCACTCGAGGTTGTCCACTCCTATAGGGTCACCAAGAGACAGCTGGATTCCTTAACATGAAAGCTGGCACAAGTCCATACACCCATTTTCCAACTAGCCACCGAAACACTAAAAAAGGGATTACCAGAGGCCACGTTAATAAAGGGGTATATGAAGTATGTGAAGCATGGGTAATATAAATCTAACGTTAAACTGCAAAACAGAACGCTCCTACTACCAGACGATCATTATGTATGTTGCCCTTCTCATAATAGAAACTACTCACAAGGTTGCTGAAAACTCTTCGACAGTCCACGACCGGTTTAAACGTCTAAAAGCGATGTCGAAATGATCTCTCAACGTTGCTTCTTAGAAATGGATTCAACAGCGACCCATCTTCGTTACCTTATAATTACTTGGGCGAAATTCAGTTCAGTTTGGATGTGTTCAACAGCACCCATATAATTTTCAGGGAGACAGCTGAAATTCTACTTGGTACGGTCTTTTTGACAGCCCGGCCAAGCAGCATCGTAACGTTCTTTTGTAACCAGCTGAGACTCACTCACCGACGTTTCGCCATTGCAGCAGCAGCAGCGATAAGGGCTGAAAATGCAACGATTTTCAAGTTTTCCATGAATCAGCCTGTCTGACTAATCGGTTCACTGGATTGCTAAAAACACCATTAGTTGTCCAGTAAGTCAAAACAGTTTTATCAATAGAATTACAACATCCACTGTGATTTGCTTGGTTGTCTTTGACACCCACAACTGACCGTATGGAATTGTCATCTGCCTTACCCAAGCTACCAGTCTGTACAAGTGTCCAGGATCGAACTATACTTCTCGACAGGCGCAGTCACAGATGAATCAAATGATTCTATTAGTTAACGAACGCCGAAGTAAGTGAAACTGTATTTCATAAGGTACTTTACACTCCTAGGCCAGGATGTTGTAACAACACCTAAACTAGGTCGGGTATCGTTGAATGGTAATACGAAAACTTCAGGCACTGATCCATTTCGGTCACTGGCATTGCTTTGGCCAGTCTTCTTCAGGAGCGCGTTAACCAGTTCGGGACCCAGAAGACTGCATATTTACCCATATGGGGGCTGACTTTCTTGGAGAGGATAATGTAGTGGAAGAAGATTGGGTCCACAGAAATTAACCCCTGGCTGAGGATGTTTTCCCTTGAAAGGTTTCAGTGGGAAGACGGCGAGGGTAGTTTTGGTTGTTGCTGCTTGTTGGGTGTGTAGATTTTAGATTCATGTCAATCTCGTTTGAACATGCCTTCTTCTGTCTAAACATACTTATTCTGGTTAGTCCATACCTAAGAGGGAAGGTACCAGACTCGAGGTTTACTTTATTAAGCCTCCATGTCGTAAACTGAGCCCCGTAGGTATGATATAGGAAGCGAGCGATAGGCATATCAGTTTAATCGCTCAAGGATGAAGACGTTCGTCAAATCAGGCGTGATAAATCAGTCACGTCCAACATGCACGGGTAGAGTAGTGGTAATACATGCACCTCTTTGTAAGATATTGTGGCTTTACTTGCCTGCATTGTGTTGCTGATGAGCTTTAATAAGGTAGAAACTTAAGTTTAATGTTTCCTGTCTTTGATGTGAACTAACCAGAATGAGTAAATCTAGGCAGGGGAAGGACTCTTCAAATCGGAGTGATATGAATGCAGGTAGAGGCCATATTGAAAAGCCTATTTAAGGGATATGCTTCTCTTGCAAAAGCATGGTCATCTTATGCTTTCCTTTAACGACTTCATCTCTAGTCGCAATGCGTAGACACATGGAATTTCGCAAGACATACGAATTATTCAAAGACTATTTGCAATATCCTGTTTTGATGTCAGTCCGTCACTTACACAGTGCTAGGATAAACCAAGGAGTTAGACAGGGTTACAAAGTATAACCTCATATTTTTTCCGTCGGTTTCGTACAAAAAAACAGCCAGTGAATTGGTTAAGTTATGGCTATTGACTATGGTGAGTGACGTGCGATTGATCTTGATTAACTCACAACTACAGACCAGGTGAATAGTAACCATAACCAAATCGATGCCCTCTTACGTCACAAGGTGGAATGTGGAAACAGCTTGAAACAGCAGGGATTCATTTTCAGGCAGCTAGATCACTTCCACCAAACCGGTAATCACTCCGACTGAATTATCACATTCAGGCACAGTAATCACGCAGAACAGATGGATGTAATTTTATCTTCCTATTTTGGCAAATGAAAAAGGTCCCCGTGGAGCGATTCTTCAGGATATTGCTATTGTTGTGCTCAGTCTGCATAGCTGCCATTAACTCCGTGCAAGTCTGAATGTGCTGTTGTCTCACTCATCTACTAAACCGGCGCGCACAACAGTAGTACACTCTCATTACACGGTCACTCATCATAATGCCACTTACGCCCTGTACACGTAATGCGTAATGTCAGCATTTCGGGAATTTAGAGACAGCACGAAAAAACATAATAAAAAATCATAAACATGCGATTACTTGTTCGAGACTCTTCGGAGTTTCGTGAGACGCGCACTGCTGATGATTCCCGATAAGGATGAAACCACTGTACAGTGCTTCTCGGCTTTTCAGCATAGATTGGCTTCACTTACAGGACGAAATCTCCACAAATGCGATTACCTCTTCGTCACCCCACGTATATGACGTCACGAAACCATCACTGCCACATACACTTATAGGTTTGAATTAGCTGGGATGTATAACTTTAGCGTTTCTGAAGCTGAAAGGAAGGCATCAAGGGAAACTGAAGGAGCCCAATTCTCATTCTCGCCGCTCACATCATCTGCTTGGTTTTTGTCCAGGCTGAACAGCCTGTTAATGGCACTAAGGGTCAGATTGAAATGCAACGACAAAAATATTCGTCTCATCAAGTTTATCCTCCATGTGGACTACCCAGCCCCTCTAGCAGGGAGTTTTCAGTTGAACGCAACGTAAGTCATAGGATTCCAGTACTAAGGTGCTTTCATCGGGCAGCTTCCGTCCGTCTGCGAATCCTGCTTTACGGAAAGCTCTGTTACCATATTCCAAATTAAGGCAGTCCCAGGATCTATGGGCAAACCGAAATTCATGGAATAAGAGCAACCGATTTTAGCCACCAGAAGGGGAACTTGCAGGAGGAAATTTGTGTCATGGCACTCCTCGGTGTAGTGGAGCACAGGGACTAGTGATAAAGCGAAGGGTACTCCAAACAGATCATGGAAAACCTGTCTAGGATTCTGTGTACTATCACATCATACCAAAAATAATTTCGCTCACCTAGCCAGCTATATGCGACTGAGTCTGGATAGGCAATCACGAAAAAGGGGTTAGTCATCCAGGCATTTTTAGAGTAGGCGGGACTGATAGAGCAGATTCAGTGTTATGGAAACAGCAGTGGTTTGTGTATTTCCCGACCGCCACTGACGGGATGTTTTCTTCAAGCACACTGGAATAAAAAAGCAATGGGATGCATTGTTTAAATGCTTAACTCTTTGTTGCGCGCGTTATGTTAGCGTCTAGAGTCTCCTCTCTGGCAGCGTTTAGAGATTTCGGTAGCGATTTGTTCGTACCGAAATCTCATAATGTATGGAAGGCCGTTAAAACGTTTTAGTAAATTCTTTTCAGGTACCAGATTTAGCTCCCAACTGATCTATTATATTAAGAAATATAAACTGATTGTTTACACTACATAACTGAAAAATGAACCCTCGCAGCACCGAAAGTAGCTTCTAGGGACTCTGAAAGACAGTCTCGTTGATCCCATAATTTTTTTATTCGACCAAAACGTCTTGCCGTGAGTGACCGGACACAGAAACCTGAGGCTTCAATAAGCGCTGTTCTGCTTTGGAAAGCTTTTTAAAATAGTCCATCAAGGCACATCCATATGTTCTGTTACTAAAGCCGTATGGCCTTTGACGCGTTTGTTGTTTCTTCAAAAACGCAGGTCCTGTTGAAGCGTGTCTTGATGTGTGATACAACGATAGAGTTGTGTAAAGCGACCGGACCTAGTTATTTCGATGCTGCAGCAGGACGTGTCCTTTCTCATCGTTGGGCACTACAACCAGCAGCTTGTGATCGTGGTGCGTATCAGTAGCCACTGGGTCAAGGTAGCTACAGCTTTTTAAAACTTATACGGCCGAAATACGTAGACTCGAAAACGGTCTTGCATGATTAGCTGAGAGTCACATAGATCATGAGCTATTAGAATGTCTCTACCAAGTTTAGCTACTCTGACATCTGCCAAGCCGCGTAGGACAAACTCACGTGATCAGTCAAGTGATCATGAATTTCCGAATCATTCGGCGTAATCGGAACGACCAGTGGGTATGACGAGGCCACTGAAGCAACCACTGTAGAAGGCTGTGGATGAAGATTGGTGGAGCCCGATGAACCAGTGGGATCGGACTGGAAAGCGACCATATCAGAATTGATTGCACATTCGGCCAATCAGGCCTTCACAATCTACATGCAAGACAATGTCCAGCACAAGTGTAGTTTTGGCCTATCCAGGAATTCCGCAGTGGTTCAAACGTATGTACTTCTGTCAGTTCCATACAGCTCAAGTAAAACACGTTAGAACTGCTTATCAGTTGTTGAAGCTGTTGTCGTGCACAGTAGTTCTCAACTAGTAGTTCTCAACTGTAAGTCAAAGATAACGAACTGAGTGTTCTGAGTACTGCGAAAATCGACGAGTGATGGAAAAATCCGTTGCACTGTAACTTGTGATTGAAACATTCCTAGTAGTTACAACGCCTTTATTTCGAACTGATTCCATGTTGCAGGATAAACCGAATACAGTTGCTGAATCAGTATAGAATTTGCTATGAATTAGAGATTGTGCACAACAAAGGCATTGTATCCTGTTCGATTCATGAAAGCAATACGTCGATAAGGTCCTGCACGCCAAGTTAAACCCACCGAGGGTGCTTTTTCTAATTCTTCCCTTGAGCCAAGTTGTCACGAAGACCTGCATGCTCCAGGAGGTGAATTTCAAGGATACAATATTGCAGAGAAGCTTCAAAGGCATGAGAAAGTATGGGAAAGGAAAGGGGAACGGATGTATAGTCTGATTTATAGATTATCAAGCTAAAAGCCGTAGCCCCAGTGCTCTCTGCTTAAAACATACTGGTAACCAGGTGTCGGACTATGCATATGTGTATGTATGTATGTAGTGAACAACGGAGTCAGGGAGCTACAGTTGTCCTACGGTCCGTGTAAGATAAAACGGCTTTAGATAGATAAGGATGGAGAATGTGTTTGACGAGGAATTGTTACGAACGTTTCTATGCTTACTTACCCCAAATTTGACAGGCATACGCACCTCTTGATGCGCCACTGCATCTAAAAACTCTCTTCAAGGGTCGGACATTGAGATGAAAGTCTTTTTAAAGTCTTTTTAAAGTAGTCTGGGGAATACAACAGGAAAAAAGTAAATCCAGTTTTGGAAGACATAGGAAACGATAAAGTTCAAGAGGAAGCTATGGAGTATCATCAGTTTGAAAGTATAGAAGTACACTAATCGGAGTTTGGTGAACCTGATGACGAACGGAAATTTCGCAATACGAGTGCAACTTCTATCTGGAATGTTGACACTCGATGAGCCGGTCAACATATGACCATGTGATACGGTTCCCGTGACTGAAGCATGAGTTTTGCCTTACCTCCCTCCGTCTAACTGCAAGTTAATCACAGTGCTGATCAGCCGCTGGTGGCCGAATGTTTAAGTGTTCAAGCTACTAGCCGGAAGGTCAAAGGTTCGAAACTGTCTGGAGTTCCATGAGATGTGCACTGCTGACGGTTCCTAATATGGATGACGTAACTGTACAGGGCTTCTTGGCTTTTCATCGTAGGTTGACTTCACATGCAAGATGAAACCTCAGCTGGAAAGTGAGGAAACCATGTGGGATTAACTGAAGTACCCAGTCCCAATCCGTTCACCGTGGGGGGTCTTGGAAGGAACAGTTGGGGAAGGAAGGTCGCCGAGTAAGTCATTTTATAAACTTCTGTGGACCAGAAAGAACCCTATATCATATCATTCCCTGACATGAGTTCTACTTAGACTATCCGGTTTTATACATTGGACTCGCACTCTCTCCTCGGAAGGTTTGCACTGGGTGAAAAAAAGTCAGGTATGAGCATCCTACTGATTTGCAGAGGAAAGAAAACGGACAAAATACAGTTGTATGTTTCGGGAGGGTTGCTGTACCAAGTGGACTCGTAAACTAATTTGTGAAATAGTCCATAAGAAGCCGAATCAGAGCCAACCCAACACTAATCTGCGGAGTTGTAACCATTCAATCGACAGTGCATTAGTGTAGGACAGGAAAACCAACAGAACCACTTCGTTTTGACAGTCAAATAAAACGGAAAGGACTCCTAATCCACGTGGGTGGTGCCTCTTCCGGAGAGCATGGTGATCGACACTCAATTCGGGGTCGCCACTGTTCTCCTTTGTCTTCATTCTGTATCTTTGGAAGAATAGTGGATTACGCCAGGTACGCTTTAGGAATTCAAAATGTACAACTATAGTACGAGACTGCCTCGAGAATACACTGACTTTTTACATAACAGGCTATGCGTTTTCGACTGCCAACAGGCTCTTCTACTTTGGAAGTGTTGTTTTCACGCTGCGGGCGAGCGAGCCTACATAATAAGCTAGGCTGCTACACATTTTCAGCTGTCAGTTAGCTTTAATCATTACCGATTTCGTTGCTGAAAAAATGTCAAGCTGTCAATCAGCAAAAAATTTCCCTTTTTGTGTGCAATTCTAAAGGTGTCTAAAAGCCATGGGATTTGACCACGGCTGCATCCGCCAGGTGGTTCCTATCAAACTGACGCATCGGAGTGACATTGCAAACACGCACAATGGTGGTAGGCCAGATTGAAAATGCACGAAAGATATTTGTACAGTTGCAGTGTTATCTAGCTAGGCTATGCTCTCTAAATGTTGGGAGACCTATTGTCACACCTAAAGCTGGCTGAGAGGCCTAGGCCAGCCTGGAAACGAGTGGAAAATTGTCAGCCAAGAACATTTTGTTCTGTAATGGACGTCTGGACTACATAACCCAGGCATATTAGCAGATTCGTTCTTTGTTTTCGAAGCAGATGATCACTCTAATCGGCGGCCAGAAGCACACAGTACTGATTTTACATCCCTTGGTTCTCAGTCCTAGCTACTTCCGCTTTCCAGTTTTAGTCCCTAGGACTCCATTTAGTAGCACCTTCATCTTTCGTTCTATATCCCAATTTTCGAATTTTACTTGGTTGCCAAATCAAAGTCACCAGTTACTTGGGGAAAAGGAACAACGCTAGTAATCATGGCGATGATGATGTAAAAGCATCGTGATGTTGTAATATCTACTCATCGAACATTGCGTTAACGTGATCACTCCAACCTGATACTGTAGGATTATGGCTATATCTGCAGTACACATCGAAAGTCACATCACAAACGTTATAAATCTACTTTTTTGTTTGTCCAAGGCGTCCAAACGTAGGATCTGCCGGAAGTTCGATTACGCAACAAATATTTTTTGAGTCGGTTGCACTTGAATATTCTATTGGTTGGAACATTTTGTCCACCCCCCTGTAGCTAGTAATGACGTTTATCTTTGGCTTACACTCGTGCGGTTTTGGTAATAGTGCAAATAATGAAAGCCAGGTGACCCGTCGAGGGGACACCCGATGGAGAATCACCTAGAAATGCGAAGGCGCAACTAATCAAGATGGATGTTGATCCCAACCACGAATGTCTAAGCGTTAGCAACAGGAACACACCAAGAAATCTTTTTCATCGCTTCACACAACCACCATTTGAAAAAATTTCATAAATTAATCTAATTAAGGTCTATTTTCCTTATTTATGTGACCTTCGAAATTTGTCATCCCTATTAGTTGGCTTGGTTTTAGTTTACGCTTGAAAGGGTTTCAGTATCAGAGCAGACACATTCCAGGAGATTCATAAGTAAGTCTAGAATTGCCCTATGTGACAATCCTGAATGCACCCAGTGTGCTAGCACAGGTATCACACTAGAAACACAAGGCTAGATTTCTTGACGTACATCAAGAGACGGATCATGCTGTCATAAATCTACTACTATTTGGCCCAACCATGTCCAGTAAAACCATTGCAGGTAATGTGGTTGGTTATTCGCTTAGGAGCCAGGTTCTCTGTTGATAGGCACGGTCTAACACTGGTGGTTATTGTACGGTTTCTATACGTTACCTATACTTCTGTCTATGTGTGGACGTTCTGACAGTGTTCCACTGC
The DNA here is from genome assembly GCF_000715545.1 of Opisthorchis viverrini. NCBI lineage: Eukaryota > Metazoa > Platyhelminthes > Trematoda > Opisthorchiida > Opisthorchiidae > Opisthorchis > Opisthorchis viverrini. Next base: position 1,941,334 of record NW_008751707.1, read on the forward strand.
GTGTACAACCATGAACGTCACAACCAGAATTATCATAATGCCACATTAGCAGTCGCGTGTTGTCAACAGTCTTGTCACCCTACTTGCTTCACACAACAGGGTGGTGAGGCGAAAAGTGCTACGGTTGAAATCTCCATTTTCACACGCACATATTCCTCTTCTATCCTAATCTATCCCAATCGGAACATTTTCTCTGGATTTCTGACTGTCTTTTTAGCCTTGTATCACGCTCACCTACAGCTTCTGCACGTCTGACGTCACCAACAACCCTAAACACTTCGAAATTTGTTTTCAAACCGAAAAACAGGTGTACTTAGCTGCTTTTATTGTTCGCATACTGAACCAAGCAGGACAATAAGGGGCTTTGCTTGTAATTTGGAGCATAGTTGCATTGCTGCACACCGTCCGTCAGGAACAAGGACAGAGAAAGCTTATGGCTGCTCACCTCGGGTGTCGCGCAGGCCGCTGCAGCTGGATATACCATTCTGGGTGCAATGTTGAGCAGCCCAACGGAAGCTTCTCTACCTGATTGGATACCCTCTGGTCGATTTGTTTAGCAATGTTCGCGAAGATTTTCGAGAAGCTGAGGGCCATTTACTTCTGCTTCTTGTTCCTGCTTACTCGCAGACGGAATGTAGTTGTGATTCTGCTGAGGACAGTTTGTATGGCGCTCTAGGTGCTCTTTTGCAGTGAGCAAAAGCCAAGGCATGGTTGTAATTGGTAATAACATGGACACTCAGGTAGATAAACTAAGAGCTGCCGAGACCCAACTGGGTGGTCGATTTTGGTTGAACCCAAGATGCATGGACAATGGAGAGCGTTCGCTTCAGATATATTTCAGTCACAGACCATTTCTTTGCAGCCAGCCTCACCCTAACATTAGGTCTCCACTAATACCGCGGCTTTGCTGAAGTCAGGCCGACAGATTCCTCTTGGTTGCAACCACAACTGAACCCGAAGCACCATCTGATGCCAGGTGAAGTTGAGTTTACCCGCAGACCAGGAATCTTAGCGGACCCGAAAAGCCGAAGCAATGCAAGATGTGAAAAATGCTGGAAAAGTGTGCAGCTTGTTCCGCTTGATTCACTCACCTGGTCTTCAGTGAAACTATCAGGGGACAAAATTCCTCTGTGATATGCAATAAAGGAGGAGGTTTGAACTGTTGGGTACACAGAACAATGGTTCAGTGATCGCCTGCTCTCTCCAATCCAGAAAGCCGGTCTTCAACAGGAAAGGGACCGTCCGACACAACTGGGCCGAGTCGATACTAGTGTCCATCCTCAAAAAGGTTACTCGCAATGAATGCGGTAACCAAAGGGTATCAGTTTGACTTCCATTGTTACAACGCAGCTGGCTTCACTCGTTCTTCTTCGTATTGGTGCGGCGCCCAAAACCTTAACCGGTGAGCATCGAGTGCAATATTGACCGGACAGAGGCTGCCTCTATAGAGCAGACAACCCACAGTCTTCGCGTACTTTGACTTCAAAGCTGCGTTAGATTCTGCTTATCGGTCAGTGATGTTCGCCACACTTTCTCAAAAGGGTGTCCCGGAAGTTTTTGAAGATAGACCGTTCTTTCTGTTCACACCTCTGGGCGTGTGAGAGTGTATGCGTAATTCACTAAAGGGTTCTCTACAAAGAATGGTGCCTGACAAGCATGTACCCTCTTTCCGTTCTTGCTCATTTTCATCGTCCGTAAAATAATGAAGCGAAAGTCGAAAGATTTTCAATATTTCGGTGTTCAACTCGTTTCTGGTGAGAACCTTGTCGATCTGAAGTACGCGGACGACAGCATTCTCATCTTTGGAAACGAAAGTGAAGCACAAACGTTGTTGAGTAAACTGACGACCACCGACGACTATCTTTCAGTACCCGCCTTGTATCTTCAAGTTTCATGGTTCAGAACTAGAAGTCGTGGTGAATTTTACATGCATCGGTATTGGTATTGGCCCTGATGGAACTGTGCCTGATGAAGTCAGTGCATGAATCTCAAAGATCAGAATCACTTTTCCTGACTTATGTCAGTCCTAGCGGCGAAACGGTAGTTCACTGGATCTTAAGGATATCCTGTTACTGTAAAGGCTGAGTTGTTGTATGGTTGTGGGACATGGCGTCCGCGGAGAGATATCATGAGGGTTCTTATGTTTTTTGCAACCAATGTCTCAAAAGTATTGCTCGTATCAAATGGCGCCATGCAGTTCATAAAGAGATAATTATCAAACAGCAGGTACTTCAGTCAGAGAAGGCATCCAGCACGTAAGCTATGGTGGCTCAGTCATGTGCTGCGCATGCCCACCTCACCGTCTCCCGAGGCGAGTATTGGTCTGCGTGCCTCTTTTAGGAAGGCGTAAATCGCGAAATGGACAACATATGACATGGGAGAAAGATGTGAAAGAGATTACAAAGAGTTTGGATGTTGTTGCATATGACATGGGAGAAAGATGTGAAGGAGATTACAAAGAGTTTGGATGTTGTTGGTGCGATTCAACTTGCACACTGAAGTCTCCATAACCCCCGCGCTTGGGCTGGGACTTTACATGAAATAGCGACTGATCATGTGGCTGACCACGTCAGTGGCGTCCATGCTGTCAGTTTCTTTCCATACTGTCTGACTGCGCGCCTGGAGATGTAACCACCTCAGAACGCTTGCGATACGCCAGCACCAGGCCCATTCCTCGCCCACTTCATCATCTTATCAAATCAAGGTTATTGTTGCATTGAAATAAAACTTGTGGTTGTGCGGTTGTGAAGCATCAGTACCAACACTGATGTTGCTGTCTGTGAGTGTGATGCTGCTGCTAATGAGGATTATTATTATTATTATTATTATTATTATTATTATTCGGATGATGATGATGATTATTCGGATGATGATGATGACGATGATCATAATATACAGCAACTCAGTGACTAGGTGCGAAACCACCAACAGAAAATCTTGATCGCGACCACAGCAAAAAGTTTGTCTGGGAAATCACAAGATCTTGTGAACGACTTGAAGTGACAATGTTGATCAAAAGACTAATACCGTCCTGAGCACACAAACGTGGGAATCTTTGCTTAAGCTAGTAAGCATAGCCCAGATAGACACTTTCATGAACTACAAGTTCAGCAACGAGAAACGCTGAGTTATTTCGCAACATGGAATGTAATCATTCCATTCGCGTTGAAAACCCTGGCAAACTGTATATCTTTATTCATCGAAAATAGATTGGATATTAGAATATGCATGAAAATATTCCACAAACTATCGTTACACCGAGCAGATTAATTATCATTTCTGCTGTTTACCCCATCTAGAAGGACAGAAAATCGGCAGTTTAAATAAGGGCAGAAGTCGCACACAAGTTGCGATTGCTATAATCTCGTTTGCAATTTCCGTCCGTTGGGTGCGATATCCCGAATGCGTGCCGGGTCTGTCGCCTGAAATATCAGTTTGCAGTAAACATTTATTTGTTCGATCGACTGGGTGTTTACCTTCTGCTGAACTCGGTATAGGATCTTGATGTCTTCTAGTGACAGAAACCCTAAAGCAGTTTTCATTCCAGTCCTTCTTCAAAAGTTCTCTATCGCACTATTTTCAAGAAGTTAGGGCTGGAACCAGAGAGATCTGTTTTCCCCCTTCATGGTCGCTTACGTGACTGCGACTGCACCAGATTGCACCAACAACTCGGTTCTTTTGGGAATATCATGCCATACAATTGCTTTGGTACTCAGTGGACGGTGAAATTCAATTCAATGCAGCACACCTATATCCCATTAAGGAAGAAAGCGTCACAGCGGAATCACTGAAAAAAGTATCGGCAGGGATGGTGACGTATTGAACATAGGGTGGCCTGATAAACTTACTGGTATCGCCTGTTTAAATTTATATGTTCAGTTTTCAGTTTGTTAATCTTGATAAATTTCATCGAATGGCGAGATGACTGAAGTTTTTTTTAACAGCTAGCTTTTCGGGAAATGTTACCTAATGTGGAGACTCGTCCTCGCATGAGGCTATTTTGGTCACCTTCTTGAGGATGTTTTCCTCTGAAGGAGACAACTGTGATGTTAGTTTTACGTAACGTCGGTAAATTAATCATCCGATCTATTTGGCTATCAAACGGTTAGATTTTCTTCCGGTTAAATTGAATCGAAGGTAAAAAGTTACGACTTCCACATTGTGAAGGTTGCTTCCGCTTCACTGTTCCCGTCATATGAAGTCAATACCTTAAAGTTTTGTGGTCGTTGGCTTGTTCGCTGTACGCTGTACGCTCCACAAAAACGCACTGATGATGTCACCTCGATTGGTGATGAAACGTTTGCAATCAAATTGCCCAGCTCAGCGAACAAGCCAACGACCACCATCTACGATACCTGAGCTACCAACATTTTCCTTTAAAGTTTTGTGTTAGATTGGGGCATTCATATAAAGACAAAGTTAACAGCTTCGATTCAAACATAATGCTCTGCTCCTCTAAGCAGTCCAATAGGACAAATTCCCCAGGAACAAACTTAAGACGCATTCCATGTTCTCAAGTTGTTATGTCCCAACAGGGAAACTTTTAGCACCGACATAGATGTATGAGTTGAATATCGCGCGAACCACTTTGTCACAGGTACATTTGACACGCTAAACTCCGCTTCGCGGCTGCACTTGACTCGCCTTCGAAACAACATACTACATTTTTCAGTGGGAATTTACACACAGAGACGTATTACACTGCTCATAATTTTGCTGAAAATTCTTCGACCGCCCATGGCCGGTTTCACCCTTGTTGGGGCACATCACGTAGGCGCAGTCTGCGAGTTTTCGTCAACCTTATGTTCAAGTAGTGTATTACGTCTATACGTGTATCGCGATATCTCGAATATCTTACCAGACGAAACAAGGAGCGGCTTGGTGCAGCACATTCAGTGGCACATTCAGCGCATTCCACAAACGAGGGTTCAGCTGAGTTCCAGGTGAGTCTCTCGCAAAACCAAATTTGTTTGCGAATGAAATAACACACTTTCAGTTCCTAACGAAAATAGTGAATCTGAGAAATATGATGAAACAACACAGTCTAGTACTCAATTCCGAACCATTTTTATGCTAGGGGACGATATGTTTTCGCGTTGCATTTTGTAAGTTTTGGGTTTTTATTCACGTTTCGGTGAATGGAGAAACGCTAGCCTAGATTGAGGAGACCGACGATCATCATACAATTCAGCATGTGAGTATGCAAGGGTAGTGATATCCATGGCATCCGATTAAAATGAAATGGAGACTCATATCGTATTTTCGTGAAAACTTTCGAGAACCTCTGGACAGATATGAGCCTTCAGTAGTTATTTCAGGCAGCACGAGATACAGTTCTTCTTTCTCTTCTTTCTCAGTGGAAGCATTAGCGCCGAAGAGACACGTTGGGTGCCTCGAAGTAATTTTCGCAAGTACAGAGTATCGTACAGAGACAAGCGCCGTGTGAATTCACTTTCTTGACGTGTGAACTAGTTCCTTTTTGCACGCTCAGGCTACGCTTTACTACTAAACTGCGTTTCGCAACAAGAATTTTAAAGCAACAATAAAAGCCCTGGGCTTCCTTAGCTCGGTGCTGCTTAAACAACGTCAATAACTTACGTACTTATTCTTGAGTGTCGTTTGAATGATCTTTCAATCGGTTAGAGCTGTCTGTGGAAACCATATCACATCTTTTTTCAGGCTTTATTGTTAGTCCTTCTGTGTGGCAGACAAAACGTGATATCAAAGATTACTGGCCTAAATCTGGGTAGCACGTGTCGGCCTGGATCCCTGACGCCGGAATGTTATCCGCCATGGAGTACAAATTGCGTGAATCAACGTCTAAGTTTGATTCCTGATCTCTGGACTACTTAGGTTGTTCTGGCAGACTAAACTATCGAGGTTTAACACAATGGGCGACGTCCAGTTACACCTAAGGCAAAGAATGCTCGCACTATTAACCAGGACAAACTTTGTGCAGACATCCAAAAATGAGGAGCCTCACAAATGAGGAACTGTTCTGTATTTTGGCCTCATTCCCTAAGTCCAGTCTCGGTGAATGTGAGGTGTATCATTGTGGCTTGATGCTTTTTATGTGAATTGATTTGTGACAGTAGTGTTAGCAGAATAGCACAAATGTACACAGCACAACTTTATATGCATGCCATATGCCTAAAACCGACGCACATTTAAAAGCAAGAATCACTTTGAAACTTAAAGCCGAAAATTTCAGGTTTAACTTCGGGCGTCTAATGTGCCGTCCATGAGTTCGTCATATGGGAGTCAAAGCAAGATGCCCATACAAGTGTGTTCCAAAACGAGAACGAGAATTGAAGATAAACAGCCAAAGAATAGTAGAGTTGGACAGATAGATAGATAGATAGATAGATAGATAGATAGATAGATAGATAGATAGATAGATAGATAGATAGATAGATAGATAGATAGATAGATAGATAGATAGATAGATAGATAGATAGATAGATAGATAGATAGATAGATAGATAGATAGATAGATAGATAGATAGATAGATAGATAGATAGATAGATAGATAGATAGATAGATAGATAGATAGATAGATAGATAGATAGATAGATAGATAGATAGATAGATAGATAGATAGATAGATAGATAGATAGATAGATAGATAGATAGATAGATAGATAGATAGATAGATAGATAGATAGATAGATAGATAGATAGATAGATAGATAGATAGATAGATAGATAGATAGATAGATAGATAGATAGATAGATAGATAGATAGATAGATAGATAGATAGATAGATAGATAGATAGATAGATAGATAGATAGATAGATAGATAGATAGATAGATAGATAGATAGATAGATAGATAGATAGATAGATAGATAGATAGATAGATAGATAGATAGATAGATAGATAGATAGATAGATAGATAGATAGATAGATAGATAGATAGATAGATAGATAGATAGATAGATAGATAGATAGATAGATAGATAGATAGATAGATAGATAGATAGATAGATAGATAGATAGATAGATAGATAGATAGATAGATAGATAGATAGATAGATAGATAGATAGATAGATAGATAGATAGATAGATAGATAGATAGATAGATAGATAGATAGATAGATAGATAGATAGATAGATAGATAGATAGATAGATAGATAGATAGATAGATAGATAGATAGATAGATAGATAGATAGATAGATAGATAGATAGATAGATAGATAGATAGATAGATAGATAGATAGATAGATAGATAGATAGATAGATAGATAGATAGATAGATAGATAGATAGATAGATAGATAGATAGATAGATAGATAGATAGATAGATAGATAGATAGATAGATAGATAGATAGATAGATAGATAGATAGATAGATAGATAGATAGATAGATAGATAGATAGATAGATAGATAGATAGATAGATAGATAGATAGATAGATAGATAGATAGATAGATAGATAGATAGATAGATAGATAGATAGATAGATAGATAGATAGATAGATAGATAGATAGATAGATAGATAGATAGATAGATAGATAGATAGGTGATGGATGAATGTGTCTTTTGACAGATGACTGGATACCCACATATATTGCTTGGTTTATCTAATGACTAACTGATTTTTACAAGAGCATCTCTAACAACCGATCCTCTTTGGATGTGGAAACGGTTCAAATGTACTGACAGGAGTGGTGCCATTACCTAATTCACCTTTACGACATCCATGCATCGGCATACTTAACCCTAATCCACAATGTCCTGGTGGTGTTACCCGAAAACTTCACATTATAAACGGAGAGGTGGATAGGTTGCTTAACTGATTCGTCGTATTACTGGCTGACTGTCTGACTGAGTGAATACTCATTCGGCCAACCGATCCATTGATGACAGCAAGAAATATTTCAATCGACTGACTGATGACTCCAACTGAGTCAATTCGTGTCGTTTGAATACAACTATCAGCGTTACCTAGATTTTTTGACCAGACTCATCAACAGACTCATTATTGGCCATCAAAAAAGTTTAATTTTTTTTAGCTAATATCAGCAAGACCCTAATGAGAAATGCAAATCATCATTTAGGTAGGAGAATCTTGTCTGTAATTTTTCGTTCGATATCGGCAAAAGGTATATTGCATTATGCATTGCAAGAATACGGAGGTGAACACTCGCTATGCTTAGTTCACCAACCGGGAAAATCAGTTTCTGTTCCGGACTCCGATTTTATTTGTAGTGGGCATCTGTCCTGAACCCCATGGGCATATCACCTGCATATTTTGGGGTCCAAATGGGTATTTTCAAATACAAGAAAGTTTGATGCTTACACCACAAGGTTGCCTAAACTGTTCCCATGAGCAATAAAATAACTGTTTTCATATTCATAGTTATTAAACTCACTGAAATCAAATCAGCTAAGTCTCGAGGCATTCACATGATTCCAAGGGTGACTTTGCTACATTTCGGTTTATCCACCGATACTTTCCGGTTATTTGGTCCACTAGTTGATAAGGAGAACGAACCCTGCATTTTTCGAACCGTTTCAAGGCATATCTGACAATACGGAGTATACATTGTCATGTATTGTTCTCGCAATTCGGAAGTCCTTATAACGTATGACCTAAGGAGACCCATGTGACTAAATATAAATAAGTGGAAATAGTGGCTGTTTCGTCGAATGCGGGGAACCATCATGATTTGAAGTTTTGTGTGAGTCATAAGTTATCATTGTCGTCATTCGAATTCATGCTTTGTAAACTTACGCTTTCAGAATAGAAGCATAACAACCAGGTTAGACCAACAAACAAGTTGTCTGCGCTTATTATCTGTCAAAAAATGCTTAGACGGTTTCTTCTATCCGTCAGGGATTATTAGGACCGAAGAGCTTGTCTCATAGAATATCCTTGTCTTTCCCATACAGTAGTTCTATTTTACACAATATACGCCCCACTACTTTACAGGGTGGTACTCTGTATGCAGTGAGTGATCCATAAACAGTCGCAGTGCATCCGATACATACTGCGTCCATTCCTCTCGCCAACCTGGTCTTCGCCATTCAGATCCATAAATTCTCTCTTCCTTATCAGTCCGACCGTCGTCTGGGTCCGATGTATGCCTTTGTTACTTTCATGATTCCGAAGTCAGGAGCTCCTTGTATAGATAATATATCATACCAGTGGAATGGGAAATTCAGTCTCTGCTTCCCAGGCTTTACTCAAATCATCCCAGTTGCAAGTCATCTCGTTGGCTTATCGAGCTTGTTTACCCCCGAGTCCCAGTTTCATACTACGTTGTTGTCTGCGTCTAAGGCAGAAAGTACACAGTGACACCACATGACTTAGTCATGTGGGTCCACGGGTCTGTTGTCATGGGAAACGGAAGGGAGCATTTGAGCGCAAATCTGTTGCCGTTGCTGACCTTGATCTTGACCAAACCGGTCAGGTCACGTGACTGCTTGCTCCATGTCTGGGCAAATGATTATTCTAGCTAAAAAGGGCAATAAGACGGACCGAGCGTACTCGTTTACCTCAATACCGTGACAGCTAACAACGGTTGAATGTACATTCCTATCAAACTTGGAGATTGCCTTCCTGATAGAACATTGTTGGTGAGTGAATTCGAGTTCTGCTCCAGAGTGGAGACCACATACACCAAGTGCACCATGTCTAGGTTTGGAGCATACCATTAACAATGCCATTAGGAAATGCTGTACGTCTATAAAGGCAAGCGGTTCCTTCACCTATGCCATGCACAGGTAATTTCTGCACAAAGTTACTGTGCAAAATTTCCACATGGTAGCGGCTTGTGGCATAGAAACTTTGATTAACAGTGTCTTTAGCGTCACTTGCTTTTTTCGGCGGTGAAGTCACAGGGACTGGTTGGCTTGTGTTGAGAACTTGCTTAGGGCAAAGGGCAAAAATTTCCAACGATCCGGCTATGCCCTCAAAATTTATCAAATCCTAATGATTTTGGGACCAACGTTATTCTTTTCGAATAAATCAGCGAGCTACTTACAATTACAGTGGGTGTGGCGCATTTGGAAACTAGTAGTCAGCTTAAATGAGAGCTTCCAGGAATACAATTTTTTTGTTATTGGTGATGGCAAGATCAAGGTGGTGGCTAAAAGTATCCACTACTTGGCAGATAGATAACATGATTAGTTCCCAGTGGATGAAACTATAGTCAGGTAAATCACACCAGTCAGGTGTTGTTGTCAGTTGAGATTTTATCCTATCAGTGAGGCCAGTCTAAGCTGAAAAGCCAAAAATATTGTACAGTAGATTCATCCCTAATGGGGATCGTCACAAGTGTGCATCTCACGAAACTCAGAGTTTCGAATTCACGAGTGGCTGAGCCCTTGGCCGTTCGACCTCGAGCGTTTGCTCATCTGAGTGATTAGCTCTCACTTCATGTTTTCCCTTAGGATATCCGAGTTACATGAACAAGCTAGGTTGAGGATTTACTGCAAGTCCAAAACGAGGAAACATACTGAAAACACAAGCAAGAAATTACTAGAAAAACTGACTTTCTATCCGTAGTACATCAGTTCCACTCTGACCCAAGTGAAACTAATCAAATCCAAGAAGTGACCGGGGGTTGTTTCTAACCAAAGATTGTATTCGTTCGAACTATATTTTACTTTTCAATCGCTTTCTGTTCTGCAATCACTTTGACTGCGTTTAGAATAAAATTAATCTCATGCGAATAGAATGACCGAATTTCCGGTCCTTTTGTTCTTGGCTTAATATTCCATTCTAGTTGGTCGGTAGACAAGGAATCAAACGATCAATATTACTGACTTTATTGCTTGTATCAACTACGATTGAACAACAGCGTCCACAGAATGTGAACGAACTCAGCCAATGTGGTTAAACATCAATAAGTAAAAAACACTACGGGAAGTTAGGCGAAAACAATCACTTTGTAACAAAGTTCACTAGAGCTTTCGCCAGGTGAAACGAAAATGCGCATCCAACCCCATAACCGAGACTTGTTGGTGAAGTCGAATTAGCTACCTAAAGAATACTCATAACACTTCACCTATGGTTTTTATACTGTCAACGGCTCATAGTCCAAGATATTCAAAGGATACTTTAACCCATCTGGCCATCAGTTCCCTTCTGGTCATGAACAGACCACCACTGATCAATGTACATCAAAATGCATAGTTTGACGCAGAGTAAGTCCGGTACTCAGAACAATAGCACAAGTGGCGCCAAAAGGTCATTATCCAACGCAGAAGAGGGAGAATTCACTTTTCATATGCGAAAGTTACATACTGATGTTTACCTTTAATGTCATACCAATGAACGTTCGTTAGTCGGAATGATCCGTTTAAAATGCGTTGAGATAAAGCATCAGACACTCGCGGTTCCGATCACAAGACTTTATATTGGATCTGTGGCGGTCCGTCTGTCTTACATAAGGCATTTTCACGTGGAGAAACTGAAGATAAAAACTGGAGAACTGTAGAACATAAGGTTGATGGAAACTCGGGGACTGCGCGGAGAAAATTTTCACATTAGAAAATGCGCTTGAAATATTTGGGATGTTCCTGTATATAAGCACCCTCTTTGCAGGATCTCTGGAGCAGTTAATCCCGAAAACAACACTTGTAGTAGCACGAATAAATGACTACAAAAGATGTATGCTACGAACAGTTATCAGTTTTCATAAAGGAAACTACGCACAAGGTTGCTGATAACTCTTCGACAGCCCACGACCGGTTTCGAAGTTTTTGGGACTCATCAGGTAGGCGCAGTCCCCGGGTTTCCGTCAACAATATGTTCTGCTTGAAACCAAATTGCACGAAATAAAGTTGACGGAAACCCGGGGACTGCGCCTACCTGATGAGCCCCAAAAAGGGCGAAACCGGTCGTGGGCTGTCGACGGATTTTCAGCAGCCTTATGAGTAGCACATTACAAAGATATACATGTATCGCGATATCTCGAATATCGTAGAGACTGAAACCTGAAGCGGCCTGGTGCAGCACATTCAATTGCCTGAGAGCATCACAAACGAGAGATTCAGGCTGGGTTCCGGTGAGTCTCTCAAAAAAACTAAATTAGTGTATATTTGTTTTCGGGTTGTTTAAATATGCCAGAAAGCAGTTTCAGCGTACGTGGAATCCATTCTCAATTGTCCAGGTAACAGGTTTATCGTCTCGGTGTGAAATTAAAAAGTTCTAAAAGATGAAAACCCCTCGGCGTGAGCGCAGCACTGTGCTTTTGTCTTCGCAGTCTGAACCACTGGCTCAGTTGCATTGCATTGGCGCCGGTACATCTACTTAGATCGTAATGCATGAGTGACTCCACTTGTCACCTTCAGGGTAACTAGCGTGCGTGTGCCACATTTTGGCCGAGATCAAGAACTTATTGCGTTCGTCACTCCAGATAACTGACGTAAATATGATGGACAACTGAGAAACACGTTTACCTTCAGAATCAGCGAGAAGGGGGAAAGTAGCAAACCTACATATTTTTCTACCTATTGCCTGTCTACCTATCCCACGTAGTAATCATTTTTCCATAGCTCACATCCGCAGGCACATTGGACAGGTGTCAAGAAAGCTGACTCTTTTCATTGCAATCGCTGGCTTGTACAACTTCGTATATGTTATTCAGGTCTCATTCTTCTGTTTTTATCACAGCCCGCAACGTTCGACTTCCTTAGCGAACTGGTAAGCAGGCTACTCTTGCGCTTACTTTACAGGCTTGATCGATAGACATTTGTGCGTTTCGGAGGCTTGAACACAGGATTAAGCTAAGGCTGGAGCACCACAAACCCCAGAATTCCAGTGAGTTTCCAGCTGCCGGTTATGCTAGTTTTGGTATAATCCTCATTTAATGAGCTAAGCCATCCTTCTCCTAATGGATATCCGTGAAAAGTCAGATCTCTACTGCCCCACTGTACATCCCGATAAAAACTTGCACTGGTTGGCTTATTAACCGTTTTTCAATGAAAACGATCACTTGCACACCAACTAGTTGTAGCACTGATATATTAAAGACACTTTCCACCATTGTCTATTCATTCTCTTGCCCAAAATGAAAAGTTCGTTTATGCTAGTAGAAGCTGACCACTTCAAGGGGCAAGTAGGATGCCCTAGTTCAACTAAGGCGAGTCTTGGTGCATCAAAATACACCGGTCTTTTGCGATCATGTTTTCATACAGTATAGTTTTTCATTGAATTTTCCAGGTAAAGCTCTGGAGCCCACCACCCGGTTGGGAGTAGAAAGGGATTGTGGTCCACAAGTAAGAAAAAACCAAACAAAGCTCCTCATACAATCTTCTATTAGTGTAACCTTCGGAAGACGTTGGTCATTACTAGGAAAAGTTAACTACAGCTATGCATGATATTGGACACTGTGCCTGTGGCGATTCTGAGCACGGAGATAGACTGTCAGATGGCCGGATAGGCATCAGAGAGTTGGAATTGAACCAGAAAGTTCGAAAATGGGACAAGCTTGTGCAGCCCGGAGCACACAGAAACTCTCAACTAATCCGGACCAAGGAGACCACCTGCTATGGAATCAATCCAACGTAATTTATGAAGTCCGATAAATGATAAAGATAGTCCAGCAGATTTTTCCCAAAAACAATTTAGTTGGACCTCTCAAATTGTGCTACCTCTTTCATTTGACCTTCCCAAACTGAACCATGGTCTGTCGAATTCGACCCCCAGCTCATGAAATACCAATGCGCATTTTGTTCTGAACGTCGTCGATCTACTGTGCCATACAGGCTTCCGTGACATTATTCAGAGGTTTTGGAGTTCGTGTGTTCCGTCTTGGTTAATACGTATCAACACATCTGGAAGCAAGAATGTATTTCAGAGAACTGTAGCCACTCATTCATCGTATCTGCACTCGGAAATTAGCTCGAAGAGAATTTCTGACCATACGGGTATTAGCCTGTCGCTCATCACGGCGCGGTTACCAGCCTCCTTAATTTCGCTACATCTAACCCTGGCACATGAGACGCATATTCGAAAGAATCAGAAGGATTCCGACCAGGTAGAGGGTCGAACGTCCACATCTCTACATTAGGTCGAGTGCAGCCAACGGCATAGCGAAAACCAGCGACCAACATTCGCCGTCTTCTTAACTGTGTAGACAGAATGGCACATCAAAACATACGCGAAAAAGTGAAAGATTCCACAAGGAACCTGAATTCTAGGGATCAAAGTGGAACCTGACGAAATACTAGCTAACCAATGTTGTGCGGACGCCGCCATTTCTTTATTCTACAACTACCAGTCTGCGTCGGCCTATAGGCTTTGTATGGCATTTGGGCACCAGTATTTAGTACTGGTTAGTCGCTTCACACTTTGATGACGTTAGACCCACACAATCCATTCTGAGTTAAATTTCAGAGGTAATTTCTCATTTCCTCATCTGTTTTTGCGTCTTCTAAGTCCAAAATCTTGCCTCAGTGCTCTAGTGTCCATTTTAAACATCAATATGAACAGTGTGAGACCGGTGATCGGTTTGCATGTCTTGGCTGCCGCATAAGGCGCGATTGTACTGCGGTAGGAGTTAGTGCATGCATTAGCAAAACTCGAGCAACGTTATCTGTGGTGTCAAAGACGAAATTAACTGAAGCTGAATGGCCGTGTATGCTTACCAACTGTCTCTGGTTTCTAAATTTAGCCCCTCCGAGTTGAAGACCTCAGAGGGCTCCAAACCTGCCTAGAATAGCAGCAGTCAGCTGGCCGCAGCATTTACACGGTGAAATGGAGCGTAGGCGAGTACCTGTTAACGGGACAGCATCATTGCAGCGTCAAATAAACTCATTAAGCCAATATATGTTGGGCGTGCTCAATAAACATCTTCCAGAAAAGACGATGTTTTCCGTTCCGAACTGGTGTTCCTGGAAGATTCAAAAAGGACGGGCCATGACAGGACTGCGCCGAATGAAACAGATTACAATCAAACTAGGTGCTGTGGTGTACCGCGCCTTCTTGACTGCCGCCCACGTGGTTGACACCCAATAGGATGTCTCACGTAACGGACCTCAATGCTGATCATGCTGTCACTTTCCAAGCAGACTGTCTAACTAACATTTATCTGTCTTTGTGTTTTGGGTCTATGTTGAATGTACTTCCGCTTGTGACATTTCCGTCCCAAATTGCGCTCAGATTTGTTTATCTCACTGCTGTTCTTGATCGCCTTCCATTAGGATATTGAGCTGTTCTACAGGCTTTCATCGTGTTCTTTTGTTTCAACTTCTTCCTCATGGTCTTATGTTTGTTATGCACCAGTATTTACAACCAGTACACTAGAGTTTTTCCTTTTAATTAAGATTATGATGAGCAGCGATGATGATGTCCCGATGATTCAGCTGCTGTCAGTTAGTGATAGATGAGTGGGTAGAAGGCGTATTCGGTAGCTGAAGACTTGGGAACTGCGAAATTTCACCGAAAACTACTTCTGATACCGATTACTCCCCGTTTACCAGTTTAGGTTCCACCGGGTACTTCAAATTCCCCAAGTAACTATTCATTGTTTATGACTGTGAGATCCCGAGTGTTAGAGGAAACTGGTCAACACGTATACCACAAATTAATATCTTAACGGGCATTGAAATGGGCTACTATCGTTTCGTCAAATTTGAGTGCTCTGGGGCGATGTTAACGGTCATGACACGCTGATATCTCAATCTTCCGTTAGGAATATTCTCATGATCTCGTATATGTTGTTACGTAACCCCACTGTGAAAAGTGTTCAAACGAAGTCAGGAAAACGGACAGCATGAGCGCAAACCATAACGGAAGTAGCCATTAAATGGGTTCGACGACAAAATGCTAGAAAAAGAAATCGAATGCACGTGATATGAGTGCGCCCCAATCAATTCACTAGGCTATATTCAAAATCATGTTGCTCACGAGTGTGATGAACGGTCTTCAATCCCTTTCCTTCAAATTTTTATCAACCCAGCACTAATCTAGTTGACGACACCTAGACAAAATTAACAAAGTACTTCGGAGTGAGTCTCCATTCTCACAAACCACACGACGATTCAATTAGAATCAACTACTTCCGGAAAGGATATATACTTTTTTATGGCAAGTTGGACACCCACAATGTGATGGACAGTGTTCACTGGGAACATTCGGCCTGGAGTTTGGATGCAACTTTTTTTAACTTTCAATCTGGGACTAGCAAAGTCGTATGGGGTTAAATATATTTAGATGATTTATTTGATTTGCTAGTTGCTAAACTGTGTTGCATTCAGTTTTCACTAAATAGGTTGAGAAAATGCTAGCATCCACAGCTATTTTCTGGTCCATAACGACCGCTAGACAATAAGCGTTTGGTTGGTTATACGTGCACCTCTGAATAAGATGGGCTTGGAGACTCAAGTCAGTACCCAGATCAGGTAGCTATCTCTAACTAGTGATGTCGACGGTCCTATGATAAAATTGTGGAATCGGATTACAACGTTGGTCTTCCGCATTTTCAAGTGTGCTCTATAATTTTGAATGTCACTCAGCGGTAAATCTATCCCCAAATTAGTGAGTTTAGGGAAGAAGTGATAGTCCTTTCCACGTGTGTGTTTCGCTTACAAAAACTTTACTAATTTGTACTCAACTACAGATTCTCTTTAGTTCTGCGCTTTAATAATCACCTCGTCCAGCCTCTTCCTGGGACTGGACGAATGAAAGACACCTTTACCAAACAAAATCGGTTTTCCAAGAAACTCACCTGGAACCCAGCTGAATCTCTTGTTTATGAGTAGTGTACTACGCTTATACGAAAGACATCTTTACTTTCCATAATCAGCAGTTATTGTCACCGTTCCATGGATTCGGACATCGCCAATATGACTGCTGTCCTCGTTCCAGTGTCTAGTGCCGGAAAGGAACACAATAGCCTTATTGCAAATAAACCAATGCGTGCATAAGCATCACGGCCTCGCGCCATATATTCAGGGGGCACTGTCAGACTTTGATCCAAGGCTGTCTGATTGATGTTTAGTGAAGTTTGAGGGTCTCAGTAGGTTTCCAGCATTCTGGGATAATCTTCAAAAATCTGACTTTCCTGACAGTTTCACGTCTGACTAATGCGTCGGGTGCACAAAACGATCTCCCGACAATAGAGATGGATGGTACGAACCTGGAGCACTTAACCAAATGGTTGTGTTCAGGAGTGCCGGTACTAACGAGGGTGCTCATGTGGCTGAGCCAAACCTTTAGAGCTCACGGTTGCCCAAAGGATGATTTTACGGTGCTGAAAGTTGCATCCATTTTTAACATACTTTGGGATCTTTGTCTCAAAAAAATAAATTCTTGTACGCTGCAGTTGTCCTTACGATATCGAACACAGGTCCACTATAGTGCAGATTTAGCTTTGGGAATCGACCCGTCCGACAGCAGACAGAACTACCCACTTTGTCATTTTAACGCAAGCTGCAGCTGGCCATCACTTTAACACGTTTATGAATGAGGGATCTCACTTTGAGGCAACGTTCTAGACGTTTCCATTGGGCTTTGATGTATCACTATAGAGATTATTACTTCTGATAAGCATTTCACCGATGGTGTGTCTTCCCTCTTTTGGCAATGAGTTCATCAGTATGACGGGGAGCGTGCACGTAGCGATAGTGAAAATGATGCTCAGTTGTTGATGGAGATTAGCCAAGGGGTCAAGTGACTTGTCATTTTATCGAAACGCTTGGAAAGCAAGTGGTAGCCAAGACGTCCTGGTTTCAAGGATTTATTTGAAAAAGATGCTCTCGACCCTAGGAGATTCCACAGGACCAAATGATAAGTAATCAGTTAGAAACCGATAGCGTTTCCCTTCAGGCGACATCCACATACAGCAATGAGAAGTCGAGTATACTGACTGGAGTGGTTAGGTAAGCTCCTATGTGTGCCAGTGTGTGACCTAGAGTCCTTGTTGCTTCTGGATCATCCAGGCGACTCGGTAGAATCGGATCTGTCCAAGGATGGCCACGCTGACTATCGACAAAAAGACCAACAAACCTAGGGTCACGCTTGAACATGTCATATTCCGTATAGTCATAATTGAGCTCAATGTGAATTTTACCTGTCTGAACTTGAACTTCATCCGTCCGTATGTACTTACAGGCGGATACAGGTGTTCAAGCTCTTGTTGGCGCGATCGTTGCAGCTTGTCCCTTGCTCATGCTTTGTCTGATTCAACGGGAAATGCACCTCGCCACACAGGGTCCAACACCCCATCTGGGGTCCACACACACGAACGGCGTGCAAGTTCAGACAGGAAAAGTGGCGATAGCTCAAACTGATTAAGTACTTGGGTGGTGTAAAGACAACATAGCGTCCAAATTCACAGTCCAGATTCACATGGTGACCTCTACCTAAGAGAATATACAGCGCGGTGGGTGAGTCGAGAGAGCAGTGAAGTAAAGACTGCTGGATCGGCCAGTCCACAAGGCGAATACTGATTTGTGATAAGTGGCTCTGCGATTTGTAGAGTTCACGTTCACATCACTCTCCTTTGAAAAGCCCTGTCCTGGCGCAATTTTATGAGTCCACACTAAAGGCTGGAAGCACTAGACTCGAGTTTCGCTCTTTCAAAGCGCATCAACAGTGTATATTCTTGGCCATGCCGGGGTCCGAACACTGAATTAGCACATCTGAACAGGTAAACGTTTTCACGCTTGAGCAATGTGATCGATTTTTCCGTCGCCTAATTAAGTAATGACTCGACTAACATGTGGAACACCCTCATCGCTGTCTCCGAATGACCATGGCTCCAAAAGATCAAAAATATGAGAGCAAACTCGACAGTTACCCTCTTTCTCTGGTTCTCTGCTAAAAGGAAACACCTGTCTCNTCTCTGAAAATTTTGGTGACACGGAATGTTCCCATCGCAGTTCTCTTCGAGGAGGAAAAGAAAGCGGAGGGGACATTCGTAGGTCCATCGAGGGGACTCCACCGAGAGTAACACACTGTACTTCATGAAGCTGTAGGGTTCCTGCTTGGACGGGTCAAAAAACTGGCATTACACGAAACTTCCCTCGAATATTAACTAGGTCAGGTGTAGTCCGTTTCCAAATAATCACTGTTTAATGTAATCAAAAGTGATATATACTAGTATTATGTAAAGTATAACACAGAAAACACATGCATAAATGTTGCCATAAGTGAAAGGCTCGACGTAACGCGGTCCAGTCTTGACCTATGATATTCGTCCGAAGAGGCAAGTTGATTGATTGGAAATGACATTAGTCGATAAGTTAGCTCCCACTTTTTTCTGGGTGTCGTTCAACAACTAAACTGAAAGCGGAAAGAGCGAACCGGACTGCGAACATTTGAGATTGATGTGTAACTTCTTCCCTCAACATCCAAAAAAATATTGCATACACTTGTGGCATTGCTACATTGGCCACATTCTATACGGTCCATTTGGGCGCAATGATTTGAAAATAGGAAATGTGGAAAATACCAAGATACTTGTAAGCGCTATAACTTTAGCTTTCACACGTTGTCAACAACTCAGATATTTTCTGTTCTCGGCTCGTGAGAGGTTTCGATACACTTATGGTCAGCCCGGCTTTGAAAGTTCACCCTTGCAGGAGGCCAAAAGTGGTCTATGCTCGTGGGTGGTCGTTATCTGATGTGAACAGGTTTTTTCGTCCCATGTCCCCGATGGATTGCCCACTTATTTTGCCAAAATTAATAAAGATAGCGTTGTTTCTACACACTTTGCAAATTATTTTATTTGTCCTTTCGGAAGAGAGCGCTAATGGCTATTACCTACCTACAAAGAGCCTGTTTTTTGGGCGCGGTTGTGTCAACAGGTGTCAGCAATACTGTCCCACATACTTCATTTATATCAGGAGTATATTTTGTCAGCAAGGAAAACTTTCAAAACCCACGCTCTTCGGGCCGTCTAAATGCAGCCGGTAAAACGTAAAAACATCCAGCCTGTCACTAACAGATTGTTGTTCATAGACATCCTTTTGCCCAAACCGATGATCCACTGGATCTTGATAGGACTTTTCACTTTGCCCGCATTTGAGACTCGTTGTGCTGATTTTGAATCGATTTATTTTGTCTGTTCTCCCTTTAAGGCACGCTCCTTTCTAAAAAAAATCCCATTCAGTAGCAATTACTTTAAGCACCCTCCTTTTAAAAAAAATCCCATTCAGTAGCAATTACGAGAGAGTCAGAACAATGCGACCGTAAGGTTTTCATCTTGAATACTTGGCATCGACCAGCCCATGACCTCTGAATAAATGGCAGCGCACAATACATATTCAGTTGGACTTGCGGTTCAGTCAACATAGAATGGGAATACAATGTGTATCGAACTCTTCGTTGCTATTATTGGACGGGATGACAGCAACTTCCATCAAACATCACGTTTCAGTGGTCACCCAGGGAGTTGAATATGTTTATAGGTTTACAATACTAGCATGTGTATTTTACGGCAAGCATCACGCTGTGATGCTTCTGTGGGCAGATATACTCACGTGAACTACGAAGAAGAATCGATTTTTCAAACCCAAAAGTTAAGTAAGCTTGTGTGATAAGTTGACTTGATATCTAGAATCCTAAAACATTGAGTGGCTTCCATCCACCTGAAAGGCAATGCAGGACAACAATGGCTGTAGGACGCCGACAATTCGCTTTTATCCATTCAGTCACAATACTGAAAACAGATTTTGCTTCATAAAACGGGAATAAATAGCAATAATACGGTGAAACGGTGCCAGTCGTATAGTGGGCCGATCAAGTCCGGTTCTCCAATCCGAAGTAAGCTGGTAAGTTGTGATCGGTCATAAATTCCTCTCACCGAGAGGCGATGGTCTCCCATAGACGAGCTTGTTTTGAACTCAGAATCCCCGGAAATAATACCAATTCCAAAAGTGCTAGCAAAGTTCCCTGAATAACCGTTAAAGTTGTCCACAACACACCACGGCCCAAGTAGAAGCCTAACCACCCAGTAAAAAGTTTTTTAGCAGATTGCAGTTTAAGGGAGATCACCCAACTACAGCCTTACTGCACAAATCACCTACTGTAGTCGTTTGTACGTACCCAGCCACTCAGCTAACCCTGCACTCATCAACGAGACAAGTGAAAAGCGCCGCGTACTGTACCCAATCTTCCTGCCCCACATACTGTGTAACCATACACATTCGGTTGCGGTGAAACATACATTGCCAGAACAGAACGCGACTGAGAAAATTTACCTCATCATTTGAGTCCTGATCGATCAACCGACGGCCTGTGAGCTGAGATCCGAAAACCTGCCACATCGATCGCCACTGGACAGAGGACGGCGCGATCCCAACCAAAAATTGTTAGCTTTCAGTGAGACCAGTCAACACCAAGCCAGCTGGTGCGCACAAAAGGACAAATTACTAGCTTCCTTTGGGCTAAAGTACCGGGTCTGATTAGCCCACTGGCTCCGTCCCACCGTTTACTGCTACTTACTCCTATTTCATTGTGTAAAACTCATGGTTTTTAGTATTGCGCCTGAATAGATAAAAGCAAAATATCGCCGACCCACAGCCTTCATCTTTCAACCGTATTATTCAGATTGCCACTAGGATAACTTTATATAGTCCATCGGATGAAAGCGTCCCCTGCTCGAAGACTTTATTGCAGACTTTAGGGAGACACTGAACAGATCAAAATTATTTCTTGTTTCAGCACACGCACAAGAATCATCGGAAAACCGGACTACCCAAAAGCAGCTGCGTGCACATTCCAAGCTTCCCACAATCCCCGTGAAAAAGCAGCAAGCCTTAGAATTAAAGATGTTAACAGTAGAGGCCTCTGAGAAACTAACAAATTCCTCCCACGGGCCGAAACGAAAAGCGCTCTGATTCTTATCCGTCATTAGCACGTGACCACGTGGGGCAGCTATAAGCGGTGAAAACTTCGAACCAAAGGGATAGGTGTTACATAGACCCGATGAATCTCGACCAGGATGGGAATGCTTTCCACTACCAACCACTTTCTGCTCCTAAAGGCTATCAGGTGAATAGGTATGCCCTGCACGGTTTGGTATATGAAAGCCCAACAACTGTGGCAAGTAAGAAATCACGTTGTGAACGGATAATGAAACAACGTACTGTTACACACACTTGTTACACTCACTTGCACACTGGCTGCTTTCTAAACGACAGACGCAGTATGTGATGTTCTTCAACTGAATATGCTACACAAAGATGACCTCATGTTTCAGTTAGAACGATGTTTGCTATATCGCAGTACAACTTTTAGGAGAAACGCTACCCGTAATACTGTTGATTACTCAACGACATCCTACGACCGGTTCTACCCTTCTTGGGTTGACAGAAACACGGGGACTATGTCCGCCTGATGAGTCCAAAGCAGAGCGAAACCAGACTTGGGTTTCCGAAGAGATTTCAGCAAACCCAAGAGCAATGTTGTGTCAAGAAAATATCATGACCTCGATTATTCCAATTCCTTTGAAAAAATGTGACCACGACAGATTGACTGGAGTTGTAATCTGCCGAATAATGGAAAGCTGCCCCATAAGGGAGATTACATACGGCATACAATTTTCGACAATTACTGGTCTTTCCGGAATACTAAGCGTGCAGAGAATGACTGAATTCTTGCAGTCCGAAACAGGGTACGATAAATTTGTCAGGCACAGATGAAAGTGTCATATGCTGAAAGTAATGCAAGTTTGCACTTGTAGGAAAAAAAACTTTTCCCGGTCCTGTTCTGTAAAAGGCTCACCCAAAGTTTGCAATCTGGTTTATGTAGAACACTGAGTTTTTAGGACATATGATGGTGATTGAATGCCACATAAGAGGGATCTGCAACCGTGGCTCAGGGCCTATAAGAAACAGCTCCGACTAATCCCTTTAAAGTACTAGAAGCACAGATACTTGGAAATTTTTAAGCTGTTGTAGGTTTAGGAACAACTAGAATAACAGCACCGTGAAGTAATATTTTCAAGAGTGAACAAAATCTCAACAATTGCTGCGATTACCTTCAGCATATGTGAATAATTGTTCCAGTCAGGTCTCACAAAAATTCGATCTAGATAGGCACACAACAGCTGTTCGACTATTTCCATGGGAGGAGGTTGGTTATTTTTCACTTTCTCAAAGGTGATTTTCTGGCTTGACGGCTCTAGAAAGCCTTTGAATGAAGAATAATCATATTTGTCCAGTCGCGGAGAATTGCGGTTCAAATCAACTGCAAAGTCGTTGGGTGAATCTACTGGTGCTGGATGTTTTAGTGCTACAGTAGCACTTTGTGGTCACTTTAGCTGCAACGTCGCACGATCATGCAATTCGTCAGTGAACGTCACGTGACAGATTTAGAGAGCACACGCAACCACAAGTCCCGCGCGGTACAATCAAAGTAAACCATTTTGTGACGTGGGTGTCGACCACGGACACCAAATTGTTTTCACAGACAGCAAAGAAAGGTCACCAAGCGCAAAGCGTGCAGTAAATAGGTCAACAAATGTGAAACATAGTAAGGACGGGCGCAACAATGGATGCGAAAACTTCGTTTCAGGCAAATTTTGTGGTACAACAGCTACTAGCTGTGGTCGGGACAAATTGGGTCCATCACCTTAGTACTGGCGCTGACCGCTTTGTGAATGCGCGCGCTAGAATATGATCGATTTCCAATAGACCATTTCCGTACAACTTCTGTTAGCAGCACTATCAAAGCATATCTAACAGAGAAAGCACTAACTGAATGCTTCTACTGGTCCGCCACTGAAACCTAAGAATTCCAAACGTTGAAAGCCCAGTCACTCATAGAGTATGATCACAAACCGTCAAAATAGTGATCAGCCGACTCAAATCCCGAGACACGTTTTCACCATAAAAGCATGCGCAACAGACAGAATAACCTTAAGTCAACTACTGGAATACCCACTCTAAGTTAACAGTTGTAGCAGTTGTTGATTTTGCATCCTTAAACTCAAAAACTACCAGCTCAATGTTTGGTCGATGCTCCGACCCAAAAGTGTTATTCAGTATTAGTTCTTTATAGACAGACAGGCATGACCGTTGGGCTTTTAATGTCCATCTTGCATATCCGAACTCGCACCACTCTGGTCTGATCAGTTCTTCGTCAATCATCTGACTTACCAAGTCTGCTACAAGACTTGGACATTTCGATTGATGTTGCGCGTGACAGCCGATTTCCATGATCCAGAGGTTGATCAAATTAAACGCGAACAACATCCTATTTTCACCTCAAAGAATACTGATCCATGCTTTGATCCTAGCAGGTTCAACGTCACAGCATTAGACAAGAGAAACAACTGGAACGGAAAGAATACCTGCATCCGAAATTAAGACGCATCAGGAGTACTTAGTTGGACCAGGCTTGGATCACCAAACGGTTTCCGGAGAAAAACTTCAGAATGAATGGAGGCAAATTTGATCCAGCTAAAATGGAGGTTGGATATTCCAAAATCGACAAAACAAAGTAGCCCAAGCACTGGATAGCGGAAGCAAACTCTGAATGTAAGGAAGCTGTAAACGCTTAGGTTTCACTCCAAGTGGATACTTTCGAAAATTGAACAAAAACGTTCAGTTTTGGTTGAGTGGATTCCCTTTACCACATACTTCCGAACTCTAAATAGCTCAGTGGTTAAGGCGCAAATCTACTGGCCGAGTGTTCTGTGGTTCAAACATAATCTGGGCATCTCGGCTACTGCCCTCTAGGTTTGGGCGACCTGGGCAGTAGCTTAGCGTTTATGCTTCCTTCGGACGATATGGCAGCTAGGAGTCGAAAGGGTGTTAGGGTTAAACGACTGTTTATTTTTTGTACTTCTTAGGTTAGGCATCATAATGGGGACGCTTTTGAAAGCATGGGTGACCTGCTTGGTGTCGTGTTAGGCCTTTGAAGACATTCCTGGCCAAGAGCACCGCTCTAGCTCAACAAACAGCAAACACCAATCCAACTAGCTCTAATGTTGCAGCACTTAAATCTCCGTCCGTCCGGTAATCACTAGTCATTTGCTCTATCACGGTTACAAGGTGGTTGCCAATTAGCTCAACATTCACGATCAATGAGTAATCCCTGTTATCAATTGATTTACATTTTAGCAAAGCATTTGGATACTTTTGGCCTGATATATATATATATATATATATATATATATATCTTACAAAGATTCATTGAGCAAATCGCAGTTTTGACCCTCGAAAACAGTCACTCAGAATGTCCTGCATTCAAGCCTGAGGTTGGTTACACATTTTATTTGATCACACGATGGTACGATTGTGTCTATTTGCACTGATCACCTAAGTGCATTTTTATCACCCAAAAAGCTTGGTTTTTTAGGTCTGATTGGATGTGAACAACTACTAGTGTCAAAGGTGCGGTACTGAAAGGTAGCTTATTGAATGGTATTAAATTACTGACAGGCTAAGTGAGTGAAAACTCGAGTTTCACGACGGAGCTTGAAATAAGGAATTGCTCAATTAGTGAGTAGACTTGTTGCGTTCCGAAATTTCTGTTGCTGTGGTTTTTTGACACCCCAACATGGACGAATTTGGTGGAATATCTCCGAAGCCTTACTGGGGCTGAAGCACAAGCTAACGTGCTTAGTTTCGCTGTTCGTCTGTATCTGTAAGGTGTTTCACCAATCATGTGCTGACAAACAATCGGAGATTGCGGACTTCGTCGGAATGCAGCAGAAAGCTTCACATTAGCTAGGAGGAAACTGCAAGTGCATCATGTTCGAAAGGCGTAAATGAATCGAAAAGACGATTACAAAAACAAAAACATTCGTATCCTAGGAGTCCTCACACAGAGGAACAATGAAGAGAGGGAACACTGTGCATGAACAGCATAATCAAGCTACTCAGTACCACGTGTTCTAAATTTCGGTTACACTTGACAACGAATTTGTAGCTCTGTAAATTGGAGTAGTTCATTATCCTGAAGTCCACCTCGTTCCCATGGTTTGTTGTCGATGTCAATAAAACATACGAGTTTTCCGAGTGTATCTCGGTGCATGATGGTAAACGTTTTATGACATGAATCATATGTGCTCACACAGATCAAAAACGTCTAAAAAACACTGGTCCCATGCTCTCTCCATCACTCACTGCTTTGTAAACATTTAGCCAGAGTCCTTGTGCTTGTAAAATAAAGGCCTCCGTTAAGATGTGTATCAGGCGGCTCGAGTCAAGTCAAGCAAAGTATACACGCAATACATGGTGGTGGGGGCGAGATAGCCCAGTGGTTCGAGCGCGAATTTACTGACCGGAAGGTCCGTGGTTCGAACCGACCTCTACCTCTCGACTTCCCCTGTCTAGGCTTTGGCAACCTGGTAGTATCCCAGCCCACATGCTTCCTTTGGGTGGCACGGCAACCAGACACCGAAAGGATGCTCTAGCTGAACGATTATCTCCAATGCATGGTGGTAACATGAAACTCATTTCAATGGAGCTTTGGACACTGGTTGTAAGGCGGGTCCAACTGGCTTTGGATTCCCCTTTGATGCTCACACACTACTTGCCCATCTCACTGAATGATTTATACACAAGATTCCTTTTTTAGTTCGACGTAAATGAACTAGAGAAGACCTGTTTCTGTTGGTTTCTCAAACGACAATTGCGGCCACAAGATGAAAGTGGTCAGAAAATAAGGACCCCAAAGTTTACGCATCGTTATCAAAGGTCCCTGTTGTTTTTCAATCCGCTAGCAACTCCAAAGTTATGGCCTTTAAACTACGTAGTTGCTGGACATCGTTTTTTCTAACTAGAAGTACAAACCGATGCGAATAGCACATAGGACGGTGTTAACGACGCTGACGCAAAGCTGGTGCACCAAGGCCAACCTCATTAGGAGGTGAAGCGCATTTATTTTTCATTACATAACTACGCCACGTCGAGGTTCTCAGCAGCCTTATGAGTAGTGTATTACGTCAATACAATGTATCACGATATCTCGAATGTCGTGTCAACTGAAATATGAGACGGCCTGGAACAGAATATTCAGTTGCTTGAAAACATCATAAACGATTGATTCAGCTTGGTTCCAGGTAAGTCACTCATGGAAATCGAATTGGTATGCAAATGAATGTATTCCGGTAATTTCGTACAATTTGGGTTCAGTTAAGGCTTAAAGTTGACGGGAACTCGAGGATTGAGCCTATCTGATGAGCCCCAAGAAGGGCAAAACCAGTCATGAGCTGTCGAATTCTTTAGCAGGCCTATGAATAGTGTATTGCATCTTGACAGAATAATGTTAAACGATCTACTTTGATAGGTGAAGGTGCATTCTGGCACGACCTCAGGAGGGAGAGCAGGCTTTAGATGTTTCCTCTCACTGAGGTAAACCCAGCAGTAAAACCTGGAACTTTGAATAGTGCATGCTATGCATTGTAGGTGTTCCGGATAGTTCGAAGAGATCAGTTATCGCATGTCGAAACAACAGGCGGTTATCATGCACTTGAAACTACGGGAAATGTAACGCTCGTTGTCTAGGGAGTAACCAGCACCGTAAATCGTGAATGTTGGCTAACCCAGGGGAGAGTATAACAGATGAGGCAAAAATTCATCCTCTTTATTTCTTTTTATGTTCCTACCGCGTAATTCCGATGAACACAGATGCGCGGTCACCCTATTATGGCATCAAGTAAGCCAGTAGTGATGGAGGCCGAAGAGGTCACGGTTACCCGCGTCCAGTAAGCAGAACAGTCTGGACACCGCCTGTCAACCTGCGCTCAGTAGTTGTGTGGAAAACGGTGTCCAAGCTAGCACGGAATGTATTGAGGGTTCTACTTCCGGTGACCATTTTCAACATTCTTTCGCCAAAATCACCGTTTAGGAATTTATAGTAGCAACGACAGTATCGACACTATAGGCTTGGTGACAGCATCCGTAAGTTTACGTGAAAATTCACAACTGTGGTTCTATATTCTACCAACCATTTGCTCCCGAATGGGCCGTCTGAAGCCTACTCGGAGCTCTGAATTGTTCAGCCCTCATAGGACGTTACCAAGCCAATTGGATTCAACCCGCGATCAATAAACTGTTACTAGGGTAACTTACCACATGGATTGTCATGCGGTATAAAGACGTCGGGTAAAACAGATGCATCTGGATTCTGTACCAAAAACTACACAGAACACAAGAGGTCACGTGTGTAAGATGTCTAATGACAATGTATTTTATGAAAAATCCTATTTGAAAATAAGTACCATCTAAATTAGACTTCACATCTGAAATTTCAAAGAGGTATGGAGCTATAACAAACAACGCGCGTGTGATGCAGATGAAAGGAAATGAATAGAAAAAACAGAATAGGAGCAGTTGGTTGAAAAAGATGAATATCATCATCATGGATGAACGAACAAACACAGGTGTGATCACTGAAAAACAACGAACCGCAAAACCAAACACAACGCACACGCACATAGTACACGACCGAAAACTCCGGCAGACAGAAAACGCTCGCCACAGACGAGAGTACGCGTATTACAGAAGGAAGTGCGATTGGCATAGCATGGGAATCGTGATACTGATGAAGATGACGATAATGACAGTAAGGAGGAAATGAATGAATGAGAACCCATCAAAGCAGAACATAGTAAAACCAGTAAAGGTGACCAAGGTCCGCCAATCGTGTGTGTGTGTGTGTGCGACCGCGTAGGGAGGAGCTCACAACGATAAGCCCTGTGTGTCTACTTGTATCACTGAAGCAGAGTCAAGAGGGTATGGAATGAATGATTGGCTAAGACCAACAGCCAATCGTGTGGTGCGACCGCATAGGGGGGAGCTCACAACGATAAGCCCTGTGTGTCTACTTGTATCACTGAAGCAGAGTCAAGAGGGTATGGAATGAATGATTGGCTAAGACCAACAGCACAGGATAAAGATCGAATACACCAGGCGCATAATATCTAGAGCCCAACTGCACCGCCTCCACCTACATCGGGAGAATCTTGTCGGAGCAACGGCACCAACAACAATAAATTGTTGCGCACATGGTCAACAGTCGAGGGGATGCGTGAGTGCATGGAGGAGTGCGCATCATATTGCATCATGGTATGGAGTGGGCAAAAAGAGAAAAGGCGAATCTGACGAAGCCAAAGCTCGGTAGTATAAAATGAGATACAGAAGAGGTAGGATGAACAAAATAAGCCGATCTCCGTAGAAAAAGTCTGAACAAATGGAAAATGACGCTGGAAATTTGAATCATCAGATGGCTCACGGTTATCCACTAAAAACAGTGATAAACTGATTTAAATCAAGGGATATTGGAGTACAACATGGAAAAGCAATGGGATGATAGGTGTACAGATACGAACAAACGGTGTGAAATTTGATGACCTGAGTATAAGTGCAATCAAGGTGTGTGTCTGACGTCCATGAGATGTCATATGATTCCGATGAAAGACTGAAGACGGTCCAAACAGCCGAGAAAATGAATATGAAACCTTCATAGAGAAGGCATGAAGAGGTGGTAGCAAACTGGTCGACACAGGAAATCGGAGAAAAATGCCGCAGGGGCGTGGGTAAAACAACGAGGGACTGTGAATGAGGGTGGGGATATTGAAAAAGAAACCCGGCAAAATTGGTCTCACCTAGCTCCTTTTGCAGAGCAACACAACCTAACTAATCGTGACGAATTTGAAAAACGAAATCAGGGGCTACTTTGGCGGGTCAGTTCGGATAAATTACTATGGCAGGTAAGAACTAGAAAGGAACTTCACCCAGTCCTGGACACAAACGGGAGGGTGACCATCCGACTACGCCACGCGTTTGGGTCCATCTGTGTTTGAATGTGTCTAGTAATAGCTTCGGACTACATACATCAAAAGAAAAAAAGGCCAGTTGAAAAGCCGTAACAAGGTCGTCGGAATAGCCGTAATAATTGCTATGCATAGAAAAGGTGTAGAACATAGGCGCAAAACATAGGAAGCAATAAGCCTAGGCAAGGTGATAGATAGATAGATAACATACAAGACCGGACTGAGCTGGTATGTAGTGTTGTTTGGGTGCACATGGGTTGACGAGGCGCGCGATAAAAATGACGAAAACACGTATGACGATGCCGGCATCAAGTGCCTTCGTGGCGCATTAGGCTAAACGGAACGGAACGAAAATGACAATGGTAGATGATGTTCAGTTCGAATCCACATTGCAAGCCGAGATTGAATGTCGAAGTGACATGAACAATCGTACAACTTCCCACCGATCAGCCACGTGACTGAGGATGCACGGTATCTTCGGCGAGGTGAGCAAAAGCACTGTCACTGCAAACCGGTTGGTCCGGATGTGATGGTTTGGACGAACAAAACGTGTCTGAATTCGATGATCCCGGCTTTCCTTGATTCCTCTCAGGCGTAGGCACCAAGCAGCACGACACGTCCGATTTTGTTCCCGTGGTTGATAAGGAACATTGAGAACTCCAAAGCTAAAATCAACATAGAAAACAACATACCAGCGTATAGTGACCGAGAAAACGGTTTCTGCTGAAACGGTTCGATCTCAATAGGGTAGTTGGTACACACTACTGAGGCGAATTGCGAGTAACTACCAAGTACCAGACATGTCGAAATTACGTTCAAGGTTAGTCGGCTGTTATGCTCAAATGCGCTGATTATTGTTACGTTTTAGTTTCACATTTTTATCAGTAGAATGAGAACTGATGGTCCTAGGAGAAGTTTGAGAGTAAGAAGTTGGACAGAACAAAGGAAGCTCCACAGATGTTGCAAATGAGTTAGTTCGCAGTGGTATTTGTCCACCAGCGCCTGACAGTGAACAAACTGGCTTCTTACGAAGATTGTACACATACGTTTTTTGTATGCAATTCTAAGTTCTAAAGGTTTCCTATTTGAGGTCAGACCAGTTGACATGTTGACAGTCTGGTAGTGCTCTGGTCTTCGCGTTTCCCTCAGGTTGCACGTGATCTGTAAACTTGTAGCTGCACATGATTTAGGAGAAAGACCGTTGTCCCTCATCGACGCTTTTATCGACTGGTATGCAAACGCCCATAAAACCCATTCGAACGGTCCAGTAAAGCTGATCGAGCTAAATCATAGCGAAAATAAAACTAAAAACACGATCGATTTACACGCAGTGCAGCGTAACATAAAAGATCAACTAATGCATCCGGTCTCACGTGGTGAGAATAGAAACCATCGTTCAGGTGTCCTTATGGTTGGAACTTACACAAAAAACACTTCAATGACTGTGCAGTAATATGCAGCCACGTCAGTCATAAGTGAAATTAGCAACGAACGACAGTTCAACAAAGACCGGTGGGAGCAGATATTTATCAGCTCCTACTCCCAAGAGAACCGTTACTTAGATGAATCCCGCTGAAAATATTGCTCACTGATTCTCTGGCGAACAATATGGGGCCGATAACTAACTATCTTTCAAACCCGTTTGACGGAAGGACGTTGCTGCATCTTGATTCCAACCCAGTTAGAGCCGCCTCATGATAACCATCGCATCAGTTAGAAGCTCGGAATGTTTACATGAAAAGCAACACCGGGGGTGTGAATGATGAGCACTGTCCGAAAAAAGGACAGACGCTGGGAAATTCTATGGAAGCTTGTCTAGTTGACTTCTCGGTTGGATTCTAGATAGGACACCCTAAATTAATCTTTATGCACCTTGCTGAAGGCTTGACGTATTTACGCTAATTAGCAGAAATATCATAATCACATAGTGGTCGACCCCATTGAAGATTTTTTGCAAATAGTGAAACCGTGACTATTGGAGTGCAAATAGCGACAGGTCTGCTTAGGGTTTGGTGCCGAAAAACAACTATAAGATCGCAATACGCGAACCATTTTGAAGAGGAAAACTCATTCTAAATTGCAGTTTAGATCGGAAGCAATGGTCACAGTCCGGAGGAACGTGCACACCAACAACGAGCGTGTCATCGCAGTTATAGATTAGGGAGAAATGAAACCCACATACATGCATAAGAAGCCATTTTTCCTTTTTCGAGATCCTAGTGTGTCAAGTTTAGTGTGTTTTCGGTTGACCAGGGCTTACCTGTGACGGCATGTGCTGAGGGTGTGATGTGGCGGGTAAAGTGCCAGAATTGATCAGAGCACTCACGAAAGGATTTGCAAACAGAGCAGCCAGAGCCTCTTGTTGTTGTTGTAGTTGGGTTTTCTCACTCACATTCAAAACTGTGCTCGGCGTTTGGACTGCCGTGGTGATTTGAACATTACTGTCCTCGCTTGCTACGCTTGAGTCCAGTTCTCCTATCTCTGCCAAAGGTGAACTTTCTGAATTTGTAAATCCGGTGGTACTATATCCCGTACTCTGTCCACTGCCTGTGCCGGCAGTCTCCGTGTCAACAAAAAGAGGTCTAGA
Source organism: Opisthorchis viverrini (assembly GCF_000715545.1). Lineage (NCBI taxonomy): Eukaryota > Metazoa > Platyhelminthes > Trematoda > Opisthorchiida > Opisthorchiidae > Opisthorchis > Opisthorchis viverrini. The sequence goes on from NW_008751707.1 coordinate 1,973,616, forward strand.
GATGTCACTGGAAGACACATTCAGTGTACTAAAAAGTTGTCGTATGACTCCAAGGGAATCCCGTAAGTGTTCGGTCATAAAGTCGCGCTGCCGCTTCAAAGCCTCGACCTCGTGTTCTTTCTGAAACGATGGGGGAGATTACAGTATGCACATTACGAAATCTGAATGAACAAGGAAGATTCAGGGGTAAAACTAGGTTTCATCCTGGTAAAAGTAATTCGACCTTCCTGTTTTTAATTGATGATCATCAGCGTGCATTATTTTTATCACCCTCAAGAGTCTTCTAGAATGACTGTATCCTTAAGCGGAACGAAAAGTGTGTTAAGGTTATGAAAGTGATCCGCGGTCAACTGAGCTATAAGTTGACAGGAAAGCATGAAAATCCTCAACAAGGAACTCAGTTACATTGAGAACTGCCGACTCATCGGGTGGGGAACCTGGAGGAAGAGTCATCAAGCACTAGAGATACTGACAGGTACGTTTAGCGACTTCTTGATATTGAAGTTATGGTACTAACACGAACTTCCAATAAGATGACTCCAACTGTAGTGTAGTGTAGTGCGCCTACACAATCACGTAGAGGTTAGTTCACCATCCACACTAAAAACCGGGAAAGGAAAATACTCAGGCCGGAAAATTCGTTACTTCGATAGTGAACTGTTCAGTCTGGTAACTACCCACCCAAGAAGCAACGAGTACGCTAAAGTTAGCTCCACTGGTGTCTCTGTTCTGTGGCCGAAATTCGACACATTCGAGTTTCACGCGTGGCCACTCGTGGTAAAGAATAGCTATGACTTTCAAAGAGTCAAATATCCTCGGCATCCAAGTAGTCCGTTAGGCTGCATTTTTAAACAAAGTTGCGTATCATGTAAAACATTTCCCATGGAGCATCCATAATCGTCTCACAAAATGGACGCTAAGTGGCATGTAACACGCAGAAAGTGGCTTAACAGACAACCCCACTAGATAACGCAGTGAATAACATCATAGACTTCCATTTCAACGATCTGGGTTTGGATTCCCGCGTGAGCGCCCTCAAGTTGGTTGCCGGCCTCCGCACAGGTTATTTGATAAATTAGGACGCAGGCGGTACTTTGTTAAACAGAAAATAGGCAAATAACTCGAAACCCCGTGTCGAAATCAAAACGCCGGCCAGTACAGTCAAAGAAGAGTTCGACTCCTGTCAGGTAGATAGATGTCTTCGGTCCGCATTACGTTGGTCTGGTCCCCATGGGAACGGGGATACAATGTCAGAGGATTGAGATGGGCAACCTGCCCTTTTTGTGAATCTTGGAGTTAACGGTGTACCTCAGTTGAGGACTCATACTTGAACTAACGAATTGTCGACTACAATCGCTGGACGGAAACAAATCACCTCTAAGCCTAACCAGATTACAAACGGGAAACATAACCCTTTAACAAGTGGCTTTGTGCCGTCATGGTGATACCCTTGCCGAGATAAAAATGAAGACTGATAACAGGGTTAGGACTGTAGAAACAACACGACAAGGCTGGACATAGATTTCGTACAAAGCCACGGCGAACAGGAACATAGTATCGATACTTACCGACCCCAGACGCTGTCTTACTTCATCCAGTTCGCGCTGCAGCGACAAGCGTTCGAGCTCAGACCGAGGATTGCTGAACGGTGACGACATGAGGATGGGTGACTGTGGTAAATGAAGAAAGTTGACGTTTGAAGTGGCGTGTGTTGTAGCAGATGCATCAGCTGTGCCCGCACAAGCCTCCGGACTTAATGGGGGTGTACTGGAGGTCTCAGGTTTGCTGTCTCCGTGTGACTCCGGTTGTTCACCATGCGAGTGTGGGACAACAGAAACCTATAGAGAAACGGAAAGAAAAGCCAGTTGAAAAGCCCAGGTGAAGAGTATTCGAATGTCGGATACTACCGCTGGCTTAGATGATTCTCTTCGAATCGAACTAACGATGCAGACGATCAGTTACGTGATACATAACAATATGCTTCGACGACCCGAAACATTTTGAACACATCAGTTAGGGTGGGATAGGCTGGCTTTGCAGGATAGTTCAATAAGAATTGGGCGAACTTCCTATTGGGTACTACAAGGAGTTACTAGTGGTGCACACGCTTTCAAAGTGTAGCTAAATAATGCGATAGTTCACACCTAGCGAAATGCAATCCTTTGCAATAAGAGTTAGTGTTAATGGGAGACTCAACTGACATTCTTCAGCTAAATGTGCTACACAAAGTCCATCTCATATTTCGGCTGGTACGATATTTGAGATCTCGCGTTACATATTCCTGACGGATCACGTTACCCGTAAAGTTGCTGAAATCCCTCCGACAACCTACGATCAGTTTCACCTTGGTCCCAACTCATCAACGACGGGTAACAGGGCGACCGCACTGGTTGTTTGAGGGAATAAGTTGTCCGTTCTTTTCCTAAATGTGCGCCAAAGAGCAGTACAAAACAGGTAGAAACGTTCTGCGCGTATTGGCGCACCTGAATACATCGTCCCATACAACACACATACTTGTCAGACAGAGGAAACAGGATCTTTTATGCAGATAACTGAGAACCAGTGGAACGCTGTTAACTGGAAACAACACCGCTCACAGTTCTCCTCGCAAGGTAAGAACACACCGTCGTAAGCTGCTAAGCTGGAATGATGGAAGGTTCACTTGTATTCCGGATCAATACCAAAATAACCAATAACGAGTGGGCAAAATGTCTCAATGTTAGTGACTAGTCAAACGCACCACCTCGTGTGGATGAGTCGTTACGGGAGGCGAGCTGCCTACTTTTGAGCGTTTGGGAATTACTAGAGATTGGAAGAGGGGCGAAACCATAAAACAGATCACGGAAGGAAAAGGTTCAACCTGGCATCTCGCCAACTGATAAGTGGCAGCCTTGAGTAAGAAAACTGAAGCTTGAAAAATACAAGAGCATTCCCAAAGCTGTTGGATCATGATAGAGAATCAGCTGAATGGGTACCGCCTGCGACACTACGCAAATCGGTTAGGAGTGTCGTGGCATGGTCGGACACACAGAAGCGTGCCGGTTAACAAAAGAACTTCAAGCAGTTTGTATTAAGGGTAAAGTAGACAGCTAATCTGCCGCAAGTTCGCCCCGCCACCAGAATCGGAAGGGCCCATTTAAACAATTAAAAGTGGTTTCAGTTGGGTCATGATTTCGCTTGCAAGCTTTGTGGGCTTTCTCATGCGACTGCTTAATTGATTATGTGGTGCTCACTCGAGTTTTGGCTAGTGCTGTGTACTCAGGCCGTGCAAGTGGTACCGTAGCCTAAGAACATACCTGGTATGGTCAGTTGATCAGCATCAGACAAACGCTCAAGAAAGCCCCGTGTGCCAAGTTTAGGTCCGCTAGCTACACACATCTGCACAGTACTTAACGATAAAACTGTGGAAAAATTTTACCGTAATTGGTTTTGAGAGAGCAAACCTGCAAACCAATGCAAACCAATTTCGACCCATTCGAACAGGATAGCCTAGTGGTTAACACTGCGGAATTTCGTTTCGATCGTCGGGGTTCCAATCACTAGATTGGCGACTTCGAATAGGCCATCATTTTGAAAATTGTGCACACATGTTGGTTCATCAATAAAAGACCTAAGAAGTGCTCAATTAGAAGACTGCCAGTAGTATTGGCACAAACCAAGGGGAAATTTCCTGTGGATGAAAGCGGTGGTTTTTTCTCCAAAACCTGGTTTCGCTCAAAATTAAATGGTTGTTCTGGAGTCAAGGAATAGGAATGAAACAAATGCCTAGTAGTATGGAATAAAAACAAGGCTAATATAAACTCCAGCTCCCATGCACCTCCTGTGACTGGAAGCGTAAGTTCCTCCTCAATAATCGGAACAATAGTAGGATTTCATGAGATCTACGATGCAACCAGCCTCTAACACATGTTTAGTTATCGTGCTTTTTGGACAGCCGGAAGTGTATCCGTTTAACCACTGTGACACGTGTTTGATGCTGGGTCTATATACAAGGATCCGCATTTACGAGGTTAATTGACGTATGGAGGCACAGGACCTATCTTCCGTAATGTCACACCTCGCATATTCATTCACATCCTTTTGGTCAAGCTTCTCTACACTCGGGTTGGTGGCAATTCCTGCTGAAAATTTTGACTCAGCTCGTCCCGATCTAATAGGGAGGAAGCCTACAACCCTGGAATACCAGGGTCAATCGGAAACATGAAGTCGGGAGCAATTTATCCAAGCTTCTTCAAAGAGCCGTTCGGACTAGTTTCACAGAACCTGAAAGGAAAATGACCTTGCATGCAAGCTATGGAGGAGAGTGGTCGTGCTCAAAGAACAAGTGAGCTGGGATGCGGTCCAGCAGAAAAAGGAGCATAACTTTTCGGCTATCTCAAAAGAGCATAGTGTCCGGGTTGTAAACACATTGCCACAATAAACAAATGCGTTTTAGCTGCTAATATGCGATTGTGCATAAACAGCAACATAAACATCATGGAAGTGTACAGTTGCTGCGAACTGCTATTCAAACTAGGCTATTCGAATTGGGCGCAGATTTGATACGCGGCGATCGTCCATCAGCAAGCAGACGCATGGAGCGCCACCACGTGATTTCGCGGTATTGTCCGGTGAAGGTCGCGAAATAAACAAAAGTGCAGGCAAGCTAACTGATCACAAGACGAAAGTGGAACAACTTGCTAGGTCAGCTGACTGATCAATGTGTCCCGGGAAGAATAGCGCGCACACGCGCATAAGCAATGCGTTGTGTAGACGCTCGCATTTGCCCACCACAACTGCTAGCTGGCATGCAGAAAATAAACAACCACGACAAACCGACACTGCTAGCAAACGCTGTAAAAAAATGGTTGGTACGATCGGGCTCTATTGTGTACACAGGCAGTAGAGGAAGCGAGAAAACGCACGTACGAAGCAGCTCGAAGTATGCAACAATTTCGAGCAGGATGAGGAGTAATTATTCAAAATTTCGTTCAAACAATTATAAATGCACTTCAACAAGTGGAAGTTACATCACCGTACATTTCGAATCAAGACAGTCGCCAGTTCATGCGCAGATGGTCTAACTAGACTAGGCTGATAACAGCTCCGTGGGATGCAGCATGAGTGCCCTCCCGAAAGCGACCTCGTTTGCTTAGCCTTCACATTCTGTACAACATGGTAAGTGATAATTCCGTAAGATCCACCACGCGGTTTTCTTCCGGTAGCGTGTGAATCCTGCCACACCGTTCCTAAAATTTAGCGCGCAATTAGTGATCCACTTAGGGATCATGTCCCCTACGGAGAATGGGGTACTGTACCAACTTCATTATCAAGGATGGCAAATCAGTGTCGCACGCGAATGCTTTCCTCCCGTGCAACGATGATTTATTCCAAATGATTATCGTGGAAAAAAAGAATAAAGGAAGAGGGTATGGGCCTCGAACCAGCCTGCTAAAAGCACTAGAGGTCCCCACAACTCTAAACATTCGATCACACAACCTAGATAGAAATCGACAACAAGAATACCATTGAAGTCAGTTATAGACAAAGCTCGCAAATTCGGTCGTGGCCGACATCTGGTGGTCTATCCAAGGGGTTGGCCTCTTTGCAGAGGTCCACTTCGAGAGGTGATTTACTGCCGTTTCCCGGCTGAGAACATTCACATCTTCGAACGCCCAGTTAGAATAGACTAAGTTGCAAGCCAAACAATGAGATCGGTCTGAAATCTTCGGAAAGGGGGGAGGATTTGAGCGATAAAGCCCGCGGGCAAGTACTAGGAACAATGATTGGACCACAAAGGGCCAAAAGATACAAAGGCAGGAGTGACGAAAAATTTAACTTTGTGTTAAGTATTTGGAAAACCTCCCGTTATAATCGACGGTCTTCTTTCAGGTCAAGCGGGCCGCCTAGAGTATTCGAATTCTGGATCTCGAGGTAGTTTAGTGACTGAGGCATGAACTTACTGACAAGAAGGTCCGTAGTTCGATTACTACTGTGTAGGCCAGGGCAACCTGGCAGTATCCCAGCCCTCGTGTTTCCTACCAGTGGCATGGCAATTAGGCACCGAAAGGGTGTTACGCCATTATTCGAACATGTGGGTATTCAAATATAAAAAAAGAACAAATTGCCCAAATATGGTACCTCCTCAGCGTTTAGTTGTCACGCAATTAGAAGGAAGATGCATACAATCCGAAAAAAGTGCCGGAGCGCCCAAATCCAGATAGGTGCAGTGGAAGAAAAAATCGAAAAAAAAATCGTTTAGTTGTAGCACCTTTCCGATGCCCAGCTGCCATGCCACACGAAATAGGCACGAGGGCTGGGATATTGACAGGTTGCCCAAGCCTAGACAGGGGAAGTCGAGAGGCAGAAGTCGGGTTCGAACCACGGACCTTCCGGTTAGTAAATTCGCGCTCTAACCACTTGAGCCATCTGGAAGAAACAGGGTTGTGTTAGTACAACGCGCCTCCTGGTCCTTTCCCAAGCGTATGAATAATCCATTGAAGCCAGCATTCCACATGCTTACTTTGATGCAAGTATACAACTGTTTAAGGCCTCATTTCACAGTAGAACAGCTCAAAGCAATTATTTCATTTGCCTGACATATCAAACAAATGGAAGTACGGTAAAGAATGTGGTGTTCGTCCCTAGTGGCGTGGAAAGATGCGAGCCCTCACCTGATAAGAGGAAGTCACTGCTTGATAAAATCAGCTGCTAACCAAAATTGGAAACGCAACAAATATCGAACAAGCAAACAAGGGGAGGCGAACTGTTCGATTTTCACGACAGATAGATACAGCACGATACGCGTTCAGCTGATTCCGGATCACGAACAACAGGTGATACAAGCCTATAATTCGTGACACTCACTCACTCACCTGACTTACGGCATCACGTGCAATGTTTGCCAAAGCACTCTTAGCGCAGCACCCTAGATCAAACATTGGTTTCTGATGACTGCGAAGTACCGGAGTGCCAACCACAGGAGAGAAACTCTGAGATATCTGAGAGGTCGCCGGAGATGAAAGATTGGACGCTGAACGAGTGGTCCCATGAGGTTCGGTGAAACTCACCGGCCATGTGCTTTTGGGGCTTATTCTATTTGATTGTGTCACTGAATACGATGGTTGTGTTGGGCGGAAAGCCGCAATGGTACCACTGGTGTCATGTTGGTGTACGGATGAATCTGGCTGTTCAAACACATAGCGCCTAGGGATAGACACTGGATCCGATTCCGCCGTGTCCATGGGTGATGACGAACATCTGTTGAGCGGAACATTCGACCCAGGCGAATAGTCAACATTTTCGAAGCCTGACTGAGCGTGGAGTAAAATATCATCTAGTGGTGACTGAAATCCGGCATCTGAATTACTTTTGTCATCGTGTTTGAGCGCCGGATCATTTGACGGTGGCATGAAGCACTGATAGAGTGCGTGTAAATCATCGAATAAGCCAGAGGGAACTCGGGGAGGTTCCGAGGTCTTCCCAGATGTATCTGCAAGACTTTTGTACGCCACTTGTTGATAATCTGACTGCTCACTCCCTACAATGCGAACAAAAGAGAGCCGAGTTAGTTATTCGAGAACGTCAGACCAAATGGAAAAAGATTTAGTTTCACTCACCGGTCCACTGAAACATATGAACACAGCATCTATGATAAAAGCCAGTCTGTACCCATAGTATGCGCCAGAACAAACCACAACACTCACACTGCTTTCTAATTTCGCTGAACCACAAGACTTTCACCGAATAGCTATCTAGAAGAAATTTAACCAGAAACCACTAACAATGAACTAACGGAAGAAGGTCCTATATAAGCACACAACGGCTAAACGTCGTTTGTCCATCGACGATTGATCTAACCATTGCATCACAACTTTCGACCCACGAAATGAACTATCAAGGATAATTGAGGAGTGAAAATCTTCCATAAATTGTACCCATGTATCACCGAGGGTCACTCAGGATAACGTCTCATTCGGCATTCACAACGCCACAACAACACCTAACCACCAGATAATGTAAGAGATCGGGGCCTCTGATTTAGTCAACTGAACAAAGCGCCACAGCTCAAGTAGACCCATAGCCTGAGGCTATTTGTTTCATGCCATGTCATCATGTCGGTCGTACAGACAAATTTCACGCACCAATCCTGCCCAAAAGACAAGTATATGGTTGGCAATGAAACCTGGGTCTCGACAGGCTTTGAGAACAGTGACCAATGAAGTCGCAAATTCAAACTATAAATGGAAGATGCCCTCCAAAGTGTGCACTGTTTGCCCAACTTATACGAAAGGAAGGAACGTAGCAAGCTTGGAGAACGCAAACGTTTCACAAGCGAACTGGTGAGTTCTCTCAACGAGGGCAACGAGCCAGAAGAGTGGTCTATTCGACGGGCAGTAACACCTAACAGCTGCAGCCAGAGAGACTCGATCATTGAATGACCAACGGAAATTCGATAGTTGGAATGTGCAGTGAATCGAGGTAAATGAACATGCCGAATCCCAAGGCCTCGCATATGTTTCCCCAGACTGTCTCGATAATGATTGTTTGATAGAAGTCGTAGGGCCTTAATAGCAAACTGGAGACGAGTCGATGTGAAATCCGGGTATCCCGACAGGTGTGTGAAGCTTAGAGTTTCACCCTATAGGTTAGAAACTTTTGGAATATATTGAATTCACAGCGATTCATCCTTAGATTTCTACCGGAATACTTTAGGACGATCGCGGAGCAACCGAAACGTCTGATGGAGAATGGTTCACCTTAACACACATGTGGTTCGTCATATTGGTATTTCTAGAATTATGAGACAACATATGAATCAGATTTGATATTCAACCCACAATTGTGTACTGACAACTAACAAAAAACTAGTGACAGTGAGTGGGTGCGCGCCACCCATTAAAGCCGTTTCATCGACCCGCGTGTCCAATATCGACCAAAACTGAAAGGATTATGAACACAATCGGAATCTCACACAAAAGTAGAACAACAAATGTGAGCCAAACTACGGCGGCTACGCCAGTGGATAGGGAAAAACATCAAGATTTGGCAGGTGCGATCAGTACTACGTCATAAGCATAAGCAACCGGTACCACGTTGTACTACTTGCTAGGTCTGCCTACGTAACAGTTTGAGAATCCACTATTCCGACTAAATGATCTTTGCAGTCACCGAGAGGTTGAAAATGTAACAATTCATTGCTGATTTCCTAGAGTGTGCCATTTGTGTACCTGCCAAGACCATATGGAGCAACAGAAGTCACTACGTCCGTGAACTTTGTGCTCCATCTGAAACGTACATTCAGAAACAACTGGCTCACATTTATGGATCAAACAGCCGCATCAATAAGAAGTGGTTATAGAAAACAAGCGGAAACAGCTACCAATGCGCACGGTGGGTAAAGGCTAAGAATGAAACAGAGCAACTACAACTGATTGCACTGTATGTGCAGTGAGAACAACAAGGAAGTTATGTGAATGTAGGACAGGTTCGTCCGCGTGACAGGTCATGTGAGCCGGAGAGATTCACACTGATTGGCTGATTCAAGCGTTAAGCGGACAACCGCTCTAATGCTGAAATACCAATATCGGGTGTATCGATGTGAGTTCATGAACAGAACTGGGAACAAGAAACATACTCCTGAGACTAGTGAGAAAACTTGTGTACAAACGCCTCTAATTATCGTGAACCACTGCTTAATTATGAAGCGCTTTAGAAAACCTCTGCAATCGAGATATCTGGCACGACTCAGTAAGCTCCTTCAAAAGCGTCGGTAAAATTGAAAAGGGAAAAGTACGTCCAACGGAGGGACGTTGGAACACGCTATTTCTGCAAATTTCAACATAAAGCCAGCATCTTTGAATTCGAATTTGGAAACAACCTGGAAACAAGCACAGGACAGTCAGAATGACGTTGAGATTACGAGCAAACGACTGTCATCTCAAGGATCACAGGTTCGATGAAGCCGCCCGCAAAAAACTGATGAGCATCACTCGGGATTAAACTCAACCAAACATGAACAATTATTGCTAACAAGCACACAAGTATTCTCAAGGAAGACCCAGTTAGGTACCATGCATCAATCAACTGATCTGTGTAATGGCCTGACTTCGGAAAACAAGACAGTATGTGATGACTGAGCTCTGTGAGATTGACAGGAATAGTCAAAAGCAGGGTAGTGCTAAAGCGTGCTCGCAGATCAACCAGCTTCTGGGAATCGACTAAACAAGCCATAAATTGGTGCTGTCATTCGTGGTGAACGGATGGTCCCGTCAAGTGGACTCAGTAGAAACCAATGCATCGATTTCCCCCAGGGAACGTTCGAGTTCTTTTTTCCGTGTCAAGTTGCTACAACAACAAAACAACTCGAAGTGAAAAACAATCTGAACTACGGAACACCAGCTGCCTTGCACAGAACGCACGACTAACCTGTGTGCAAAGTGTGTCGCTCTGATTCCCCCAAAACATTGATCTGTTCATCTGCAAGCACGCTACCCGAAAAGTTATGGCTACACTCGGCTGGTTCAGAAACGTTGCTGCCCGAGTGTGGGAGGGAGAAGTCCAATACAAGGCCACTGTCTCTATTGCTCGTATCCAAAAGCGAACTGGAAGCCATCGCAGCTGACCCAGAAGTCCTGACAACACTGCCAGGTAGATCAAGAAGGGCTGAAATATCAGCATCATTCCCACTGGTTTCACTGTTGTTCCCCGAGTCCATAGCTGCCTGCCACGGCCAGGGTGATGCAAGGAATTGCCCGGTGGAATGCGAGTCCGATGTGGACAAAGTCGTAGTCGTGGCCTGGTGGCTCCATATATCACCTACGTAAGAGTGCAACAGAAAATAGGCTGCGTGTTGTACATCAATGACAAGAATAGAATTAATAATAATAATAAATAAATAAAAGACAATAAATAAGATCGGCGAAAAAATCGGTTTGAATGGATCGAATGATTGGAACGGCTAACACTGCCTAGATTAAGGACGCGGGCTCAAAAAAGATGCAAATGTATATCTTTGTAATGTAGTGCTCATAAGGTTGCTGAAAATCCGTCGACAAAATCCGTCGATGCCAATATTTTGAAATTTTATTCTCACGGTTAAAGTGAGGTTTCCCACAAGCTAAAAAGCCACATTGGCTCACCGTCAATGTCTAGCCACCAGGCTACGCGTGACTGTTATCGTTGAAAACACGAACCCTTGTGCTTGATGATTTGGTTTCCAAGTTGTTTATTCTTAAAGTCGAGTATTTCTGCTCTTCCCCAGTGGTAATCGACGCACCAACCCACTAACATCAATGTGTGAATTCAGACAAAAAAGCTAGGCATGGGGAATTCCGCAGAATCCATAGTCACGCAGACAACAGACAGCTCCCAGTACTTGGAACAAAGCTTCTCCACATCTTCGGCGTTCTATTTGCTCTGGCAACCAGTGTGAATCAACTTATCTCAACGAAATCCGGTAGTTTATTGCCAACTGGCATCATCATCATCATTATCAGCGGTATGAACCGCGTACTTGTCGTACAGTGGTTGTAGCTGCTACAATATCGTTCATCGATTATTTGGTCCACACAACCACCGAGTGATCGGGGTTAGTGAAGCCGTGATTCGCATACTGACTAAGGAGGATTGCACCGAAAAACCCACCAACGGAACCGGAAGTCAAATTCGTTGAGAACTAGAGGCAAAATCATAGTCTGAATACGGTCAAATTACAGTAAGGGATGTGAACGGAACGTCTGTTGGTGTGAGCAGTTTACACACCCTTCACTGGGTGACGGAATTTTCAGACGCCTTGTTCACGTTTGGATGCGTAGGTGCGATTGGTCAATAATGAAATGAAATATGTTAAAACATCATTTTCGACCGTTCAGTCCCCTATCTTTTTTTCATTATCCGGTTGGTCCTGAACCCCGCAGAATCCATCAACAATGCGTCTTTGGTTGTGCCAAGATCCAAACTTTGAACATCTGGCATGCACGGTAAACGTTTTCGAACTACCGCACCAATGCAAATTGAACGCATCTGAAAAGGTAAGCTGAACGGGCCAGTGTGTTCGCACTACAGTGGCTTTTGTGGAAAAGGAACAGTATAAAGAACATCAATAACTGAAAAGAGGTCAGATATACTTTGGATGGTGTGTCACCTGACCAGATTTAAGATAGGACATTCACACCAACAACTCATGGTTTCGACACTAGGTAAAGCAAGCAGGGACGGCATTCGATGGGTGGCAGGTGGTGAAATTGTTTGCTGAAAATTCTGGACGGCTGCATACTTCTTAAGGCAGACGTAACAGGAGCCCCATTCGTAAGATTAACTCATGAGTATCAAAACCAATCCAACAGGAAACTGAAAGCAAAGTAATAAATGGTTTGTGATCAGGTACACACAACTGTAAAAAAAACGTACCTCGTAAAAAGTGAACGGAACTGTTGGGCATAGGCATGGAACGATCGAACGTAGATTCCAGACCATCACCAACCACTTGACTGTGACTGCGGCTTGCAGGGAAAATGCTAGCATGAGAGTTGCCTGACAAACCAAGAACCTGTCCATTCTCTTGATAAGGATATTGTTGCGACTGCTTCCTTTGTCCAGTGCGCAGCAGCTGTTGCACATTTGGACTCTTGGACGATGGACCGATCCCTGAGCAGACAGGACGAATAGAGCCGGAAGCATTCGGGATACCAAAAGCACTGCTACAGCCCGGGTAAGTAAAGGTGTATACGGAAGTGGGGTTGGCTATGGGGCTAGATGAAGCCACAGAGTCCCGAGAAGTCATTGAAAGCCCGTTCTCTGAACATACAGAATTCCCACTTCGGTGTCTTCCCTTGTCTCCGAAACCAGATTTGGTTGTCAGGACATTGGTCAATGCTGTGGTGAATGCGGAAAATAAATATAGATAAAACTAAAATACTAACTCTGAGCCAGCACGAAAATTTCCACATGCATAGCTCGTCAGGAGGACCGGTGGTTCCAACACATTTGCTAGCTGGTGACAAAAGCTTGCGGAATCAGTCTGAGTTTCCTATCAAAACTGTTACAGTTGTGTATTCTAGATTTAGAAACGAACAACCTCAATTTCCATTGAGCAAACAGAGTCTATGTTTGGAAACAGAAAGACCGACTGCACTGTAACGTTCTACCTATCCGATAAGCGATTTGGTTCCACAAGCAGTATATGAGGTAAAACGGAAAATCGATTTAATCCTGAGTTTATCTCATATGCGTGCCTCACCGACACTACGATTAGTACCAGAATTAATTTCAGCTCATTGTAGTCAAACCAGTCAACTTACACAAACGAGTGCGATACTGAATACATTTCAGCTCATTCAAACCAGTCAACTTACACAAACGAGTGCGATACTGAATACAGGTACCATAGATCATACTGAGCTGAAAATCATCTCCGCTCCGTATATATATATATATATATATATATATAAACTTTATCTTTTTT
>NW_008751707.1:1990278-1998593 GCF_000715545.1 Opisthorchis viverrini
ATATATATATATATATAAACTTCATCTGCTCTTTTCCGTTGAGTGCCGTAAGAAGATCAGCGGGTACGCGGCAAAGCAATAGTTTTTACATAATGGCTTCGGAGTAAAGCTTCTTTTGTTCCTGACGAGTAGGTTTAATGCTCACAGAGTACAACAGACACGAGACCATAATGTTACAAAAAGTTAGCGGTACAGTTGCAGTTATGTTGAAAGCCAAAAACACAATCGAGCAAAAATACCGACCATTACCAAAACCGTCCTCTTCCAGTTCATCAACATTACCGTTACCAAGGGACAGCTCTCCAAAGCAAGAGTAACATCTATAAGCAGACTAGATTGGATCCGATATGAATAGTTTGGAAATGTCCCCACTTCTCCTCGGTATCTTCAACAACGAAACCCAAAATGATAGCTTATACAAGAACTCTGTTATTTGGCCTCAACTAGCATCTTAACATTTTCAACGGAGCGATGAAGAACTGCTTTCATCCCGCTTGCCTAATCCAGACTGACCCAAAGGAAGATACATCACAGCGGTACATTCATCACTAGTCTGGCTTGCGGCTGATACACAGAGGTACACGCACACCTTACAAACCATGAACGAAAGGATAGACCACAGCTGTGAAAAAGTTGTTTTGTTGGCCAGCGTGGCTCTCACAGTAGGGGTGGTAATGAATTGGTAGAACGATGCTTATGAGAAAAAAAGACTAGGGCATTGTGTGAGGCAAGTTAAGGCTTACGGTTAACTTGTTGTCGAGCCGAGTAGAACGGCAACTGGAATTGGTTTGGATTGATAGACGCGGATGATGCTGTGGAGCTTGTTTCAGGACTGCATGCTAGGTTGCTCGAGAAGTTTCGCTGGGCCGAGAGACTGGCATGTCGTTCGCTCACTACATTGGTTTGGATTGATAGACGCGGATGATGCTGTGGAGCTTGTTTCAGGACTGCATGCTAGGTTGCTCGAGAAGTTTCGCTGGGCCGAGAGACTGGCATGTCGTTCGCTCACTACGTTTGAGTTGTTCGGAGGTTGCCAAATACCCGCATTCTGGTGAGGGGAGACACAGCGACCAACCCGACGTCCACGACCAACCACCATGGAATTCGGTGCGTTACCCACGGGACCAAAACCTGGCAGCAGATTCGATATTAAAGGAGTCGGTACTTGTGATGAACGTTTAGCAGCTTCGTTTGCACCTGAAAAAAGTACCGAAAGTGATGAGCCAGATGCGCTATCATTGTCCACGAGCAGTAGCGAAACGCCACTAACAAGCACGAAACAGTTATCATCAGCCTATAATCACAAGATGCAGGAGAATTTGAATATTTGTTATCGCCGTAGAGTAGGAGACTGTAACCTCCGGTTAGAAATGTACATAAGTGTGTTGAAATTGGGGGAAATGCTACAAGGGTACGAATGCAATTCGCATAGGTTCACACCAAACACAAGGCGAAAGAAGGTTGCGAAGTGCCAGCTGATATGTAATTAGTAGGATTGAGCCGAAACAAGCATACATCCGGTCAACAGACTGGTATTGCTCCTATTAAGCATTCAGCTCAAGATAGAGGGCGGAGGTGCATGAAAAGGTTGTCGGAACTAGACCTGGATTCTGTGACAACCGCGCAATTCCACGGCCTAGAGATTGGTACAAAGGAATTCAGACAGTGTTATCGAACCGAGTTATCGGTTCCGATAACATATGCTTTGTGAACCCGGCGGTATAAACAAACGCTAAGCACATCAACAGGAAGTGTCATCTGCCCATTTGGAAAAATTATAGTGACAAAGTTTCCGAAGACTGTTGAACGAGCTGCATGATGCTCTTGACACCAAGCTTTGCGATGACTACAGCAGACAGTTTTCAGTACAATAGCTAGACAGTAAATCACGATCTCCAGCCCCGCAGCCCGTTAGTGAATGAAGAAAAACAGTGACCGAGCAGCACCGTGAAATGAGGATGGCCACTATTGTATCGGTGAAAAGGCCTCAGTTTAAATCCCTGAGGTTCGGTCCATTTGCTAGAATAAGATAGGGAGTTGTGGTGACTGCAACAGACAAAGTTTATTGACCGCATCATTGTGATGTCTGTTAGTGTCGCAAATAGCTGAAAGCAATTTCTGACGTGACTAGTGATGACTTTGAAGCTTCGCTGTCAGATCATGATTTGATGGTTGATGTATCGTTTATATGCCGTAAATAGGCTAACTAGAAGAAACTAGGGGGTGGGTCGCTCTGACAGGTAAATGGTGGGACTAATTCACTGCGGACGGGTTGTGTATCGTAAAATTTATTTAAGGCAGCTAAGTAACATGAAACAGCACTTTCACCAAGAATAATAATCAAAATTGAACCTTTCTTAGTAGCAGCTGTCTTTATGCCCCAGTCCAGGGATACAGAAGCTGCGTTGGAATCTGTCCCATTTAAACGTGGGTTACCTGACATTTCTGTTCCTGTGCCTAATGTGGTTTGCATAACAACCAGAAGATGGGGATAGACAATCCCCGAATTTGATGCGGAACGAATCGAGCATTATGCCCAAGGAATGCAATCACGAACTATTGAGCGACATAGTCCGCTCTTCAACCCAGTTAGCTTAGCGAAACGATTTGGCCGCGGTGCTTGGTGTCCGTAACTTCATGAAGCAAATTCACCAGACAGACCCGCTCCCCATATAGGCTAACGATTTTCTCGATCCATATACTGTATTGAAGCACGAAAGTTTGCTGAGCTAATTAAAAAGAAACAGTCATTATTGATCGGAAAGCATGCGTTGAATGTCCGGAATCTGGTCCGTTCTGCGAACTACAGATATACAAAAAGTGGATCCGGAGGAAAGTGGACACGAAACCTGTCCAGGATGAAGGCGTTCCATTTGAAACGATGAAAAAGAGATCAGTCAGGGTTGAACAGGACTTTTTCCACAAATATTTTTGTAGAGTATCGGACCAAGTATGCAGGTATGACGGATACTGAAGCGAATGCACGCCTACATACAGGTGTTCGTGGCCAAACCTCACGTGCAGGGAAACGAACTGCGTGAGTGAATCAAGTACACCGGGACACCAGTAAATAAACCGTTCCCGCGAGTGGGTTGAAATGAGTTCAACTATAAACGATGTGACCCTATATGAAGAACCTGCCTTCACGACTAGTCCATTGGTTCATGTTCGAGAACAACCAGTGTCCAGAAACTCGGGTGGTTTCTGAGTAGGCTGAATAGATGAACACATTCAAGCATCTATCCAGTTTGAATCAATCCCAATATCTGAACAGAATTTTCCGGATATATGCTAATTAGAAATTAATTAGATCGACTGGAACCCCGAAATCTACATGTTCGCCAGAGACTTGGTACCGAGTGAATTCGCAGTGTGAAGCGCAAGGGGACAGTTGAAACGATCGCGAGTTTCATTTCCACAGAATGGGAATACGATGGTGGAGTGTGCGCTGATCGACGGATGACAGCAAAATACTTATCACAGCACGGCATTGCACAATAACCGTGTACGGGTCTACAGTGGTACAACCAGTTTGGAGCAACAACCCAGCATCGAACATCAGGGACAATTACCGTGAATTCCGAAATTCAAAGCGTTTTTTGCATACATAGCAGGGAATGCTCAAAACCAGATACCTCAACCATATCGAACTCGTAAACAGAGTGAAGTGTATAGTTAGATCGTTTCTGACTTCCTCACAAGCAGTCAGGAGGCATCCCAATTAAACAGGACCTTTGCCGTGCGAACAGATGTGGCCGGTAACCATACCATGTGGCGTAAGACATGTCACCCAATCGGTTTCGTAAAATGTAGACGAGCGGTGGCCGAGTCAAACTGACTGGCTCTTACCAAACGGTAGCTTATGATTTCACCATCGAAATGAAGAAAAAATAACCTAACTCATTGCGAACTCCCCATCACAGAAAAGCAGAGCACCTCAACGACAAAAGGCCAACTGTCGTTTATCAGCTACACCAACACAGACTGAATGGAACAACAGTGGTGAAATGGACAGAACGGAAAACAGATCGGCAATACACCAATAAAAATCAGCTGGAATGGCGGACACCCCATGCCTATATTATATGTAGTGTGTGATGTGCTCATTGGTAGAAACAAGTACCACAAACCCCATACAAAAAATGTCCATCCGAGGGAAAGACACACCTTGGCTTCCTTCTCCCTGTACAAACGACAAAAGATAGCTAGTTCTTTCGAAAAGTTGTCCAGAAGGATTTGTCTGGGCCACTGCCTGCGGATACCCGACAACAGGATGCATTCTGCCAGAGGGTGCACTACCGAAGGACCGGGGAACATTGGCCGGTACTCCATCCGTTGACGCACCAGACGGAGACAGAGACTTTGAACTCAAGGAGAGATGGGCTTGTAATTTTGCAAGAAAATCACGACCTGTGGAAAGCTCGGAGTCGCAATGAGCAAAGGCACAGAAAGGACCACGCGGGCAGTAACCAGAATTGATGACGTCGTTGCACTTGGTTGATTTATAAATCTGCGGAGGATAGAAAGGGCAGCCAAACGTTTAGAAAACTCAATGAAAATATTCTTTCTTGCCTCCCGGCTATGGTATACGAGTACGGAAATTGGTTGACGATCTATTGGTCTTACACATAGAAACGCTTGCTTTCGTTCGTTGGCTTGTTCGCTGAGCTGGGCAATTTGGTTGCAAACGTTTCATTCATCATCGAGGTGACATCATCAGTGCCTATTTGTGCGTAGCGGTGGGTTGGTGGTTGTGCCACAACGGTTGTGCACACCAACTAACCCACCGACAACAACTAACCCACCGCTACGCACAACTACGCACTGATGATGTCACCTCGATTGGTGATGAAACGTTTGCAACCAAATTGCCCAGCTCAGCGAACAAGCCAACGACCATCTACGCTACCTGAGCTACCGATATTCTGCTTGCTTTTGTTCTTAATTAGGAAGCACTCAGAGCTCATCAGTGAGTTATTATTTTACTGTGAGCATTACTTCTTATTCGCTTATTGATTTCACTCGACATGCTTTTCGAAACGTTTAACCTCATTCCAGCATTTTTATCGGAGGCCATCAGAGGACGAAACACGTAAATGTGGCGCACCAATCACAACCAGATGGTTTGTGGGCTGACTTGAGAAATCAGGATGCTGCAATCCCACCTCTAAGAGCTCTTGAGTTCGCCAAAAAGATGATTAAAATAACTTTTTCTTCCACTGGAGTAGTGCGATCAAAGTTATCGGAATCCCATAAACAAATTCCGCAGATCCGTTTCCTGGGAGATAGAGCAGTTCGCTGGAACGTCCCGATCATTATTTTGTGGTAAAGATTATAATGATACGTCCTGCCGTGTTGCGAAGACCAGAGTGCGGAAGTGAGATCTAACGAAAGCATTACGAACGAGAGGAAATAGCTTCCCAAAATCATACACACTCATCACAAATTCCTGTTCAATAGCAGGTTGTTTCTCATCTAAGTCGGCTACATTCATGTGTGATAGGTCTGTGCTCTGGGGAGTAACGCATATTCCGACAACCAATCCTTGAGTTTCGGTGGCTACAACGCTCATATAAAGCACCTGCAGGATCGCAGACGAGGGACCAGCAGGCGAATCCGTCTGTGAGCTTTTTCCGTAGAGGATTTCGGATTATACGGAGAAGCGGAAGATGGAAGTAAAGGTGGTTCAGTCCGTACGCTAAATCGAGCCAATTTTAGGTTGCACCTGACGACTCGCCATAGGCCCGAGGAAGCCTGATCTTATGGAGGATTCTGACCTACGCCGTATGTTATCAAACGCTATCGATGCCATGTTCCACCTAGTAGGACACGGTAAGCGCGAGGTGTGAACCCACACCTGCCCGAGATAGGTGAAGATGAGTGGGCGTAAACCATCTCCACATTCACCGGGATCAAATTTTCCAAGAACCAGGTGAATTAGCTCATCAGACGAACCTGTGGGAGATAGCCTAAGTGGTTCGAGCGCGAATTTCCTGACCGGAAGGTCCTTGGTTCGAACCTGATCTCTGCCACTCGACTTCCCCTGTCTAGGCTTGGGCAACTTGGCAGTATCCCAACCCTCGAGCTTCCTTCGGGTAGCATGGCAGCTAGGCACCGGAAGGGTGCTACAGCTGAACGTTGTTTTTGTCCCAATCTCCAGCTGTAGCCAGCGTCTTGGTGTATCTGGTTTGCAACAACTTGTGAGCACTTGTCCTAGAGGTGAGAATCAACGGGTGTGCTTGCAAGATGAACACCAGCTTTACAGGGCGCTCCTTGAAACCTGTTATTGTGATTCTCCGAAAACGATGAAGCGGTGAGGATTTCTTTGGCTCAAAGTAAATGGGCAGGTACATTCAATGATCCATTATAATAAAACGGGCATAAAAGTTTTTGCCAGCGGCCGCTAGTGATTTCGGTTACTGCTTGCCTTCTGAAAGACAAGCTATGGCTACGTGGCGGACAGCACTAGCACTGTGACATACTGGCTACCACATCGAAGTGTTCATATGTTCTAGTAACCAATGAAATGCTGTTTTCTGTTACGCACAGTTCAGTCCAATTTTTCAGCTCACAAACTGTGCATCGAGATGCAGTAGTTCCAGCTAACACAGCTTAGCTCACCGAGAACGTGGAGGATCAGGGAATGAGAGCTAAGAGTTAGAGACGATTGCCTAATCAGTTCATCACGCACAGACCCAGATCGCATTTCGACTACTCCAGCCACTGAGACAGTCGAAGGATGACACCACCGGAGGACTGCAGGGCACTAAAAGCGCAATGATCAGGATACAGGCATGCAGTATCATCAGAATATGATACTCGTGATGTCTCCAACGTCACTCGACTGTTAGTCGGGGGGGGGGTACATTTCTGATTTTTGTATGACCAGTTATAACCTGTAAGGCCAAAAGGGAAATGTACATTTCTGATTTTGTATGACCAGTTATAACCTGTAAGGCCAAAAGGGAAATGTAATGAACGGTTGAGCAGCATCGCCATCACGACTACTGGACTCCAAAATTAATCTCCTCGGCCTACTCCACAAAGGTCGAACAATGTCCTCACAACTGTTGATTTGGAGTCGGGACTTAGCCACCTTCCCTGGACGGATAACCGATAGACTGCAAGCTGAGTATATCGCCCTAAACCAAATTTCGCTCCTTCACTTTGGTGACCATCATAAACAGTAATTTTAAAATTTAAATATAACGTAGTTCGGACTGTACCTATCAGAGACAACCATAGAGCACCAATAAAGTCGTGTTTTGTTGTAACAGGATAGCCTGGACTTCCGTATAATTTGTTGGAATCATATGCTCATAAAAAGGTATGCCAAACCGGAAGACGACCGAGATATTTAAAAATGTTCTATCTCACTGTCAGCAGTGACGTCAGCAACCTATGGTAGATCGCGCCTGCGGACGATGCCGCGTAACAGGCAAAAAACACGTGATACGCGATGGTAAACAAGGCCGTAGCACGACCCAGACAGCCTTCACATAAGCTGAAAAGCGGGGCAGCCAATCGCTACGCGGATAAATTAGACAGCCCTGGAGCAATACGAGACAGCCGTTTTGGTGCGACTGAGTGTAGGCTAAAAGGCCTTGACGGAAAATCACGAGTGTACGAACGTTTGAAAGTCAATAACGGGAACAGCACGGTAGTCGTTGGTGTGGCAACTGCCTCCAACATATTCTGAAATTTTTTGGCATAACCCAGTGTTTCAAGAGAGAAAGGAGTGAAATCAGCTGAAATAATTTGGTTAGCAAACTGAGGAGCGACAATGAGGGCCAAAAAGCACCATCACCATGCACTCGACGGAATACCGCTTCCGATGCTACCAGGTAAACGTTATCACTTTCCATGAAAAGTTCATAAGAAACTAGAACAATCAGGATGAAAGTTTTTGAGACTAAAACCAACACCCTGGTGACAGGACGCGCAAAATTACAAAATCCTCTGGGAATTGCATCTTTTTGATGCGTGGTAAAAATGGACGAATGAAGACCAAGATCATCCAGATTTAGACAGGATCAGTCCGCACTGCAGAAACGGGCTGGACTCGCGAAAAATACCCTCCGAACTAGATAAACAGTTGACGTTATAAAGCTACAAGTTTTGATCAAAGGTGCTGGCTTAACCAAGAGCCGAATAACTGAAAAAAATCGTCTAGCTGTAGAACCCTTTCGTTGCCTAGCTGTCATGCCACACAAAGGAGGCTCGTCTAGCTAACCCTTTCGTTGCCTAGCTGTCATGCCACACAAAGGAGGCACGAGGGCTGGGATACTGCCAGATCGCCCAAGCCTAGACAGACA
>NW_008751707.1:2001937-2024701 GCF_000715545.1 Opisthorchis viverrini
GCCTTGGTGCACCAGCTTTGCGTCAGCGTCGTTAACACCGTCCTATGTGCTATTCGCATCGGTTTGTACTTCTAGTTAGAAAAAACGATGTCCAGCAACTACGTAGTTTAAAGGCCATAACTTTGGAGTTGCTAGCGGATTGAAAAACAACAGGGACCTTTGATAACGATGCGTAAACTTTGGGGTCCTTATTTTCTGACCACTTTCATCTTGTGGCCGCAATTGTCGTTTGAGAAACCAACAGAAACAGGTCTTCTCTAGTTCATTTACGTCGAACTAAAAGGGGAATCTTGTGTATAAATCATTCAGTGAGATGGGCAAGTAGTGTGTGAGCATCAAAGGGGAATCCAAAGCCAGTTGGACCTGCCTTACAACCAGTGTCCAAAGCTCCATTGAAATGAGTTTCATGTTAACACCATGTATAGAAGATAATAATTCAGCTGTAACACAATTTCAGTGCCTGGCTGCCATACCACCCAAAGAAAGCAAGAGGGCTGGGATACTGCCAGGGTACCCAAGCCGAGACAGGGGAAGTCCAGAGGCAGAGGTCGGGTTCGAACCAGGAATCTTCCGGTCAGTAAATTCGGGCCATCTCGCCCTTACGTGGGATGGGATACTGTCAGGGCGCCCATACCAAGACAGGAGGACGATTAGGGTCCTCAACCAAAGCCTTTGGCTCAAAATCCTAATCGAAAGACAGCGGTCTTTGGCGGCAAATGTACACGCATTGCCATTTCTACGGAACAAATCGCCACATGTTTCAACCCCCAACCTGGAGGACCAAGAGACTGTTTGTCAGACCTATAACCACTGACCAACCTGGTATGAGAGACTCCGTGAATGTCACATGGACACCCTCCAGTATAGCTCAGTGGGTCGATGGGGTGTGCAAGCCGTCACACCTTGGTAAGGTCCAATCTCTTCGTGACGGCGAGCAAACCAAATAACATCTAGGTTACCTGAGCTACCAACTGTCTCCTTTATAGCAGAAGCTTTTCAGTTCGGATGTGTCTGTGGACCGTCGTGTCTGGAGGGTAACAAACCAACGCAAAAAGATAACATGAGTTCAGTGGATATCTTCAACAAGGCGTCCGTGGTCGATGTTTTCGGACTACCAACCCGGCAACTGACTGAGGTCGCCAGGCTAATAGGATAGCTACTATGCTAAACGTTGTTCATTAAATGAGGAGTGGCCTGCGTACTTGTATCACCAATAGCAAGCCACGAGTCTGAATGTGATCATAATCCAACACAAAAGCGTCGAAATAGGATGAAACGCTGAAACGATTTCGGACAAAATGCTTGTGGATGTGACTTTGCCAACATTGTTCCTGTAGGGATCACATTTGCGGCACCACAAAAGGACTAAAGCTAAAGAACACCATATGGATCATATACCTACGCATTTGGGCGAAAAACCTCCTTTTGCGAAAACCGTCCCATATCAGCCCATCGAAAAACGTCATTTTGATGTATGGAGATGAGTCGTTTTACCTACGGTAGTTGTACCCACTGGGGTAATGAGCACCGATAGGAGTCGATTCCAACTACATTTATAGTAATCTAGGTTTGGTGCTGTCCAAATTAGCCAGCATTGTTGCTATTGTGAATGAAACTCGTCGAGGGACCAGCATCGATGAGACACTTTGGGGATCGGGGACTTTTCCCGTGCAGTCTACCGACAGAAAAAAATTCAGACAACAGAGGATTTACCTTGCTTGTTGGAATGACTTTTTATACCACCCAAAGGCAAACACAATGAAAATGGCACATGCACCGGACCAAGATACGCCGACTATCAATTCAGACAGTTGATGTCCTAAGCGCTGTTGATGCACGATCCAACCGGACCAGCGGACTACGCTTGACTGGAGTGAATTTGTTTCGGCCGATATGTGTACAGGAAAGGCAGGATTCGAGAGAGTACGTCACAGATGCATTAGTGACTGAGGGTAATTTGGCCTTCATCGACTTCTTGATAAGTGCTTCAAATTTCATACCGTAGGAGAGTACATTTCCGCTACAAACCATTTTATTGGGTGACAGTCAACCTCACTATGATAGCTCATTTGTATATACATTTGCCATGATGTGTCCACAACTAACATGCATTAGTAACTATCCGGAGCGATTACACGAGGAGAGTAAATTTAATACATTGTGGGTATCCTTTAAGTGTTCTTTATGAGTATACTTCATACCCATGCTATCGTAAATTCATGTCTGAAACACTTGGGAAAATGCTCGATTTCAATCCACCCACTGTTGATGCCTTTGGTTTGAAGGCTCTGCCAGATCAAGGCAAAAAAGTGTTTGAATACTTAGCACACTCGACGACCGTTACAGATGTGTGAAGTATGCATCCAAATTATCGCATACCAAGTTCCCTAATACTTCTAAAGAATCGTTTTCAGGGTGAATAACCGAATAGGCCATATACGGTGATCGACCTCGCTAGAGTGACTATTTGTGTTCGCAAGGAATATCCCGGATCAGTCGCCGCCTATCCCAGTGGAGGTAAAACTTGTTGGAGAAAAGTGCAATGTTCGTTTAGGTCTACGTAGTTAATATGAGGTGGACACTATAAAGCTCAACCCCAAAGAAAGCAAAAAATGCTATCGCTCCAAGAGTGCTCAAACCATAGACGAAACATGCAACAGTATTTCTCCAATAAATCGATTGTTCCGGTATTATCCGCAAGTAGGTAGGATCGATTTGGCGGTCAGTATCTCATGCAAAAAGTCCACGAAATAAATACCTTTCGATCCCGCCTACACATGTCAAATGGGAAAGAAACGTGATCGATAGTTAAGCCCTGACAAAAGGGGCCGGAACAACCAGGTACTTGTGAAAATTCGACTGATTCCCTGAAATCCGCAGAAATCAGTTAACCTGTGGAGTAGACGCGAAACGTCTTACCATGACAAAACGACTAGAAACGACCACAATTTGCATGACTACGCCTGCTCCTGTTGGACTGTAATCTGGGTGAGCTCAAATCATGATGAGACCGGGCAACCAAGAACAAAAGCGCCTATCCATCTGCTAAATACTGAACCTGGAGTGGCTGCAAGACATTGGGTGATAGATCAGTTATCGGCTGATCATAATCGAAAACTGTGGCTGGGAGTTAGTTACGTAGCACGATCGAACAAGGATGCAGCCAAGTCGGTGAGGTGTTTTCAGTCATGTCATTTCTTGAGGTGGTTTATGTGATGTTAGAAACAATTTTGAAGATGCATACGGGATTTGGCTACTCAAAATTCACTAGTGTCCAACTTCAGAGATCAGAGGGGATAACGCGTAGTTTCGTTAGCTGAGGCTATGGGCGTAACGATGGTGTTAATTCACGATACTTCATTCAGATAGCACACAGACGGTCTTCGAACAGTATCAGGTTGAACAGGTAGTCTCTGACATGGCCTAGCATGCACGTTAGAAACAAAGCGCCCAAGGGATAAAATTTTCCCTAACAGTTGCGTTAGAAGCTAAGAAGACACTGTTTATCAGAACTGCCATGCGATTGAGGGGCGACATAACTAGCATATCTGGTTGGCAGTGGTGACATAATATCGCCCCTGGTAGACATCGTCAAATTCCTAACAGAAAAGCAATGGATATATGGCCGTCGTACGGAGTGCGCGCCCAAGACCTAAGATGTTTGCACACATTAAGTTCCGCATCAAGTACTCTTTTCAGGCCAATAGGTTCTATAGTGGCGCGTCACATTTTCATGGAAAGTTGTCGTGACACTACCAAGACCAATAAAAATGGTTAATATTAGACCCAACTACCTCTCCAAAAAGAAATTGCCAAACATTTATTCATTGCACTGTTGCTGCTGCTCTGTGAATAGGAAAGTATAAACAGAGAGGGTATTGCAACAGTCTGGGAGCGAACGGTCGAGAGAAGCTGATCAGAACGACTACTTTGGGGAATCTCGCTGATTATCCGTCATATAAACTAGCCCCAGGGTGTCTAGACCATGATTAAAATGCACGATTAAAACACAAAGAACAATGAACGCAAGCAGAGTTTAAGACTGAGCTCGACAGGTCAGTCGTTAATGCGCAAAGCTAGCAACCGGAATATCCGTCGTTTGACCCAAAACCTGGAGTTTCGATTGCTCCTGTTTGGGCTTGAGCAACATGGCCGCATTCCAGCCCTTGCGTCTTCTTTGAGTTGCAAGGTAGCTATGCACCGAAAGCATGCCACAGCAGTCAAAGGTCTGATAAGTGTTAATACACTGGGTTTGTAGGTCCCGTTTTTTCGCGCTTCTCTTTATTAAATCTAGCCATCTTCAGTCAATTTGGTTCTTCACGGTTGATATCGTAAGGTGTTGAGGCCAGATCAGTATCCAATTACTGTCATGAGTTAACGGTTAGTTGAGCAGCTGTTCAAATTACCCTGTCCAGCACTTTATCTTCCCGCCGAGCAGAGTAATCCTGACGACAGTTCCGTAGGCCATCTGTTGAGGTCCATGTTTTAATTCAACTCGCTCAACTCGAGCGGTGGCCTGTGACTTGATGGCACCTGTCAGTATTAATATGCCTTTCTGCCTTGAAACGCCTCGGGAGGACCACATGAACTCAATTCAGTTACTCAAAGACGATTGTGGACATTCGTATTACACGTCAAGTGTGTCGTTTAAACTGACTTAGGGACAATGATTCTCATGAGACCGGGGCCAACCAGCCATTGTAACTCGATGCAGAGTGACTGTTACAATCACAAACCTTACCACATCCATAACAGAGCGACAGGCAGCCGTAGCTAAAGAGCGGACTTACTGGCAGCAAGGTCCCTGGTTTGAACCCAACCTCTGCATCCCCACTGCTCCTGTCTGGCAGTATTTCGGTCCTTGCGGTTCCTTCTGGTGGCATGGCAACTAGGCATCGAAAGGGTGTTCGCTGCAGCTAAAAGATTATTTCATTTTTACATTCACTACATGTCTACTGCCCTCAATATTATTGCGACACCCAAGCTAAGCACGCGGGATGAGAGAACGTCACACGGGATTCCGGTGAGGAAGACTGCATCACCACATTAAAAACAGTGGTCCATCAGCGCCACGGATACTGTCGAACAATGGTGCTCCATCTGAAAGTGGAATTCGACTGAGAAGACATATTGATGCTTTGAACTATAGTTTGCAAACATCCACCATGTACTCTATTCCCACTCTCCCAATCGCGCAGAGCAGTCTAAACATTCTTCCACAACCAACGAGCTTCGTTATGGTTGTCCGCCCCTGTTGTTCAATTTTGTCATTGACATCATGAGGCAGCTCATAATCGAAGGAAATATACAGCCTAGGTATCGAAATAACATCGGAGAAAAAGATCAATACGAGACAAATATTTTTGTTCCATATCACACGATATTATAACTATTTGTTGTGTATATATTTTCCTTCCCGTTCCAGCTACTACTATTGGATTTATGTTGAATAAAGCCCACCCTTAGGATTTTCCTTCCTTCTTGAAATACGCGATAAATACTGGTTACCTCTTTGTGTTCGTAGAAATTGATTCAACGCACGATTTCGTCCTGACAGATCGATTCGTTCATGAAAACACGTATGCACTCGACACAATTGATTAATGGAGCCACTAGTTCCACACATACAGCTATTTTCTAGCCTACTTTCAGTCACACACAAAATAAACTCGAATTTCAGTGCCAAGTGCACCACATATGAACAAGCCGCCAAAACACTAGAAGCTCTATATGTGACCATCGATAGTGAATTTTATCCCGAAATTTGTTAAATGCTCGTAAACAGCAGTCTTGATCAATACTTCTAGAAGCTGCGCATTCCTACATTGGCTGTATCAGAGGGTATGGAGTAGAATTCGTCCGGATGAGGTTACAAGGGGTGTGGTTGTCACTGAGATTCACTGACTACATTCGTCAGAGATTACCAGTGTAAAACGCTGACTGTGCGAAGCTGTTGAGAAGGTGAAAGCACTGGTGATGGTGCACAATTAGTCTCTGTCTTACAAGGCGATTTCCACATCCACTGCTGGCGGTGCGCTTGGAGCTCAAACTGCTTTGCAGATATACTGCGGCGGGCAAAAGTAGTAAGTTTTTTCTGAAAACCCCACACACGGCTAGAAATCTTATGCAAACTTCGTGGGGAAAAGGGACATTTGCAGAAAGTATCGTTCAGAAGTTCACTGTAAACCAACAGTCTCTGTGAGTAAGCCTGTTATGTCCGCTCACTACTGCTACAGCCCATGTGTGCCATTAAGACGTAATCGGTGACATTCTTGTGAATACGGTTCCACTGCATGCGCTTTTTGGCAGAGAGGTCCGAAAGTTACTGGTTTGTCTCCACTTTCCGGAGACAAACGCAAATATAGTTGGCCAACACGCATCGAGCAGACAAGTCCTGAACACTTTAGCGCAAATAAAACTTGAAAGTTACGTTTATAACGAAGTCAGATTATCCATTCTTCCCATCTTTCTGTTGACGTACTCCTTGACCATGACTTTCTAAATATACATCAGTGTTTACAGATACTCACTGGACTGGGCACGGAAAACAGGTCCATTTTCGGAAAACGACGGTACGGTACACGCAATACATTACCACACCTTTCGGCACTGGACAGATTTTTCGACTGAGGTCCCCGATGTACAGCCGAATACTCGTTTTTTAATTCCGCATTACAGATTTGCCAAAACCAACCTAAATGAGCTACGGTCCTGAGACAATAGCTGTCCAGGATTTGAGGCGACTACAGTGACTACATGTCCAAGAGTATAATCTCACGCTTTGTAGCCACAAAGCGCACGTCAAAGAACTGGACAATTTCGGTCAGTCCATCCAAAAAAAACTTGTATCTTCTGCTTTCCAAAGACGAGAACGTTATCGCCCGCATATTCCATATCGATATGGATTTCATCAGCAGCTACTTGAACACCAGGATATTGAAGGACTTCCAGTGTTTGTCTCATCTCGTCGAGGACAACACCGAATTAAAAATGCAGAGAGTGGGCAAATATGTCGGTATTCTGCTTGTTGCCCTCAAGGGTCCACTAGCCACCTTAAGGCGACGGAGGACAGGTGACACCAAGAGTTTCGTTACGCCTGGAATAAGGTGATCCCTTTATGATTGCCGACCCCTGTACATCCCGTCACAGTGGCCTCCGGATAGCCAGAGTATGTGGAAGAGGGTGGTCTGCTTTCCATCACCTGCCATGTTGTGTCCAGCGAGTGAGCTAACCCGGCTGGGGGCACCGCAATGGCTAATATGGCAAGAAAATATTTCTAACTGTAGAAATCATGGTACGACAACAGCCAGTGGTGTGCAGCGTCAACTCTCCTAGCCTCGCTGACGAATCCTCGCTCGTCGGAACACCGGCACTGCTTTATTCGAAATACCAACCGGTCTTCAGAGAACGGTTAACGCGCTAACCAAAATACGCGTTCCGTGCAGCCGCATTAACGTGAGAATCTGGCTAATTCCTATGATGTACTCGCCACCACGAAATGTATCTACCACCTTATTCAGTAGAAGACGATAAACTGTTCGCTACCGACGTCACCGACTGCCACTGGAGAGGTTATCTACGTAAATCCAGAGCATATCAGAGGGTCGTGCATACAACCAGTAGCACTCAAACCAGTGCGTACGTTGTGGTGTGCGTGGGAAGTCCCTCGTTTCGCGGACAGGAAGACAAAGGAACCATCAAAAACGTATGAAACCAAAAGGGTGCAAGTGCAACTTGGTATTTCTTTTGCTTTGTGTCCTCCGTCCCTGATCCTCCTAACGCCCACCGGCTATGGCATCAGTTAGACTCATCAACTTGCTGCATCCTGTTATCCGCTAATCTTGGTCCATCCATCCTCCGAATATGTTTAAGTCACCTCTTCACAGCTGAAGGTTAAGCAAACCCATTTTTCGTTCTCGAAAACACCTAGCTGTTATCTCCAGCCAAAAGCACCCTCCCCACCGCCGAAGTACAGTTGTCTTCGAAGGACATGAACCCACTGCGTTCCGTTAGAGGGAATGGTCATTCATACCTCGTCTGCGTCACCACTAGTTAACCGATAGGCTTTATCACCCAGCAATTTTGTCCCATTGTTCAACTAGCTATCTGGCACACCGTCTGACTCCCTGGCCAATATGGGAGCTGAAAACCAAAATCAACCCGTCAGTTTCTGATCCAGAAACGACAATGAAACCCTGCCTTCTGTTCATCATCATCATCATCGACAGCATGACATCAGTGTTCAACACCGATACTTCACTGCCGTACAACCATGACTTATTTGAAAGCCTTATTGTAAAGAAAGGAGGCGATCTTTTTCTGACTCTTTTTTGTCGCATTTTTTCACATGCTCCTACACTTTCTGCAATCAGGCTTGTCGGGAGTTTCGCCCACCAGCCTTCTCCATCAAGGTCTGTGTAACCGCACACTGACATTGCACCTCAATATGATTGAACTGACTTTGAACTGCAATCCACAGCCGTCCACTGATCTAGCCTAGTCTTCGGTTCGGCGAGATGGCCCCAGTGGTTAGAGCGCGAATTTACTGACCGGCAGGTCCGTGGTTCGAATCCGACCTCCGCCACTCGACTTCCCCTGTCTAGGCTTGGGCAACCTGGCAGTATCCCAGCCCTCGTGCTTCCTTCGGGTGGCATGGCAGCTAGGCACCGGAAGGGTGCTACAGCTGAACGCTTTCTTTTCTTCTTCGGTTCGGCAGGTTTTCAAACCACTTAAGCAAGGGTCAGTCGAACGTCCATAGAGCCATGGCACATAAAATCCCACCTCCCAAGACGCCCCACAATCGGAAGATTTCGTACCGTTACGTTTGACTCTCCGAATGCCTCTCAACCAGTCCACAGTGAATGCTGCCCTCCGGTTATTTTGCGGCATCGAGCGGATGATATGATGTGTTGCTGGAGTCACCCACGTGCCAATATCAGCCAAGCTTCTTTGGCACATATATGTGCGATCTTGGACGGGTACGACAGCCGACAAGGCATGATGAATCGCTCCAACGCAATAAAACGATCCTAAGGTACTATGAGCGTCATTACCGACAGTTCGGCAGGCTGCTAGGGACTCTGATACACTGAACAACGCCGGGCAGTTCTTCATTCAACGGTCCTTACTAACAGCACCTTTCCACTCTTCGAATGCGCCCGATCCATCTGCTAGTCTATCAATCACCGCTCCGTGTCTAAACTATCGCCCGAGAAAAAATCACAAACCCAAACCATCTGACTCAAGTTACAGCTTCCTCAAGTTGAACTACAAACAGCTCTTGTTGCAACTTTGCTTGCCCTTCATGTCGACACGTGTTGCGTGTCCAAAACGTACATAAAAGTTCCCACCTCGGTCATACACTTCAAGCCTCCTGGGATGGGCTGACATTTTTCGTATTTCGCTCTTTGGGTACCTGGTGATGCTGAGGCACTTCCTCGCGGTATTTACCACGGGAGTTGCACTCAATTTAATGACTGAAAACGCTTTTCAGAATGAATTTCATATGACAGTCGTGTTAGTGCTGTGCGGTTATCTGGTTCAATTAGGACCAATGTAGGTCGATGCAGTAAATGATGCTTACTTGTCGTGTCAGCATGCGCTCCGACAGACCATATTTCTGATGGTAGATTTTAGCGATATCTTTCACAAGAAAGATGAATACCGTCATGCTGGTGGGTGATATGCACACACAAGTAGAAGCACGAATCCCAACTGGGCGTTAGACTTGGAAACCCAGTGGACAAATAATGGGAGTCAACTTCTTCAGTCGTGTGCTAAAATTCGTCTGTTCCTGGCTATTTCAAGCTTTCAGTAAAAGCTCTTACATCGGGTTAGCTGGAAGCCACCAGCCCCAAGCCAGTCATAGACTCAGTCGTATCAAGTGGCTATCAGTTTTCGGAGACTTAATTATAGATGACTGATCCTTCTTGGGTGCACAGCTTGATTCCAAATATGCTATTGTGCGGGATTCGTTATCGCTTTGCTTTCATTAGCATTACGCCTCCCGAACCAGAGCAGTTCCGCTATCGATTCGAGAGTTCAGTTAAGCAAACATTATCTGGCTGGAAAGCTATTGGAAGCGCACAATCGAGTTGATGGAGACGTGGTCGGAGGATGAATGGGAGCTATGCCCTCAGCTTTTAGGATGGCTGTCCGAACTGGTTGATTTAACCAAATGAACACCGGACTTCGTCCATATATGCTAACCATATTATTGTTAGAAAGACCATAATAATAACGACTAGCCATGATGGCAAACGCAGCTCCCGCGAGCACCGGATAACTAGGAGGCTGGAAGCCGAGGCGATGCGAAGACCCAGGATATGGAAACGGTTTTTGCTGCAAGAAACAGCTGCACTCAATTTTAACTGACTACCAACAGCCCACAAGCAAAAAGTGTCAGAGAAACAACTCATCTGCGGAATCGTCAGTGATGGGCTGAACGCCTTAAAAAAGAATTCAGCTGGCTTCCCTCAACAAAAGAGCTAAAAGAATCCAGAGAACCCGAAGGAAACACCGAAACTAACCCAACATCAAAAACAGCAACCCATCACGATATTTCACTCCCCCAACGTGAAAAACAGAATGGACTAGAACAAGCACTTTTAAAAGTGGTTGAAACCAGTGGGTGGTTTGACGACGCCACTTGATTACAGCAAAATCGCTTCCAATGTCCGTTTACAACTCCCTAGCCTTCCACTTTTCGGCGGTCGAAGTTGGGGCGGTTGGAACTAATATACCCTAGGTGCCTAGCCTATAGTTGGCGAATAGAGAACACCGAGCACAAAACAGATACCAGGCTGGGAGTATCCAATATGATGTACTATCCATATAACAGGAACAGTTGCAAAGAATACTAGTGAACACAAAACAGCGCCAAGGGTTTTCATATTATTCGGGACTTACTCGTCTCCTTCGACGCAGGACCCAGTGGTCTCATCGTACTTATCACAATACACGTCCGGATTATAATTAAATGTCCCATCAGGTCTCTTAAAAGGCCGTCTTCTTTTCTGATTCGGAAAATGCCAGTGAAAACACGTGTACGGACGATGAAATTGGCACTGTTGTTCCAGAAATAACATGCACTGCTGAGTTCGGAATTCATTCAGGTACCTAAAGTGTTAGCATGCTGCAGAAGGACGTACCTGATATGTCTCGGTTTTTCTTGACGTACACTGTTATTTTTTGGACACAGCAGCAGCTGAACTGCGTCATTATTAGTCACCATGATCATAATCCCAGTCCATCTACAGCATAAGCGAAAAAAGCGGCGAAAATCACGCGGCCCGATAGGGGATGACCTTGGTCCCAAGGTAAAGGTTGGTATGAACTCTGTTTAACGTACAAAAAGAAACAGTGGGTTGACTGACCGACGGTTGCCCGTGTTCCAACCGAATATCATTCTGCCAAATAAATTGGCGAGTGGCGAACCGACTTGCTAGTCACATTGATTACGAATCCCAAATAGGTTATAGTTTAAACTGACATGGTGAGTATCTGGGAGTGACTTGTTTATTTTATGCGGAAAACACTATACAGTATCAAGCTTTGATCATTAACAACAGCACTGAAACGGCACGTAGGCTGTATGGTGGCTATTTCTTCTAGAACGTCGTCCATCGGTGATCTAGGATGATAACGGTTGGTAGCCGCGCACTAGGGTCAAATGTTGAGATCGTTAACACGTGAGCTGATGGGTGATGCTAGGGTTTTCGTTGAAGAGATTGGATCCACACGTGCCATTGAGCGCGTTTAACTTCTCTAACAGCCCGATGTTCCGTCCTAGGGTCCATATGGGAAGCGCAACCCAGGCTAGCCTAGCTGAGTATAACGGTACTGGTGTTCAAGTCCCACTGCAAAGTCACTGCTTGAAACTCTCTGGTTCATTGCCATCCTCTGAGTGGTTGTGCATTCACGGATTCACGGATTCACGGATCAATACACAGGATCGAGGCATTTGCCCAAGTTTCCCGGGTCGCTTTTGTTCTTGTCGGTCAGTGGCTGTCGTTCACCTGAAAGGCACAAGTGATAAAAAGGGTGTAGCACTGCTCTTTATGTTATCAGCGCGAGGCAGTATGCTTGCCAGGGCGAGGATTCGCGTAAACAAATGTCTAATAGTGCTTTAAACTGAGTTCTAGAAGGAGCGTGAACAACCGTCGGGGGAAGGTCATTCCACGCAGCCACTACCCGAAATGAGAAAAAATTTTGTCTGATGAATGTGTGTGCTCTGAGCCCGAAAATTTTCTTACTACGTCCCCGCCGTCTGTTTGCTGGTTCAACGGTAAAAAAACTGTTTGCCAAGCTTTGTTCAACACAGGGCATAAGTAGAGGTACTCCAGGGGAAAGAGGTCAAGCATCGCGAGACGCGTTTCGTAGTTCACGGATTTGAGGCAGGCAACCACTCTCGTAGCTGCTCGCTGGACACGCTCAATGAGGGTAACGTCTTTCGTGCGTCCTGAGTAGAGAACTTGGTTGGCGTAATCCAGAAGCGGTCTGACGTAGGCCCCATAGAGTATTTGGAAGTCCATGCGATTGATATGGGAGAAGGTGCGTCGAATCATCCATAAAATGGCGATTGCCTTTTGGGCCGATTTCTCATGGTGTAGTGAGAAGGACAAGTTTGAGGAGACCCAGATGCCCAACTCCTTTTTGGCATCTATCCTCGTGAGGCATTGGCAGTGGAACTCCAGGATTTCGGGTCGCCCGCAAAAAGTAGACATGGACTTGCAAGAACATCTAGGAGGTCGTCGACGTTGTTGTCCGATGTTGTCCGCTACCCGTTTTGTAGTTTCTGGGAGTGCTTTTCGCTTGCGAGGTTTTTTCGTTCCGTGGGAGCCTGGTTTGCTCGGGCCTTTTGGCCTTGAAGGACGGCGTTTTTTCCTCATGGGCGAAAATTTTGACCTATGCTGTTTGTAGATTCGCTGTTGTTCAAAGCTTTACTGCAAGCTTCAACCTTTCTTGGTTCTTGGGTGTTTTGGCGCGGTTTGACCGGAAATTTTTCTCTGTGAGGCCCTGAGCGCTGGGTTGTGGCACCAAGAAGTAATGATTTTGGTGGGGCTCCCAGGGGGCTCGTTTTCGCGGAGGGCTGCACCTTGAAGCCAGCCAGCAGTTTTCTAATCTGGCGAACTTTATGTGGCTTATTTGGCTGCAGTGGCACCTCTTTCGTGTTTGCGTGGACACCTGATCCACCGCCAACTGGATGTACGAGGGATTATCCGGATGACTAGTCATGTTTATGGGTTTAGTTGTCGAGGTCCTGGGCGATGGTTGTGTCCACAAACAGAGAGACCGCTTTTGATGTTGTGGAGCTGGAGATTGGGTTCACTTCTTGTCCCCGGAAGAAACAATCACAGACCACATTCTTTCTAACCGTGTGCGATTTACCCAGGCATTGCGCTGCCAGAGGCTAAATAAAATTTCTTTTCGGAACGATAGGCGTAGCTTTTTGGGCCTTATTCTTGAAAATAGCATGATGAGCTGAATTCTCCTTCACCGCTTAGCTGCCGTTTTCCTTCATTGGATTTTTCTATCGTTTTAAATGGTACATAGCATATCCCTGTTCGTTCGTAATATCCTTCTCTATCCCATGAATTTTTGTTGTTCAAAACAACCCATCCCTAACCGAACAACCAACAGTTCTCCTTATTCCCGGTCTAGGATAGGGAAACTTTACCTCAATGTTCAATCATTTTATGGTATCTGTGTGATATTGCAAATCCCCCTGAATTCGAGGGTTTGTTAGTGTTTAAGCGCTCTCAAAGTCTACGATGCGCGCGGAATTCACATTCCTAATGGCTGTAAATGGCCTATCGTGTTGTCTCCGCAAGTATCGTGTGGAATTTCTTAAAAAGTCATTACTCGCTCAAATTTCGCCACGGTCTCGCATCTTACCTGTGTGCCCACTCACTCTGAACTGAGCTATCCTGCAGCCGCGCCCTGGCCGCACAATGCTCTTTTCTGCATAGCCCTTGCGAGCAAACTAAAACCTTTTACGTCAGAATGTTACATTTTCGCATGTACTCGGAATAAAAGTCATTCTCATTCGCCGTCCTTTTGGGCGATTTGTTTTAATTAATCTCTTCCCGAAATTCCTACCGCACATTCGACTTTCAAACTTGTGCTGCGGCCTTGGAAGTGGCTTCACATGCGTTTGTTCAGAAATTTGAGGCCGTCCTTATCATCTTTCACGGAATTTAAGAATCCCCTGGAATAATATATGAAGGATAATCAAGGCATCAGTGCTGTTCTGCGTTACAAATGTAGTAGGTGACCCCCAAGGCGCAAAGGCAGCGGAAGGGCAGGGAACCCGAATAATCTAGTACGCTGAGCCTATCTTCCAATAAAAACAGCACATGAAGCACCGGGTTTAAGTGTGGATTCATCTACTAAAGCAAAGGAACCACCTTGCAGTTACCTTTTATTTTTTTGCACAAAACCATAAATATTCAAGGTTTTTGTTCAATTGGCTTCCGGTTAATCGACGGCTAACCGAAAACGTGTTGGACACCTGCATGGCCCTTCTGAAATACGGAACGTCGTCTAGTGAGGTACGGAAGTTTGTGGCCGATGAGTTTAGCAAGATCCTCACCACTTGGGATACATACAACTCCCCCTGGAAGTGTCGACCGGCTCCACTGAGTAGGTGCCGCATAGTTGGGTCTAACTGTGGCAGAAGAGATGCCTTCGGTCCACGCATGCTCCTGAAGACCAGACGGGTGATTCGGTAGCAGTCAGTCAGGTGATTTTAGCCATGTATATTTCTCCTGATGGCAGCAGAAAGCGTTGCTCCAACGCTTTCCATATGCAGCGAATTTAGACGGAACGCGGTTTTGGGTAAGTTTTTTAAGGCACCTAATCTTCGGTTTGTAGCTACAAGCTGTATACCCTCCTGAAAACGGACGGTTTGAGTACCGGGTGTTCTGTTGTAAATGAGTTCATGGAGAGCGAACGGTTTTCCACGATGCGTAAACCGTTTGACTTATTTAAGGGAATGATGGAGAGAGATATCCACTTTGGACTTTCGTTATGGGCAATGTCACGACTCAAATGCTAGCGACAAGAAGCGTGTTCGGGCCGCGACGTATTGCCGTGCTACTTTCATTTCAGCAAAACTAGCAGGAAGCACGTACGTACATTTATTATCCATGTATTTTTTGTCACAGACACATCGAGAACAGCCGGTTAGTATTTTACAGCATGGCTTGTCTGGACAACGCCGTACAGTAGATTTTTACTGTATTACAAGCCCATAGATTCCGACAGGATCTGCATATTCTGCCTAGCACTGACTCACAAATTTTCTCTTTTCCTGTGGCCCACTTGTTGTGCATCACCCAAAAATGGGCCGTACAGGCGCAGTCCAGATGATTCCCTTTCGTGACGTGACAGCCGACCGTCTTGCAAGTGCGAGCTGTCACCTTATGGACCCAGTGCATCCCTCTCAAACACTGGAGCACGCCATACAAAAGGTGTCTCGGCACGCCGAGTGGCTCATGCGAAAATTTGAGATCCATATTTTGTATCACTTTTACATATGGCAAATCTTGAACAGTGACGGCTACGCTCTTAACGTAGTCTGTCGAATGACTATGCATGCACGTTCTCTCGTTTTGAGGCACTTGGGGCCGCGACCGCCAAGGCTGCATTGTCATGGTGTTGGAACAAACAAGGTGGAATCAACACACGTTAACCAACTTATAGTTTGTGGTAAAAACACTCAGATGCTCCTAGACACCTGTGACAAAGAATGCACATGCCTTTTCTGTCGGGCGATTTGGCTTCCCTGCATACACCTGTTCTCTGTATTTAGAGATCAATCCTTTACAAGCAGTGAGAACTGTTCCTAATAAGCTTTTCCTTAGCTTGTTTCACAACCCACCAAAGATGGTTGGCGGATTATCCCTGCATACGTTCTCTGTATTTAGAGATCAATCCTTTACAAGCAGTGAGAACTGTTCCTAATAAGCTTTTCCTTAGCTTGTTTCACAACCCACCAAAGATGGTTGGCGGATTATAACCTTCCGGAAAAAGATTCATTCCTACACTTGTTTTCAAACAACCGCCGACAGCTTTGGAAGGCCTTCGTACACAACAGGTTGTGGATAAGCGTCAGAGGCTAGAGGCCACAGTCACCTTTAAGCGACTGAGTGTTCGGGGCGAATCCTGCTGCGTCAAGGCCAGAAGTCTGCCGTCAATGTTCAAGGATACTGTACATCACCCCGGATTGTGGTCTAGGGACACAAACTTGGGTTTTTTATTTGCTCTGTGACCGGTTGACTACTACCAGGGACCTCTGGTGTGCAGCGGATTTCGATTTCCATCACACCGACCGTTGTGACGGTGAACCTTGCCCGCTGTGCGGTGATGGTCTTCAGGCTTGTCACAAAGGTGAGTTCACAAAACAATAATTTGCTTTTGGTTGTTGGCGTCCGGCCCATTCAGAAAACGCAAGGATGTACTTGCGACCCAGTCCGCATAGATGGCGTCTCACGATGCTGACCAGGACAGAAGCACAGGATCCGGGCGTAGTGTGTCCCGGACGTCTGTGTGTGTCCATACTTTCAGGTCCAAGGGCGAACTATTCGACAGCCATGAGTACATATCTGATTACCATGACAAACGCAGTAGAGTGTCAGCTAGATGAAGGAGACGAAGATGATTTCATGTTACCCATCAGCTCCAGACAGTGTCTGTTAATAAGGCCTGTTGCATTTTATGTAAGTATCGTATTTCTTTTGGGACACAGTCAGTAGACATCAAAATAGCCGCTGAACTGGCATTGTGTAAACAAGTATCTACAACATTTTAGCCGCTAAAATGTTCAATTTAGGGTAAGCATTCTTCCCAGCTTGTCAGCCACCTGCCTCGTGATGACATTTCAATAACCTTACTTATATCTTCCTCTCATTTCAGGACGCCTTTGGCCAAATAAACACTCCGCATGAAGAGATCCATGCGCCTCCTGGAAGGACATATGTAATTATCACAACGAACAATAAAACTCAGCTTTTTACACCGTCTACTTTGAACCTTTTCCCTGGTAGTGATGGACGGGCGAGCTTTGGCTAGCCGATTAGGCATCGTGAACCCCAAACCGCATGTAAGTAGCGTGCGTCAGGTAGGCTCGTCCATCTGTCCCCTATGGTTGACGGACGTTCTATGTGGCTAATTAATCAACGTCATTGTTTTCTTAGTATAATTCGCAAGCCACAACGGAACGCTCCGCTGTTTAACAGAAAATTTGCATGGTTTTCCGCCAATAATGAAATCGGTCAGCGCAATTTCGACTGGTAACAGCAATTATCGGACAATTTTTTCTACAGAAATAACATCCGTGTGTGTTTTGCATCTACAAGATCTATGTAGATTCTGGAATGTTCAGAAAATCATTCCAGCTGTAAAGCTCTCCCAAAGTTCCGCCCATTTTAAGCCAGTCAACTCTTTCGCTAATCGCGATTTCTAAAATCCCTGTCCTTTGAACTCGCTGTGCAGAATGAGAAAACTGGAGTGAATACCCATCATGATTGTATCGGCACATCCAAAGATTAAAAGTGCAATTTACCAACTGCGTTTTCGTAAATTTACGGAGGGCGCATGTCAGAAAAACACGCATAGGTTGTGGGGTGGTTTTTAAGATAAGTAGTCGAGGTGAATGATAATAAGTACAGTCATAAGTGTGGAAGGTCATAGTTGGCCATTGGATTGGATTCTCATACATATGTGAGGCGTCGCATATAGACACGGGCCAAGCAGTTGCGACAAGTAGTCAAGGTGGGTGCCAATGGCTTCCTTTATGATGACCCACAATGGAAGTCCATAATCGTGCCATATTTTCGCTTCGTGACTTCTTACACCTATGGAGCATCATATTCCCAATAGAATGATATGATCGTGTTGGTAATTTGCTTAAAATTATCTCGCGACGCTGTGTTATCCAAAGGCCAGTTGTGGGTGTCTGGGAAAAAGGATCATCCACAGAAATGGCCCTCTCACCGCCACTGGACAATTCATGCAGTTGCCTAACGTATTTATACTTAATGGAAGGCGAGCTCCATACGAATGTGTTGCATCGAAGTTCGCTGAGCAAACTACTCTCATCTGTTAAATATGAGGAGCATAAAAGCAAACAAACGTCACCGGCCGGTTTTTATGGATGAAATTTGCATTATATATTGTGTTGTTCCATTCTTAAAGAACACCGAAGAATGCCAAGTGTGCTTAATTACGATTTCACAATCTACCTCTCGCAAACCGACAACAAAATCCGAATCGGCGATAGTCCGTGACCTTGAAATTCCGCTCACTTAAACAAAATGCAGTGAGTAACATATCACCGAAATGTGCAAACAAATCTGACTAAACCCCCATAAAATTTACGACTTCGGAAACCCCGTTGTCTAGGCGAAGATAATTCAAGTATGCTTCTAGTGAGCCGCTCCGATCAACGGTCTTGGCCAGAAATATTTGAAATTTCTGCATAAGGAATGAGTAAGCTGGGGCATCTGTGATTGTGAGCGAAAATTCCCAAACTAATATTTATCGAACGCACAAGTGTTTGACTCCATGGGCACAGAAAAACTCTTCACTCGGTGTCGAAATTCTGATAGAAACAAGGACTTTTATGAGGCTTTTGTGGTAGTTGACTAGACTAGACGAAGTAACAGCCATTATTCGATACCTAATTCGAGCACGCACTTTTCTGAATCGCCTTATTCACCCCTTCAGCTTTGGGCTTTGATGCGTTGCCACGCTTAGCAGCCTGGTAGATTGCTATCTACGCACATCTACAAGATGAACTTTTAGTAACTTGTTTACTTCTTATCGACAATTTCGAACTTCAGGACTCATGGGATCTATTTGTTTTGTGTTCATTATTACTCACATTGTTTTCGAATCCACTATGTCCTCGTAAAACTTTTTCCGTTCATCTTCTCCATGATTACCTTGTCAGACCTAAACTAGACGCGGATAAATCCTCCAGGACAAGTCCGCAGCTGGGATAGATTCTAAGCAGAGCTTGGAGGTACTTCCAAGATTAGGTAAATACTAGCACAAAGGCCGCCCCTTGGACGCACAATGCATTATTCTACAAAACCCTTGTGGGTGAAATAAAACTTTTATGTCAGTAGGTTGCATTTCTTTGCATGTGTGCTCGGTCCAAAAATCACACCCATCTGCTGTCGCTTTTTGGGATTTTCGGCGCGCATTCGACTTTGAACTTGCTGTGCCATGGCATCGGAAATGGCTTCACAAGCGTTTGTTGAGAAATTTAGGACTGTATAAATTTCCTTCACGGCGTTCGAGAAAGGAAAGATAAATATTTGGTATTTGTGCATTCATCCAGTAACCGAAGCACCAACGCTGTTTTGCTTTACGAATGGGTGTACTACAAATGTAGCAGATGTCCGGTATGATCGATGTAGGTTCCATGTGGCTAGTTGGTTAGGCATCGTGTACTCCTAGCCGCATGTTGGTAGTGTGCTTCAGCTAGGTTCGTTCAGCTGTCCGACATGATTGACGTGAGTTCCATTTGATTAATCGATCAACGTCAGGGTCTTTCCAGCATAATTCGCAACCTTAATAGAAAACTCTGCTTTTTGCCGACAAACGCTCACGACTTTTCGCAAATAATGAACGTGGACTACGGAATTTTGACTGGCAACATCGAGTATCGACCGAAAGTTGTTTGCAGGACTGCACTTACGCATATTTTGCATCCCCAAAGCCATGCACACTCCAGAAAGTTCAGTGAATTATTTCAGCTAAAAACTACTTGAAAGTTTCGTCCATTGTAAATGAGTCAACGTTTTCCACAATTCGTGATTTCTCGCTACGTTAGGCAACGTATACACATTCAGTAATATTTATTAACTTTGAAGCTTCGTTCACTTAAACAAACTACACAGTAGATATATACATTGTACACTTTGAACTGAGAAGCATTAAAATGCCGTAGCTTTCGAGAAACCGATTCCATTGTGCGAATACTGAACAGCAGCACAAGGTGTGCAAAAGAAGTGCATAAACACCATGCAGCGGACACACCAGAGGATAAAATTTTAGGTTGGGTAAAATGCACATACGGACTTTACGTTTGCGAGTGACTGTATACGAGGGTGCATTACAAATTCCAATGTGCAGGGAGCCCTGATACAGGCGATCTGTCGGAATTTTAGTAGGTCGGATGTTGGGGTGACATTTACACACAAGCTAAGGTCTAGTACAATAATCGTTATACACTGATGGTTAAAGAGCAGAATAGCTCAGAAGCGACCTCCTGTATGTGTCTAGAAAAGATAGTGAAGAATCCTCCATGAAGCGCATTAGCGAGGGATCCTGATAGAGGTTCTCAAAGAAGTTGACAATTTCAAGTGATCAGAAAGGGAATGAAAAGGCAGAACAAATTTGCTCTATACACAGAATATGAACTATGGAGCAGCACTGAGCGATTCGGGGATCGAACAATAAGGCACACTTGATAATACGCCCGCAAACAATATCTTAGGACTTTAGCTTGACACATCCCAGCAACTAAACATGTGATTATAGGAACAGGACAGGGATAACAATGAGGTCACACGAATGTAGTGGGTCAGCCGACTGATCAGCTCAAGTTTCCCCTGGGGAACTTGGTGCACTCACACAGGAACTCAGTTTAGGTGCAAAAAACCTGGATACGTGAGAATACGTGCTACTCCCCAAAGATCCTGTGGATACTTAAAACACACGACAAACAGGTCTAGTCAATACCCTGACGCTACGGTGCCTATTAACGCAGTATCCGACCCCAAATCTCATGTGACGAACCCGTTTTCAACTAGTAAGCAAAAATAAACCACTAGCGAGACAACACGAGTCAAACGCAGTTGCTGTTTGGCTGCGAGGTTAACAGTCGGGCAGGATCAGCCACTCAGGTGAACTATGGGCCTTGATTAACCAACGAGTTTGGGAACGATGAAAGACCTCTTTCAAGCAGCAACTTTTCTTGTTCATGCACTGCAAACGGCGAGAACTATGTTCCACACGAATCATGACGATATGTGAAATAGTTTAAATGGATTTGGTAAATATATGACCCACGCTGGCTCCACGAGCCTCTTCTGCATGTTCTCTCCAGTCAAATGTAGTCGAGAGTGACATTCGTCGACCATCGGTAGGTAGCTTGCAGCATTCTGCTTCCAGTCGATGAATTTGCAGATACATATAGAGATAGGCATTTGGCCTATTTTATAGACTCACGCGTGCTGGAAGGCAATGACAAACATCGACACACGCGCCACCTTCTCAGAACGCCGA
Organism: Opisthorchis viverrini; assembly: GCF_000715545.1. NCBI lineage: Eukaryota > Metazoa > Platyhelminthes > Trematoda > Opisthorchiida > Opisthorchiidae > Opisthorchis > Opisthorchis viverrini. Next base: position 2,023,238 of record NW_008751707.1, read on the forward strand.
TAGACCACTGTAGTTGGACTGATGATAGTACCTTTAGAAACTGGCCAAGTATCCAGCTCTGTAGACAAAAATGAATTATATGGCAAGCTCCAATGTAGCTCCCGGTCGTCATCTTGGTTAGACAGAAACGCAGCTATGAGCCAAAGGTAGGTACTCCCATCAGTTTCAATGGCTCAGTCACTTGGATTTAGTCACTGCTAGGACCCGGTATTGCATCTCAGCGGATACAGATAGGGTATAAAGAATAAAAGAAATTGATAATGGACAACATTTGGTCGGTTCAGGCCCACATATGCAGAAACTGACGAACGAATTTGGGAAGGAATGGGTAGACCGGTAGGCTTTGCCTGCGTTGATTGATTCTATGCCTTTTTTTAGTTAAGGAACTGAATACTTCCAACGGTCGGCTTACGGAAAATCGTTCGGCATCTCAAAACCAAAACGCAACTTGGTCAAGTCTTTTCGAAAATGACTAAATCCATAATGACCAAAGCAGTTAGTATTTCCAACTAGAGAATTACATATATGTTAGCTTGAGGTCCACAGGTGAATAAACCGTATAAATTCTGTTCCAGTTTCCTCATTTTTGACAAGTGTAAAGATTTTCCGAGTACTTCGTCGAATTCTGAGTGCTACGGTGTCGTCTTTAGAATACTCATATAAGTCAGCAATTTTGGGCCCGGAACAGCCACGAAGAAACCATCCATACAAGTGGCCTGTAACACTCACGCGTTTCCATGTTATTTGTCACAGTGATTAGGCTACTTTTATCGTGTTTAGAACTTGCCAAATGTAATAAATATAGACCCTGAATCGTATCATGGAAACCTGAATGAAAGTTTTATTTTTGCTTCAGCTGCCCATCAACATGTTCCAACTGCGCTACGATCATTAAAAAATATCTGAATTGTGCACTGGAATAAAATGAAATAATGAACTATTCAGCGTTAAATAGGATCCGATAAAGTATTTAGGCCAGTCGACGGTGCTCAGTATTCACACAATGGAATTAGAATTCCAAAAGCTACGACATGTCCCTGATGGACTAAAAGAGACAGGTAACTGAGTGCAGAGTGCGTGTCCCAACTTCTGAGCCCCATTTGGCATCCCGGGGTCTGTAGTGTCTGTAATCCGTTGTCACATTTACCATTCTTCCTGAACTTGAACCACACTTTGTAACTGTCGTTCACATTGTATCATGACGTTTGTTTTAATGTTACGAATACACAATTTTCCGGCGCGACCTGCTGACTTCTTGCTGAACGACTGTATTTACGCCCGTTGAACTGTTTGTTGACTGTTGAACCAGTGGGACTAAATCTCTGTGTTTGTGTCAACTGTTAAACGTCACAATAAATCCCTGTGACACTTTTTAGCCGTGAATAATTTTCCTACCGTGGAATATTTCACTCACACGGAGCCATCTGCAGGAAATCTCGACGAGTGAATATTTTCCTCTCACAG